>NC_134865.1:7744285-8063928 GCF_049852395.1 Peromyscus maniculatus bairdii | reverse complement strand
TGTTAGCTTGCACAGGTCACTGTTGGGTGGGACCAAGAATTACTTATCTTGTGGTAAGATTGAGCATCTTTTGGGTATATGCCCAAGATTGGTATAGCTAGGTCTAGAGGTAGATTGATTCCAAATTTTCTGAGAAATCATCATACCAATTTCCAAAAGGGCTGTACAAGTCTGCACTCTGACCAGCAGTGAATGAATGTTCCCCTTACTCCACATCCTCTTCATATAGGTTGCCATTAGTATTTTTAATCTTAGCCATTCTGACAGGTGTGAGATGGTATCTCAGTCATTTTGATTTTCATTTCCCTGATCTAAGGATGCTGAACAATTCTTTAAGTGTATCTTGGCCATTTGAGATTTTTCTGATGAGAATTCTTTTTTTTAAAATCTGTACCCTATATTTATTTGGATTATTTGGAATTTTGATATCTAGTTTTTTTAATTGTTAATATATTTTAGAGATCAGCCCTCTGTCAGATGTGGGGTTGGTGAAGACCTTTTCCCATTCTGTAGGCTGCTGTTTTGTCTTATTGACAATGTCCTTTGCCTTACAGAAGATTTTCAGTTTCAAGACATACCACTTATTAATTGTTGAACTCAGTGTCTGGGATATTGGTGTTATGTTCAGGAAGTTGTCACTTATGACAATGTATTCAAAGACTACTTCCCACTTTCTCATCTATCAGTTCCAGTGTAACTGGATTTATGTTGAGGTCTTTGATCCACTTGGACTCAAGTTTTGTATAGGGTGATAGATTTGGATCTATTTGCATTCTTCTACATGCAGGCATCCAGTTATGCCAGTACCATTTGTTGAAGGTATATATTTTCTATATTTATAATTTTGACTTCTTTTTCAAAAATCAGATGTGATGTTCATAGGTGTGTAGATTTACAACAGGATCTTAATTTCCATGCCATTGGTCCATCTGTCTGTTTTTATGCCAATACCATGCTGTTTTTTATTAATACAGCTCTATATTAGAGCTTGAAGTCCAGGACAGTGATACCTCTGCAAGTTCCTTTATTATGCAGAATTGTTTTAACTCTCCTGGGTTTTTGTTTTGATTTTCCATATGAAGTTGAGTATTGTTCGTTTGAGGTCTGTGAAGAATTGTATTGGAATTTTGATGGGGATTAAATTGCATCTGTAGATTGCTTTTATTTTAGGATAGTCATTTTTTATCATGTTAAACTTAGAGATTCATGAGCATGAGAGATCTTTCCACTTTCTGATACCTTCTCCCATTTTTTCTTCAGAGATTTAAAGTTCTTGTCAGTCTGTTCACTTATTTAGTTAGATTTACTCCAAGATACTTTATATTATTTGTGGCTATTGTAGAAGATGTTGCTTCTCTGATTTCTTTGTCAGCCTCTTCATCATTTGTATACAGGAAGGCTACTGGGTTTTTTTTTTTTTTTTGCCTTTTTTTCAGTTAATTTTGTATCCAGTGACATTACTGAAGGTGTTTATCAGCTAAAGGAGTTCACTGGTAGAATTATTGGGCCACTTATGTATACTGTTATATCATCTTCAAATAGCAAAAAGTTTGACTTCTTCCTTCCCAATATGTACCACTTTGATCTCCTTTTTCTGTCTTATTGCTCTAGCTAGAACTTCAAGTACTATATTAAATAGATATGGAGAGAGTGGACAGCCTTGTCTTTTAGCTTATTTTAGTGGAATCTCTTTGAGTCTCTCTCTCTCCATTTAATTTGATATTAGCTGTCGACTTGCTGTGTATTGCTTTTGTTATGTTTAAGTATGTTCCTTGCATTCCTAATCTCTTCAGGACATTTATCATGAAGGGGTGTTAAGATTTTTTTCAAAGGCTTTTTCAGCATCTGATGAGATGATCATGCGTTTTGTTTTTTTTTTTTCACTTTCAGTTTGTTTATCTGTTGGATTACATTGACATATTTTCATATGTTGAACCATCCTTTCATCTCTGGGATGAAGCCTACGTGATGATGGTGGATGAATTACTTTTATGTGTCCTTGGATTTGGTTTGACAGTATTTTATTGAGAATTTTCGCACAAATGTTCATGAGGGAGATTGGTCTGTAATTCTCTTTCTTTGTGTGGTTTGGGCATCAGGGTAACTGCAGCCTCATAAAAAGAATTTGGTGATGTTCCTTCCATTTCTACTATGTAGAACAATTTGAGTAATGGTATTAGTTTTTTTTTTTTTTAATCTGGTAGAATTCTGCTTTGAAACCATCTGGTCCTGTTTCTTTTCTTTTTTCTTTCTTTTTTTCTTTTTTTCCTTTTTTGGTTTGGAGACTTTTAATGAGTGCTTCTATTGCTTCTATTTCCTTAGGGTTATATGTCTATTTAGAGTGTTTCTCTGGTCTGGATTTAATTTGGTATGTCCATTTCTTTTAGATTTTCCAATTTTGTGGAGTACAGGTTTTTGAAGTATTTCCTAATGATCCTCTAGATTTTTCTCAGTATCTGTTATTATGTGTCCCTTTTCATTTTTGATTTTGTTACGTTAGATATTCTTTCTGCTTATTTGGTTAATTTGGATAAAGGTTTGTCTATTTTGTTGATTTTCTCAAAGAACCAACTCTTTGTTTCATTGTTTCTTTGTATTATTCTCTTTGTTTCTCTTTTGTTGATTTCAACCTGGAGTTTGTTTACTTCTGGCTGTCTACTCCTCTTGGGTGAGTTTGCTTCTTTTTATTCTAGAACTTTCAAATATGCTGTTAAGTCACTAGTGTGAGATTTCTCCAAATGTTTTATGTAGGCACTTAGTACTATGACCTTTCCTCCTAACACTGCTTTCATAGTATCCCATAAGTTTGGGTGTGTTGTGGATTCATTTTAATTGAATTCTAAGGAGTCTTTAATTTCTTTCTTTATTTCTTCCTTGGCCCATTGATGATACAGTTAAGCATTATTCAGTTCATGGATTTGTAGGCTTTTTGTAGTTTGTGTTGTTGTTGGACTCTAACTTTTAACGTACGGTGATCTGATAAGATAAAAGGGACTATCTTTATATGAGAAGAGGGTATATTCTTTGGTATTTGGGTAAAATCTTCTGTAGATGTCTGTTAAGTCCATTTGAGTCATAACATCTTTTATTTCTTTTGTTTCTCTGTTAAGGTTATGTTTGGCAGTAAGAATGGGGTGTAAGAATCTCCCACTATTAATATGTTAGGTTTGATAAGCAATTTAAGCTTTACTAATGTTTCTTTATCAAATGTGGGTGCCCTCATATTTGGTGCATAAATGTTCAGAACTGAGACCTTATCTTGACAGATTTTTACCTTTAGTTAATATGAAATGTCCTTTTCCTCTTTAATTAATTTTAGTTTAAAGACTTTTTATTGGATATTAGGATATATACAGTAGTATGCTTCTTAGGTTCATTTGATTTGAAAACCTTTTCCCAAACATTTACTGTAGGGCAATCGATGTCTATCTTTGAAGGTGAAATGTTTCTTATATGCACCAGATTTATACAAAGGATGGGTCCTTTTTGCCTGTGTCTTTTTATTGGTGAATTGAGTTCACTTATAATAAGAGATATTAATGACCAATGATTGCTAATTCCTGTTTTATTTTGGTAGTGTGGTTGTGTGTGGGGTGGGGTGGGGTGGGGGGTGTGGGGGTGGGGGTGTTTCCTTTCCTTGGGTTTTGCTAGGGTGAGATTATCTATTGCCAGTGTTTTCAAGGATGCAGGTAACTTTCTTGGATAGGAGTTTTCCTTCTTGTACTTTCTGTAGGGTTAGATTTGTACTTGCTCAGCTATGTTCATAGCAGCATTATTCACAACAGTCAGAACTGATTACAATCTAGATGACCCTCAATCAAAGAATAAATAGGGAAAATGTGGTATATTTATGCAATGGAGTTATTACTCAGCAGTAACAAAAAACAATGACATCATGAACTTTGGAGGCAAATGGATGGAAGTAGAAAAAAATCATCCTGATTGAGAGAACCCAGACCCAGAAAGACAAACATGGTATGTACTCACTCATAAGTGGATATTAAATGTAAAGGAAAATGATGCTACAATCCACAGCCACAGAGAAGCTAGGTAAATAGAAGAGCCCAAAAAGGATGCATGAATTTCCCTGGGAAGGGAAAATAGGTGAGATCTCCTGGATAAACTAGGGGGAAAGGAACATGAGGGATAATGTTGGGCTGATTGGGGCAGGATGGACGGAGAGTAATGAAAAAGATTTCCTGATGATGGGGCATTTGGGGGCTAGGGAGAAGCTTGGTGCCAGGGAAACTCTATGGAATCCACAATGATGACTCCAGCTAAGACTCTTAGCAATAGTGGAGAAGGTGCCTGGACTGGCCTGTTCCTGTAATCATATTGGTGGCTATCTTGTTTGTCATCATAGAGCCTCATCCAGTAACTGATGGAAGTAGATGCAGAGATCCACAGCCAAACACTGGGCTGAGCTCTGGGAGGCCCATTGAAGAAAGGAAGGAGAAATTATATGAGCCAGGGGGTTCAAGGTCCTGATAGAGGAACCCACAAAGACAGCTGACCTGAGTTCATGGGAGCTTACCAACTCTCTATTGATAGTTAGGGAGCCTGCATAGAACCTACCTAGGCCCTCTGCCTGTGTTTCACAGTGTACCTTGGCCATTTTGTGGGGCTCCTAGCAGTGGGATCAGGACCTAACTCTGCTTGAGTTGGCTTTTGGGAACCCATTCCCCATACTGAGTTGTCTTGCTCAGCCTTGATGCAGGGGGAGGAGCTTGGTCCTACCTCAACTTAATATGCCATGCTCTGTTCAATCCCATGGGAAACCTTACCCTTTCTGAACAGAGAAGAGGAGGAATGGATAGGGGGACAGATGGCAGGTAGGGGGAGGGAATGGGAGGGAGGAGAAATTGGTCAATATCTAAAATAAATTTTGAAAAATTAAGAAAATATAGATAATTACCTTTCTTCTACTGCACCACGCATAAAGAAATTAAAAATTAAAGTTTTTACAAGTTTTAGTATAAACATCCACCTAATATTAACAAGCACTCCACATTGTTTTATGAAGTGAATATTTAGTGATATTTTGCATAATAGAATAGCTTGAGTTATTACTTCTACTAACTGAATATATGATAGACAAGGATAAAAATAAAAACATACAAAACAAGGTAGTTGTATTAGTCACTGTTCTTTAGAGTAACAGAATTTATAGAATGAATATCTCCCTATGTAGAGAATATATTTATTAGAACGACTTAGAGACTAGTCCAGCTAAAATTGGCAAGTCTAAGAATCCAGGAGCTGCTCAGTCCATGAGGCTGGATGTCTTAGCAGGTCTTGAGTAAACACTGGAATCCCAAAGAAATAGCCTCTAATGCCAATAAAAGAATGGACTTGCTATCAAGGAGAGAACAAGCAGGCAAGCAGCAAAGGCTGTCTTCTTCCACGCTCTCATATAGGCTTCTAGTAGAAGGTGTGGCCCAGACTAGAGGTGCATTTTCCGAGTTCAAAAGATCTGCATTTAAAGTGTGCCTTTCCTACTCAAGATTCATTTTAAGGGCATGTCTTTTCCAAGATCAAAAGATCTGGATTAAAGGTATGCTGTCCTACCACAAAGATCAGGATTAGCAGTGGATCTTCCTAGTTCAAATCAAGCAAAAGTCATGCATAAATATGCCTTCTTTGGGGGTTTAGTTAATTCCAGATGTAGTCAAGTTGACTAACATTCACTGTGACTCAGGAAAATTACTTGGCTATTTTGCTAATTGTTGATTTATGACAAAAAATGTAAAAACTAAAACTTTAAATCAGAAAAATTAAAGTAAGTTCTAAAATATAAAAGAAATCGATTATTTAAAGAATATGAAGAATATGCACAAACTAGAAATATATAATTTTATATGTATTTATTTTCAGTTCTTAGATGTCGTTAAATTACATTGAAATGGGAGTGATTCATTATAATACTGAAAATGTATCATTTTTTTATAAAATGGTCAATGATCTATGGAGTAAAATAGAAAATATTTCAGCTTTCTAGAAAAACAATGAGTAATTCTATATACTGTAGATATATGGTACAAGGGCATATGGAATAAAAATGAATTACAAAGTCCTGTTGATAGGATCTAACTGGAAATATGTGAACTGTACCTCTTCCCAATCAGAGGATCTGGGTTCTCCAGTTATAAAGAATCAGCCTGGATGGATGAACCAGAGGTTTAATAAATATGAATAAAGCAAACAACATTTAAAAAAAATATGTTAGACATCAAACTGAAAATTCAGAATGAGAGCACATTATGTAAGATAATGTCTAGGAATATCTGTAACAGTATTTTGCAAAATTGTTTAGAGTCTTCAGTACTGCCTAAGAGAGCACGACTTCAGATAGTTGAGAATAAACAAGAAGGAAAAGAAAAACAGTAGAAACGATGATTTCAATGCCTAAAGCTTTTCATAGACAGAAAAATCTAAATGTCTGTGGATCACCAACCTTTAATACTTTTGAAGACATCAAAGACCTTCAAAGGAGGAAAGCCAATGTGACAGACCTGACAGAGGAAACAGAGATACACTTTTGTAGGATTATTGAATTTTTGATGAAAATAAAAGGTGAATGAAGTTCATAATTGAGAATGTGTTAGAACAAAACCGAATAGAATAAAGGTGTTATAGACCAATTAGCTGAAAATAATTATAACATGTTTAGATTCACACAGAACTAGAGAATATTATTTTAATTGCAAGTATAAAGAAAAATATATGAGTCAACAGAAAGAGTTTATATTTTTAAATAACATATTAAAAGGTATATAACAGTTCACCCCCTGGACAAAAATATCACTTTTAAAAATTGGACATGTTTGGTCCCATGCAGATTCCCCAGCTGTCATTACAGATTCAATGAGCTCCTACTAGCTGGAGTCAGCTCTCTCTAGGGTTTTCCCCATCATGATCTTGACTCCCCTCCCACCTTACTCACATAATCGCTCCTCCCTCTCTTCAACTGAACTCCAGGAACTCAGCCCTGTGATTGGATGTGGATCACTGAATCTGCTTCCATCAGTTACTTAATGAAGGTTCTATGATGACAATTAGCGTAGTCATTGATTACAGGGAAAGCCTAGTTCAGGCACCCTTTCCATTGTCGCTTGAAGTCTTAGCTGAGGTCATGGGTTCATCCTTGTGGATTCCTGGGAATTTCCCTAGCAGCAGGTTTCTTCCTAACCCCATAATGGACTCCCCATATCTTTCATTGTTCTGCTTTTCCATCCCTCATCCAACTTGGCCAACTTGGTACTGAAGTAGGTCCTCTAAATGTGGGGGACAGTTGTGTGGCTTGATCTGTTTGTGGGGCCCCTGATAGTAGGACCAGGACTTATCCTGGGTGGATGAAAAGGTTTTTCGGAGCCCATTCCCTATGATGAGATACCTTGCTTAGCCTTGATGCAGGGGGGAAGGGCTTAGTCCTTCCTCAACTTGGTATGCCAGACTTTGTAGACTCCCCAAGGGAGGCCTTACCACCTCTGTAGAGTTGATGGGTGGAGGAAGATGGGGGGCAGGAGAAGAGGAGGGAGGGAGAAGTGGGGTTGGTATGTAAAGTGAAAAACAATTTAAATAAAGAAAAGGAGAAATACATTATATTAAAATAGAATTCAAGCAAAAAAAGAATTAGAGGTATATAAGACATGAAAATACAACTTTTAAATCTTGGTGATTGACTGGTTTTTCATGATTTTTAAACAAATACTCATTCTGATTAGGTACATCAGATCATCTGTAAATGGAGGTGATACTTCATGTCTGTATAATGAGTTTATATTTAATAGAGAGAGATATGCCAGAAAACAAGTATTTTAAAAAAATTAAAATGTATCAAATATTAATAGAAAACATAAAAACAACCGAAACTGTTGGTGGCAAACATAGGAAGCAATATGAGACACAGACACATGAAGACATTCTGAAATGATTACAATAGCTCAGGATAAACACCAAGATTTGAAAATGGTATTGCACAAATTGAAAAAGTTTCTGCCTAGCAAAAGACAAAGTCCCCAGAGTGAAGAGACATTATAGAGTGGGAAGGAGTTTTTGCCTGCTATTAAATGAGAATATTTAAATAATGAAAAATTGACAGAGTTTTAAAACAGAATTCAATAAATACGCTATTCAAATAAAGGAAGTTCTCAGAAATGAACTAGAAATAGTCATCAAACAAAGGAAACAATATCCATAGCCATGGAGGAAATGTGAATTAAGACTACACTGAAATAGCATCTCATCCAACCAGGATAGTTACCATTCCACAATCAAACACCAAGAAATACTGGTGAGACTGTAGACAAAAAGTGAACCAGGGTACATTACTAATGTGGGTGTAAACGTGTGCAATTACTGTGGAAATCAGCATGGAGTTTATTCAAAAACCAAAAGATAGAATTCACAAAAAGTTTTAGCTGTGCTATGCCTGGGTATATGACTGGAGAGTTCTAATTCAACACAATACATAGAGAGTTGTGTGTGTGTGTGTGTGTGTGTGTGTGTGTGTGTGTGTGTGTGTGTGTGTGTGTTTGTTGTACCAGTTTTCACAATAACTATGAACTCAATCTAGGGTCCCTCAACATATGAAGTCTTAAAGAAAATATGATATTTGTTGAAAGAGTTTTATCCAGCAAGGAAAAGTGAAGGTAATTGTGCTGCTGGTAAACTGTTGTAACTGAAGATTTTCTTATTAAGGAAATAAGTCAGATGCAAAAATGTAAATGACATGTTTTTCTTCATTATTAGTCCTAGAATGATTCATTGATGCATTGCAGTATGTGTGTGTTTTGCTATGATAGTAAAGGCTTGTTATACAGACGTTGGTGAGAAACTAGGAGAAAAAGATCCCTTGTGAGATAGATAAAGGTAGAAGGGACTGAAGGAGGAAAGGGAATGGCCTAATATGGTCAAAGTACTAACAAAAAAATTATAAATTATCTACACGGAACCAATTATCTACCACAATTATACACCAATTATTAAAAAAGTTAAAATGTTAGCAGGGCAAGCATCACATAAAATCTTGAGAAATCAGACAGCTGTTTGAAAGAGAGAGGAGAAATAAAACTGAAAACCCAGAAAGAACAGTGTGACCAGACATTACAGGAAGGTGGACTTTAGTCTGAGAGAAATGAGGACTCCTGGGTGAAGGAAAATGAAGTGAAAACTGATAGTATTTCTATGTGTGAAGATATACCAGCCAAAAAAAAAAGTTACGAGTGATGAATAAAGATGAACCCAGAGGAGGCAGCTGTCAGTAAAGTGCTTCCTGTGCAAGAATGAGGACTAGAAGTCAATCCCCACAGCAAATGTAAGAAAGCATAATGAAGTGGAACACGGTTTTAGTCCCAGTGTTGAAGACGAGGGACAGACAAATGCCTGGTGCTTTTTGGAGATCCCTTGTACCCATGTAGCTGGATCTGTGAACTTCAGGCACAATATGACTTGGACTCAAATAACCAAGTGGGCCGTTCTTCAGGAACAAAAGCAGGTTGGCTTGTCTCCCATATGTATATACACACCTCCAACAGATAGATAGGTGATAGAGAAGAGGGAGAGAGGCGGGGAGGGGAGAGGAAAAGAGGGGAACACTAATGCAAGAATCCAGAGAGAGCTGGTATGTGGACAAGAGAGTGAATGTGACACATGTGGACAGTAAAGATCTCAGGAAGATTGCAAGGTACACTGCATTTGGGCTTTTAACTGCATGTATGGGGTGTCCAGGATGCTCCACCTGCCAAACAACCTTAAAAACTATTTATGAGATTATTCTTTTTCATGGGACCCTCATGCAGTAATCCCACTGATAACTAGAATCTTATTCCCATAAATAAATTTTGTACAAAATTCATGTGATTATAAATAAGTTATGGGAACATTTTTACTGGATGCTGGAGTTATCCAAAGAAATCTTCTAACTTACATTCACTGTTTGTTATTTTAGATACTTGGAACTTGTTTGTTGGAATGCAAAAGGACTTCACACCACCTCAGGTAGTGTATAGAGTGAATTTAGAAAATCAGGAAGTGCCGTGGGATATCCTAAGTCATGTTAAAAGACTTGGAATATATATTTATGTGTCATTCTGATACAGTAGAGATACAGCCCTGATGTAAATTATTCATTGTCAAGAAGCATAAAAGGTATTGTCCTAGATTTTAAAAGTCAAATGGTCCAGGTACGAATGGTTGATGTTATTAAATTTTAAACAGTTTATCTGAATAACCCAGGCACGTACAGTATAAGAACATTTTTAAAGACTGAAATTATTTTTTCTAGAGCTAATGAATTAATTTTTCTTGCTAAAATTTACAATTAATTAAAGATATATAGCTTTAATTTAATAGCTGGAGCAACATGTCTACAGAAGGCAAACAACTTCTCACGCCTTTATTAAAAGCTTTCAGAGGCATTTCCACTTCTTTATGCTGGTTATATCTTATATACCATTCTCTCAAATACTGTATTTTGAAAATATAAATCCATAAGTTATATTTTTTTGCAGTTGTAAATAAGAATCATGTACTTTTAATATTCTATGATTAGGAGAAAAATGAACTAATGGGGGATGTTCACAAATTCTAATCACATTCAAAGTAAATTGAACAATGTTTTTACTATTATAAAATAACTATGTAATAAATTATTTTTAAAATATGCAAATTCTCATACCACTAAAAATTACATATAAAAATATGTGCTATGACTAGGAACAGATTTCTTTTCAGTATAGTCTTCTTTAAGGTGCACATATTGTCTCCATTTAACCCTTGAGTCCTATTACTGTCAGAAAACTGGGTCATGAGAGAGTGCATTTTCTTTTACGAAAATCTGCCTTATTGTGCATTAATGACACCCCTTTGCTAGTCTGTTGAGTTATATTTTATATCAAGAGAAGAAATTCATTAGTCATGAGATTTTGTGCTAAATGATCTATTTTATATTTTATAGTTGACACCTCCAGGCCTTTTATCTGTTAGGTTTCCAATGGAGCAAACTATCACAGACCTACCCTTGGATGCAAAACCATAGTATTTATCACCATCCTGGGACCCAGCTCAATTGTTCTCTGAAGCTGATTCCATAAAAACAGGTGGTCTGGATTGTTCCTAAGTCACTTAGAGTAATAGTAGTAATGT
Organism: Peromyscus maniculatus bairdii; assembly: GCF_049852395.1. Taxonomy (NCBI): domain Eukaryota; kingdom Metazoa; phylum Chordata; class Mammalia; order Rodentia; family Cricetidae; genus Peromyscus; species Peromyscus maniculatus. The sequence continues at coordinate 8,052,783 of NC_134865.1, read as the reverse complement.
GATCACAACCACATCAAATCTCTTTAAGGCAAGTTAGTTTCAACTTCCCCATTTGATGAGTAGATCCCCAAAGCAACAGGTGAACAAACCGAAGGAGAAAATACATTAGTGATGTCATCTTGCGTTCTGTTGCCAAATGCCCCATGAGACAAAGCAAGGCATTAACTGTCCTTAATTCACCAGGAGATAAACTGCCAAGTGACACAACCAAGGGAAATGAAACACTTTTAATCAAACTTGGTCTGTTATCATACCATCTAACATGGAAATACAAAATGCTTTAATTGATCTGGAGTTGGACATTCCTGCTGGAATTCAGAGTTCCTTGAAAAGCTATGAAGACCTGACCAATCAGATCTCCAGTGACCTATCTAAGATATGCTGAGGAATCATAGGGAGTGGGTAAGGGGATTCAAGTGTGTGCTAAGCAGCATTGGGAAGTTTAAAGGGACATAGCTATGATTTTGATTAGGTACCAATAGAAGTCAGAGCCAAATCATTTCATCATATATACATGTATATGTATATATATATACAAGGTCCAAGGCAGCTCTAACCCACATTTAGGAATATAGATTTTAAACTATTTGTATTTCACCCCACTGATTTCATAAATTGAGTTGTGTCTAAATGTTTTGTAAGGGAAATGGTCAAAAAATAAATTTCATTCTGAATATACTCATTATCCTAAAATTGAGACAGAATAACATTTTTAGCACGGTTGATCAACATTTTATAGCTGATTGTAGATGTGCTTAAACTGAGCCCATACCTTGACATACTATTGCAGTATAACAGAAGGTGAATTACAACTACAGTAAATGCCATGTATTTTGTACAGTAGAAATTAAATGCTTCAGGTAGAAAGTTGCATATGTGCAGTCATCTTTTATCATGGCTATGTGGGGCCCTCACAGTGTAATGTTTGTGAAAGCATGCAGAAAATAAGGTGACAACCCAAATAAAGAAGTTTTGAAAAAAGAAAATGAAAGCCTTCTGAAAAAGAGAGATGAGATTACATAATCATTACAAGTGAATAATTAATTCCTCCTTCTGCCAGTTCTGAAACACTACAAGCCTGTTCTCTGATTATGAGAGAGACACTAGGTTTGAAGCTTATGGTGGAGACTGCTTGTTATGAAAACATGGATATGGTCTCAGAGTATCACCGTAAATTGAAAAGAAGACATAGAATTCTATCACCAAGGAAACATCACATAATACATACAAGAGATAGAGAAGAAATGACGTTTCCTTAATCTTCTAGGTGAGAAATTGTCCACAGCTTTAGCTCTCAACTTTTTTTTCCCAGTAGTATAATCCATTGTAAAGTTCTCACTCGAACATTTCATGAAGTGGGTGATTTCAGTCTACTATGCAGAAAAATAACCATGAATTACTGTCCAGAAGGAATTGACGGCAACAAATCAGTCTAGGCTGCATCACATGCAGTGGCAGGAATCTGGAATTTTCCACCAGGATTACATATCTACAAATACTACATTTTAAAGGGATTTACATATGTATTTTTATTGAATGCTTTGGTGTTTTGTCTACATGCATATCTGCCCACCATGTGCATGCACTGCCAGGAGAGGCCTGAAGAGGGTATCTGTTCTCCTGGAAATGGAGTGATAAATGGCTGTTAGCAGCCATGTGGATGCTGGGAATGCAACCTGGGTCCTCTGGAAGACCAACCAATGCTCCTAACAGCCCAGCTCTCCCTCCCTCCCTCTCTCCCTCCCTCCCTCCCTCCCTCCCTCCCTCCCTCCCTCCCTCCCTCCCTCCCTCCCTCTCTCCCTCCCTCCCTCCCTTCCTCCCTCCCTCTTTCTCCAGCCCAGCGTTTCTTATTTTTAATGATGTTAACTGAGAAGTGAGCAGTAATACCTAGAAGAGTACTCATGGCATCCCTGGAAATTTGTAGTAAAGACAATATCTCTGTTGGATCCTCTCAATCTTAGAATGACTTATGAACAAAACAAGGCTTCATAATTCCTTTAGGTAAAGGTATTTTCGATTTTTTATTTTGTTGTAAAGCAAAGCAGTACTATACAGCATGGACTGACATTGAAATTTAGGACTTAATGCTTCTAATTCATAAATGCTGAGATTGCAAATACATGCCACCATGCCCAATATGGATATGGGTATATTCCTTGTCAGCCACATCTCATCCCTGATCAGAAACACAGGGTGCAGATGACTATACACAATAAATCCTTATTAGCATGTCATTAAGAATCTGGACATTACAAGCCACTTGAAAATTACAGCACTGGTATTTTGTAACTTGAAAATGGATTTCTCCCACCAACCATCAGTGTGACAAGATTGAACAACCATTGGTCCATTTTCTGAGAAATGAAATTCCCTAATCCTTGAGAACCACTATACAAAGATCTTGACATCTGTGAAATATTCAAACAAGTATAAATGATGTACATTAACTATGAATACCAATTGAAATCCTTAGTATATTGGGAAATGTAGATAATATAGAGAGACACAAATCAATACCTTCCATGTGAATATCTGTGTTCAAATTACATTAACAAACTCTGTGAAAGATTTTGAACTTATAATCATTGCCTTCAATTGTAGCAGAGACCCTGTGCTCTTTTTCTGACATTGTCCATCACACAGCTTGAGATTCACATCAAATACTATCTACTGTTCACATTGCAATAGCCCTGGAGCTCATATCTATAGCTCCATGAACATCTTAAGTGTGAGACCATACGGAACTTGCAGTAGTTAACTTTTGTTATCATTGTTATGGAAAACTACAAGTCAGTTTTAACTCTTCTTCTGTTGGTATTTCTTCATCAATATTAATCGGCTTAACAGTGGCATCAATGTTAACATTTTATAAATGTTATTCAGTTTTCAAACCATATTTTGTCTTGTCCAAATTAACACCAGTTCAGTCTGTAAGAAAAAGAAAAACAAAAGATATGCTTATTTTGCTTTATGTTTTTAAAGGGAGAATTGAGAGGAATATGAAAAAATTGAGGACGATAAAATAGAGAAGGTGTGCACTGAAGCTTGAGTTATTTATTAGGATACAAAGTACTTGTACAGAAATTCCCTCTGTGATAAAGCAATCTGCCCTATAGGGAAGCTCATTAAGAACTGGGATGCTCTACAAGGTGATAAGAGATTCTGTCCTGCATGAAGATCTTTAAGGCTCAAGAAATAAACAAAGGAATCCTCAGGAAGTCACTAAAATGCTTCTGCACAGTTAAAGATACAAATGGATAACAAGAAAGCTCTTGGAATTGGAGATAATACTTGTCAAGTATAATTTGGCAGATGATTAATATACAAAATATATAAAGAATTCAAAAACACCTAATCAACAGCAAACAACACAAATCAAATGTTCCAGTCAAAAAGGAACACACACCCTGGATGTGCTGGGAATGGCGTGTGGTTACTCCACACTCCAGGGAAAACACCTGCAAAGGCTGCTATGTCACTACACTGCTTTCAAGATTGAATTTGGTCACAAGACTTTAACCATTCCTCACAATGTTTTAGGAGTTAATAAACAATGTTAGGTAACAGCATTACACATGGGCCACCCCTTGACCACAAAGATGATGCACCTGCCCTGGCCTATAGAGGACCGAAGGGCCAGATGGACATAACAAGGTTCAACTCTCTGACCCCATTCAACACCATAGGACTTGACTTTTTGTTCTAAGAAATAGATCATGGAGCCAAGTGAAGTGCACTTTGTCACGTAAGGATCTGCTTTGTTCCTTGTTGCTTTTCCCTTTTCAAACCTTTCGTTCTACCTTTCCATTCTGTTTCTTGTCAAATGCATAAATGTCTGTTCCGCAGCTCACTGAAGTTTTGAATTCTGGCTTGTGCAGTTTTTATTGTCTGTGTCAGACGTACAGCCAGACATGGTCCTCTTTCAGCATTTTCCACATTCTGTTAAGCACCATCAAAACTCCCCCTCCCTTTCTGTCCTCTATCCCCCACTCCCACTCACCCCTCACGCTCTTCAAGAAGAAAAAAAAAAGAATCACCTTGTGTGTTGTAGCTCATTTGTTTCAAGAGAGAATCAACAGATCATATTCAGTGTCTTGAATAAATTGCTCTATTTTGATATTAGAAAAAAAAAGGAACACACACAAACACACACACTTAATTTTAATAAACTTTATGTTTTTACATATAAAAAATTTAAAAGCTGCAATGTGTATAAATCTTAATGCCAATAATAGTTCATGAAAATAATTAATGATGAGTGTTATATGGAAATAAATTATTTCATTAAAATATATGTATATGTATACACACACACACACACACACACACACACACACACACACACACATACACACATATATATATATGAACTGCTGACCTGCTGGGTCAGTGCTTACAAACATTTACTCCTTTTACAGAGGACCCCAGTTCTGTCTCAGTATCCATATTAAGTAGCTAACAACTACTTGTAACTTCATCTCTGGAGAATCCAACACTGCTGGGCTCTGAAAACATCAACAGACACCTACAAAGAAACAGATAAACATTCATGTGTGCAAACACATATACAAACAAATAAAATAATAAAATACATCTGAAAATATACAAACATATATAATAAAAATTAAGGTGATTTCTTTTCTTCAAGCTATATAGAAATGATTTTTCAGTCAACAATTAAAATAATTCTTAAGAAATCCCAAATCTAGACAGATATTCTGTCATTTGAACTTTGTAATATATATATAACATTTTGCATGTTTTTTAACTTATTTATTAATTCCTGATTGATTACATTTGCCTGTTCATTATTAGATTCATGAAGTCCCATTTGTCACTTGTTGGCCTTATTTCTTGAGTACATAGAGTCCAAATTCATGAAGTTTTTTTATACACTTGTATTTTATAGGATACTGTCTATGTTTCTTCTGTCAATTTCATTGTTTCAAGTTTAGTTCTTTAATCTATTTGGAGTAAATTTTCAGGTAAGGTAATAGAAACAAATCTTGTTTAGTTTTTCTGCACGTGGACATCCGGTTTTCTCAGCACGATCTGTTCATGATGATTTCTCTAGCAAATATTTTTTAGCATGTTTGTCAGATATTAAAATGGCTGATGTTATATCTACTCATGTTTGAGTCTTCAGTTTTGTTTCATTGATCATATGTGTGCTCAGTGCCTTTACTATATTATTTTTCTTAGTATGGATCTGTAATATATTTTATGATCTGCACTGTTAATCTTTGTTGCTTTGTTCTTTTTGTTCAGGATTGTTGTTTCCACTTCAGGTATGTTGTGGTTCCATATGGATTTTAAGATACTATAATTCTATGTTAGAATTCAATGGGGATTTTAATTTGGATTGCACTGACTCTGTAAATAGCTTTTTGTAGAGTGGTCATTTTTATAATATTAACTGAGTATGCAGTGTCTTTCCATTTTCTAGTGTCTTTATCTCTTTCTGCAGAAGTTTGAAGTCTTCATTTCAGAATTCCATTCCTTCCTTGCTTAGCTTTATTACTAGATATTTTATTTCCTATAAAGCCATTGTGGATGGGAGTGGTCCATGATCTCCTTCTTTGTATGTTTGGTGATGGTGTATAAAAAAAGCTACTGATTTGTGCAAGTTGATTCTGCATCCTGCCACATTACTGAATTTATTTCTTGTTTCTAGAAGTTTTTCTTTTCTGTCTACATGTTAGATGATGTATGTAGGGATAGTATTTTAATCATGGTTTAAATATGTGCTTCTATTATAACTCTCATTTGGCACTATAAAATTATTTATTCTTCTTCATTTGTAGTAATTTTAGCTTTTTCAAACCTCTATTTTTCTACTTATTCATAACTTTGTCATAACTTAATGCAATATCTAAGGTAATAGTGCTTATATATCCTTGTAATTTTTATGTCTTATTTATAGAAATGTTTAATCATTCACTGTGAGATTTAATGCAACATATGTCGTGTTTAGAAACTCAACAGGAAAATAAACGTTGGTCTTATTTCTCAGAATTAAAATTGCACTTGCTATTTTTGGTCAGAACCAAGAATCAATAATAGTTTTAGACTGGAGTGCTGTCAGGTATAGTGTAACAAAGAGAACCAGGGGGTTTTCATTTAGTAAATAAAAATAAGAGTCATTTTTTTAAATTCTGATGCAGTTATCAACTTACAAACATTAAAAATATTCACAGGAATTCATAAATACAAATATCACTTTTAAATTAAAGAAAGTGTTAAATTTCTTATAATTTTTCATAAAGTAATTAGTCACATATCTGTGAAAGATAGATGGTGCTTTCACTGAACGGTTGGAGAAATAAAGTTGCAATTATATTCTAAAATCAACTACTAAATAATTTTGCGTTTCTCTGTAGGAAATTCTGCTTACACAGTGCTGTGAATAGCATACATAGTGGAATGCTAAATGTAACGAACAATTTTTAGCACTTGTGTAAAAGCTTCCGTATAGATTGAAATATTTATTGCTATAGGAAGCTTGTGTACAAAAAGGTAAGCAACTCACAATAACTTCAGAAAGTCCCTGTAAATGACCATATTCACCAGGCCTCTCCCCACCAGGTTAAGCAATAAAATCTGAGAGTCTCCCTCAGAATGACCAAAGCCGATGTGCAAATAAGACTCAAAGCTCAGACCAGCTACCCAGAAAGAGTAGAAGCCAGCCAAGCAACCTGAAAGTGGTTTAAACCAATTAAGTCACGTGGAAAAGACACACTCCAACCTGTTCAGCTACCTGCAGTGTCCACAGGCTGTACAGTGTGCTTCAGGTTTTACAGATTTTGTGAACTGTCATCCACGCTGGGATTGACTTTGTTGATGCAGCCACGTTTAAATCATTTCTGCTCTTAGAAATAATTTCCCCTCACCCATATTCCTGTAAGTAACCCCAATAAAACTCATTGGTTTTACTAGGTTGAACTCAGATGGTATCTAAACCTTGGTCTGTCTTGGGTTCCCAACTTTGAGTGAGTAAATGTGTATGTTGTGTCTCCCCAGGACAAGTTTTCTCACACAATATACTAGAAGAAATTCATATTTAAAGGCATAAGACATATTGATGCCACAATTTCTGTCTGTGTAATATGATTATTGACTCATAATTACATTTTAAAAGTGATACTCATTGTCATACATATTAATATCACTGTAAAATAACAGTCTGCCTTTACCTGCAATAAAATGTCACCTGTCTTATAAGATGCCACTACCAATACTTCTCTGCTTACTTGATATTTAAATTCCTCAAAGAAATTTTAAGAGTTGCTTGTTGTTTAAGAATAAGAGTCAATGAATCAGATCAAAATGTCTGCTTAAGGCAACTTATAAAATAGTGTGCTTCCATCAGATAAAACAAATGTACACAGGAAGTTATTATGTTGTATACAACACCACTGTATAGATTTTAAAGAAGTTAGGAAATTCCATTAGAACCAGAACAGCAAGATCTCTGAACCTTATTCAGGTGGTCACTATGAAGATAAACATCCAGAAGACATTTCTAATTTAAAACAAAAATACCCTGCTGCATTCTATTGTCTAGAAATTAAATAAATAAATGGGTAGTGCATAGAAAGGTTAAACTATACACAGAGTTGTAACCAGTCTTTGACATGTCTACTGCAAGCAATAGTGAAATCAACATTCTTTTATTTTCTCTCATTCACCTCTGCATCCCCAGAGATCAATTTTCAAGATTTTCTTTTAACGTAGAAATAGTGAGGAAAGATTTCTGTAGACAGTTAACACAATTTGCAGCAAAAACATCCTAAGTATCAAAAATGTGTCACAAAATGTAATTTTGAATCTGTTAAATAAACTATTTGCAAGTATAAGCTGTGACTTTTTAATCAGTTACAGAAATTAGTTAAATTATCTAATATTATCATGCATATTTCCCCAATTCATTCTTGTTTTGGTATTTATAGGATTTGTTATACATAGGCTTTTGTGTGTGTGTGTGTGTGTGTGTGTGTGTGTGTGTGTGTATGTGTGTGTGTTTGCAGATTTTTTTCTTTTTCTCTCTTCCTTTTTCATGTCACAGGAATTTATATCATAGTACTTAAGTATTGCTAAGTTTACATCGCAGTTTTTGAGTTCAGAATATCAAAAAAAAAGATGAACATCATTCACGGATGACATCTGCTTCTTTATGAAGGGTTATTACACTTTTTGATATACAACAGCATCATATTTTATCAAATAGAAATAGAACCTATTATTCTTTTGAGAGTTTACTATGTAATTAGAGGGAATCATGGTTTAAAAATAAGTACAGATAACAACTAAATTAAAAAAGTTGAATTATGATTTTAATCAGAAACTTAATCTATAACTGCAGAGAAACTTTTCTCAACTATTGTTCTAGCTGCTTCTATGGGGATAGTTTTTACTTATGTCTGTAGGCTAAGTAAAGTAGATTAGCCTTCTTAATGCATATGGGCCTACACCATTTAATTAAATGTTTAGAATAAAATATTTTCCTTTCCTATGAAGGGAGGAGTATTCAAACTGAATCTCAGATTTCAGCCCTAATATCCATTCATCTTTTTAGTTCTAAAACCACGTTCTTTTGGACTATGTCCACAACTTTGATTCTACCAGGTTCCGTAAAAGATTTCATTCAGATCCATGTTGAAGCTCCCAAAGTTTATCTTTTGTTTCTTCACATTAGATTGCAGTTACCCCAAGCACTTTTTTTCCAAGACAGTGTTTCTCTGTGCTCTGGCTGTCCTGGAACTAGCTGTATAGAACTTGCTGGCCTTGAATTGACAGAGATCTGCCTATCTTTGCCTCCCTCCTGCTGGGACTAAAGGAGTGTGTGCCACCATTGCCAAGCTTCAAACCAATATAATTTCAAGAACCAATGCCTTTAATTTTCTCTTTTTTTCATATATATGTATATGTACATAAAAACATCTTTACAAATATCATACACACACACATATATATATATACATGTACAATCCAAATTAGATATATACACATATATACAAGCATAATTAATTAACTCATAAATAATTAACTCATATATATTTGTAATTGTTTATACATATATGATATTTACACATGACATACCAATATAGACATATATGTACACACTGTTTTTGTTCATCAGCATGATTATGATTTTAATTTAATTTGATGTCAAAGGTGCATTAAATGCTTTAAATTGACAGTTATGTAAATTTACAATTAAAAGTTAGAAAGATCATTTTCATTGATCAAGATCAATTGTTTTTTATGAAGTTGAAATAAGACTAGGCACCTACTTTTCTGTTAAGGTAGGACAAGGCAACCCAGTAAGAGGAAAGGTTCTCAAAGGCACCACCCAGTCAGAGACAGCCCCTCCTTCCACTGCTAGAAGTCCCACAAGAAGACTTATCTACACAACCATAATATATGTGCAGAGGGACTATGCAAACTCTCTGGTTGCTGGTTCAGTCTCTGTGATTCCCTATGAGCCCAGTATAGTTGATTCAGTGGTTTTCTCGTTTTGTTCTTGACTCTGCCGCATCTTACAATCCTTCCTCCCCTTTTCCACATAGTTCCTATTTTTGGTTGTGCGTCTCTGCATCTGTTTCCACTAGTTGCTTGGATAAAGCCTCTCTGATGACAATGGCTAGGCCAACATCTATAAGTATAGAAGAACATCATTAGGAATCATTTCCTTCCCCCTCCTTTTTAGCCAGTCACATTTGGTTCTATCCTATGTCTTGGACTGTCCAGCTTCTGAGTCCTGGCCCTCCAGGCAATATCAGGGGTGGGCTTCCTCTAGTGGAATGGGTCTCAAGCTGGACCAGTCTTTTATTAGCCATTCCCATAATTTCTATTCCACCTTTACCATAGCATATCTTTTGGGCAGGGCAAATTGTGTGTCAGAGGTTGGGACCCCAACCCAGCCATATAACCTGTGACCTACAAAATCAATACATATATTCCACACATGCTTTCTGACACACAGACTAAATGCTGGACAAAATTCCATTTTCAATGATGAAATCTCTGATAGTAAAAATTTCTATGTAGATAAATAATTAAAAACTTTTAAATGTTAAATTTGGAGCTGAGGATACAGCTCAGATGTTACAAGCAGTTGCTAGTCTTCCAGAAGAATGGAGTTCAGTGGCCAACATCCATTTGGGCAGCTCACAATTGCCTGTACTCTCAGTTTCCTGTTACCTACAGAGAGTTTATGGCTTCTATAGATACCACAAACATGGCATACATAGACATAGGCACACATATACACATAATAAAGACAATAAAAATGAATCTATAAAATTAATAAGATGAATCTGCACTTTGACAAAGTAAAAACACCTCTTCCTTCTTGAGGGCTTGAGGGATCCCAGGAACACAAATTCAAGTGTCCCTACGTGTGTTTTAAGCGGTACCAGTTTCATGAAGTTTTCAGTGTAATATGACGAAGAAGATGGTAAAGTAAGACATGATTTAAATACACACTGGTGGAAACCACAGAAGGGGGAAAACCTCTGCTCATGGAATCTGGTGCTACCTGATGATATTCTGAGCTTTTGAGTTGGTGGAAGCCTGGAGTCTGTTCTCACATTACAAAAGTGTTTACTTAATAGCCAAAATACACATGCCATACACTGAGGTGGGCAATACAATGTATGGCTATTTAAGGACCTAACATCGTTTGGTTCTTGACCTGCAACACTATTACTCTAAATAATAACTGTTATTACAATAGGCAATCAGCTTCGAAGAATATTTTATGTAGGTGCAACATGACTTCAGCAGTATGAGTTAACTAGTTTCATGAGAACTATGGTAAGAGACTGAGTGACTGACAGATGGATATCAGTATCAAATATGCTTAAAAAGAGGGAAGTAATATCCTATTACACCATTCAATATGAATACCACATTAATTGGGAAGATAATTCATAATTCATTGTTTTGTTTTCAGGTAGCAAACTGTATTATTTTGAAATAATCACAGCAGTGGTGTTATAAAAACAACGTTTAATTTCCTGTGAAACCAAATCTCATCTACCTACCAGTGGCCATGTCAGAGGAGCAGCAGATGGAAGTAGGGTGTCAGACTACCAGGAGGCGAACCACTGGTGGGTGAATCTTAGGTAAGCAAGGCCCAGAGACCACAGACCCCAGAGTGTCTTTTGATTCTACTGTGCCTTTCATGTTTGTTGCTGCTATCTTTCTCTGGTTTTTGGCATGGTGTGAATGAGTGTGGGGAGATACCCATTGCATGTAATGTACTATGTTTATCTCATGGAAGTATCCCGTTCTATTGGGCATTTTTACCTGTGGATTACTATGAAGATGATTTCTTCTTATGCTGTAATGTCTAATTGACAATAATAATATTTGTTTAAATAGATATTTGGTGACAAAAAAACATAAAAAGGGAAGTGTCACACATCTAGAACATGTGATTTTATTGAGGAAATGTATAGACTTTGGCTTAGGTTAATGATTAAGAAAAATAATTGAGTCCCAGTAGCCAAGCTAGTTTAAATTCTAATCTTAATGTTCGGAGATGTGTTCACAGATAGAGATAGCAGGAAAACATCAAGAATGAGAAAGATAGAAGGAAAACAAAGGATGAGAGAGTAAGGAATTAGAAGGGAAAGATCACAAATAAAGATTGAGTTAGAAGGAAAACATCAAGAGAGAAGAAGGAAAACATCAAGAGAGACAGAAGGGGCATTTCTGGGTAAAGATAAGAAAAGAGGATATATGTAGCTAGAGTTTTCCGCCTGGCCCACAGTCAGGACAAATCTTTGTCACCCGCCAGTCCCACAGCCGCTCAGACCCAACCAAGTAAAAACAGAGACTTATATTGCTTACAAACTGTATGGCCGTGGCAGGCTTCTTGCTAACTGTTCTTATATCTTAAATTAACCATTTCCATAAATCTATACCTTGCCACATGGCTGGTGGCTTACCGGCAACTTCACATGCTGCTGGTCATGGCGGCGGCTGCAGTCTCTCTTTCTGCCTTCCTGTCCTTTTATTTCTCCTCTCTGTTAGTCCCGCCTATCCTTCCTGCCTAGCCACAGCCGATCAGGTTTTATTTATTGATCAATCAGAACAACTTGACATACAGACCATCCCCCAGCACAGCCAAGTGCAGACCATCTCAGACACCTGCACTCAGGCCCATGGTCCTAATCATCCTCTATGCGGACCTGCTGGGTAACGCCACAAAGAACCCAAGAAGGGCTCCCACAGGACATACAGAACCTCCCACAGCAGATATAGAACACAGAATAAAGAACACAGAAGAATAAAGAAGGAAACCACCAAGAGAGTGTGTCTATTTCCCCTTAACTCTCTCAGATAAAAAAGTTCTAGTATGAGCCAAATCCATGGATTCCCATTGAACCTTATGCTGTTGGGGGCTGCTTTCCCAGGCAATGAAATCTACCTATTATCATCACACCCTAATATTCAATGATAAACATAGCGATGCATTTTTCTTTATGGTTTATTTTTGAGATTGCATTTTAATTATAGTTCCTTTTCCTTCCATTTCATCCCTCCAATCCCTCCCATAGACACTTCCATGCGCCCCTTCAAATTCATGACGTCTAATATTACTTGAGTTTATGCTCATTACTTTTACTTCTTTTAAATTATAAAAAAAATCATTACATTTTCATTTATTTATTTTGTATGCATTAATGTGCACATATGTGCCTACATAAAAGTGTACAGGAGCACCCTTGTTGAGGCCGAAGGTGAGCTTGTGGAGTTCAGTTCTCTCCTTTTATCATATGGATCCAAAGGTTTGATTTCAGCTTATCAGTGTTGGCAGCAAGTGCCTTTACCCATCAGCCCAGAAACTCCTAATTCTTACAAATCCTTAAGGATGACTTGTCTTGTTTTATTGTGGGTAATTAAAGTTAATATATTTATATGCTTTTTAAAAAAAAAAGTTCTGGAAGAAAATATTTTAGGAAATCATTTTTTTCAATAGTAAGTCTTCCAAAGCATGGTAAAATTTTCTTTAGACTACCTGATTTTAATACTGATAGTTGGGAAAAACTGATATCTCAGATTAATTTGTAGTCTTTACTAACTCTATTCAATCAATTTCATTTTCAACATCATCTGCAGCTTTCTATGCCCTGTGGTTTCCTGAAGTTAACAACGCATCTGAAGATTTAACACATGTGAAGAAAAGTAAACTCTCTCTCTCTCTCTCTCTCTCTCTCTCTCTCTCTCTCTCTCTCTCTCTCCTTTTGCTTTCTGGTCTTTGTGTTTTTCTATTTTCTTCTTCTTTCAAAACTCCTTGTTACTTTGATAATTCCAATATTCATCACTTGGAAATAATGCGTGTATTATCACAAAGGCAATCAGTCTCAGTTTGAAGTATATTAAATTTTCAATGCCCAGTTTAAATATCTGAAAATTTACAAAATACGTAATTCATTGTTAATTTCCTGAGTGTGGTTTGTTCATATTTAACCTTCTACGCTAATTTTTGCCACACCCACCCCACAGCCAATCCATTCCACTTTGTATCCTTTGTTTCCTTTCAAGCCAGTTTGTGCTACTCTGCTATTCTTTAACGTGTGCATTCTTCCACTGGTGCATAGCAGACTTACCAGAGCATACACTATTTTAAAAAAATCATCTAAAATTTGCCAATATTTGCTCAGGAGTGGCTGAGCACCCTGCAGTACCTTAAATTTTACATACTGTCCAGTTATGGGTCTTTGTGTTAATCACCATCTGAAGCTTCTCAGATGAGGTTAGAGATACATCAATGTATTAGCACAATAGTCATTAAGAGCCAGTTTAATACTTAATGACTTCTTAAAATATATGTTCATTGGACATGCAAGCATTTCATATTTGAGAAAGGGTATAGCCTTGGCATTTGTCACAGCATGAATGGACCTAGATCAAATTAGGTTAAATACAATAATCCAGACACACATATATTTCACTTAGGTGTAAAGTCAACTAAAAATGTGGGATAAGTAAGAAGATGAATTCATCACCTACACAAGGCAAGCAAGAGCAGAGAGATTCAGTGGGTATTTCGTGATAAAATTGGACTGTATTTGGATATTAGGATAAATGTTTAGATTGTAGTTGATCTTTAAAGAAACCAGAAATAATGGGTAACCATATAAGATAATTTGCTTCACTAGAGAGACTTTTCTACTGTTTAAAACTTACATCATTATGTTGATTGAATTAAGTGGATAATACAATATAGTCATAAGATAATAACTCCCTTATGAGATAATTCATAAAATTAGATTGCTTTTAAATATTAGGAGTCTGAACCTCAAAACAAATCTTCACACACATGCCTTTTATCATTAAATCTTAACAATATGCTGATTATTTATCTTTACAATTTTCAATATAGAAATTTAGAAAACTTGAAGAGTATGTGGGATGCAGATTTTTATGGGACATCTCACAGGAACTGAAGAGGGTGAGCTTGAATAAACAATACAGAAGTCCAGATGTGCATTTTTTACCAGCAAAACAAAACATAAGGAATATATTTTCATTTTAATATGACTATGTGAAATTAGCAAATATTTGTCCAAAATATTATTTTTCTTTTTCCAAAATGAAAATATTATAGATGAATTCTCCAGTAATCTGCTTTGCTACAAAAACATATGTTTAGATGTCTGCCTTATGGTGAGTTATAAAGAAATATATGTAAAAACAAGTCAACTGCAAATGGAGTGCTTAAGTCTCTTCCACTTGGGTAGAAAATAATTCACTTATTTTTAAATTTTACTTTTAGTCTGCCAAATATGTTCACCTGTTTTTAAAGTGTAATGATGCAAATTATCATTTGAGAAGGAGAGGAAATATGAAGTAATTTCTAGTTCTCTGTTGACTCTGACTCATGCAATGTAAGAAAAAGCAAGAGCCACTGAACCTTCTTTCATCTTCAACTTCTCAGCATCACAAAGTGTGCCTAAAGTAACTCTTTTTAGTTATGAATTACCTAGTCTTATGTGTGTTATTAGAATCTCCGGTTAGGCTAAGGTAATGCTGTTCTGTTTTAGAAAGATTTTATAGATTATGAAAAATCAATAAAACTATATTTGAATTCAATGTATCATACTTATTACTGCATGCATTTAAGTTTATGTTATTAGTATACATAAAACACAAACAAACACATAGGCACAGGGTTCTACAAATAAAGTTTTAGAGGCTGTTATATGAAAAGGCCTCTGGGAATTGGTATCCTGTTTATTCTGAAACAGCCATTTCTCAGAAAATCTAAGTGCCCTTATCCTAAACAGCAGAGTAGTACTGCTATTTCTCAGAGGCATAAATGGGAAAATATTTCATTAATTTATTTTCCAAAAGGCATTTGTGAAATGTCACTACCTGAGAACTTACTCTGGAATGGGTCATAGAAAATAACTTTTGCCATAATACTCTTTATGGCATTGACTCTGCCTTCTCTGATAGCCAGAGAGTTAATAACATATTAAAGGAGATGTCTCCATTTACTGTAGGAAGACCAAGAACATTCCGAAACCCCAAAGTCCCACTGCATGCACTAGCACTCTGAGAATAAAATGTTTCTTATTGTACAGTAACTGGTACTCATTTCTCTTTTTGTGAACATCTTTATGAAATGTATAAAGAAAGAAAATGCAGGATGTTAAGAGGCTCCTTGTGAGTGAAGCTCCGGCTCGTTTTGCCCGTAAGTGCTATTGCAATGGACTATCAAGCATGTACTACAGTTCTACTTTACAATATTAAACAACAAGGGGGGATCTTGGCAAATATATTCAAGGATGTTTTATTTATATGACTGTGTTTTGTTAATCAGTAAATATAATATCAATCAAAGATGTATAAACTGACCAGAACCAGGGTTTAACACCATTTTCAGTCAGAATAACATGATGCTAACATATGTCTTTACTGCTTTTTAGAAGTTTACTATTATGTTTCACTTATTCTGCTGTAGTTTTTAAACTGTTTAAGAGTAGAACACGAGTATAAATAATTAAATATATCCAAATTAATTTTCTCTGTAGTAGCTATTTTATTGTAATTGAACTTGTGCCTTTAAAGTTCAATACCACTCATTAAGAGTTTCAAAACACGTTTTACTTTTATTCAGTGCACTTGTCTGGTTTGCAACTGATCATTATTCATCCATTCATTTATTTATTTTTCAATTATTTATGAAGTCAACCTTAACCATAAATATTTCCTTAGCTCCATTAGAAGCTACACCGTAACCATACATATTTCCTTAGCTCCATTAGAAGCTATACATGTTTTTATTTGTTATTATTTTGAGACATAGTCCCACTATGTAGCCTTACCTAGCCTAGAATTCATTATGTAGACCAGGCTGGCCTTGGAGTCATAGTGTCCAAATGGCCTGTGCCTCTAAAGTGATAGGATTGGAGGGCTTGGACGTAAAAACAATAAAAGATTAATAATGTAATTGTATTAAAATCTAAATAATAACAAAAAAGAAGTTAGGCATAATTTAAGATAAAACAATTATTATAACCTGAATCAATAATTAGAGAGAATCAGATTTGACTACAATTAGTTATTTCAATGTATGTAACAGGAAAAGAAAGATTATAATAAGATTATTACTAAGAAAATGATTCTATAACAAGCATATATTTATCATAATCAATAATAATCAATGTACTCATCTCTGCTTTATTGAAATATAGTATTAATTTTTGATTGGTTTTAGGGATTGTAGTGGGTAGCCATTCCATCTTGGATCTGGAAGTTCCAACCCCCATTGAGACTCTGGCAACTGTCACGCCTATGAGGCGGGGCCAGGGGAGGCACCTGGAGACCCAAGAGCTGGATGGGCCAGCGCTCTCTCTGTGCCGGGACGCTGAACGGTGAAGGTGGACTGCGCAGAGCTCCGGAGAACACCGCTGGACTGCGTTACACCTTCACCAGACCCTGCGACCTACCTATTACTTAATTTGTGAGTTACGCCATTAAATAAATATCCTTTTAACTACATGGAGTGGCCAAAATAATTTCTCCAATAAGGGATTTTATTTAATTATTAAGCATAGTGATGGTTTAATCAGAGTTGTGTGTCAGTCACATAACATGAAAATTATATACTCCAGATAGAAATTAATATAATATCTGAGTGGGTTCTTTTTTTTTTTTTTTTTAATCTTGACACAAGCTACAGTTTTCTGGGAAGAGAAACAACACTTACAGAAATGTCTCCATCACACTGTCTCTAAGTAAGTTTGGGGGGCATTTTCTTGATTATTTATTGAAATGGGAAGAACCAGCCCATAGCTGGGTGTGTGTGCTCATGACTTGTATAAAAAAAGGAGGCTGAGCATCCCTGAGGGAGAAGAAAGAGCACAGCTTTCCTCCATTGCTTTTGTCTCAGTTCCTGCCTTCAAGGTTCTGTCTGGGCTGTTTGCGATGAACTATGATCCAATATCCTAATCCAAATGAACAGTCTTTCAAAATTGGCATTTCTTGAGTGCTTTATCACAATATTATAAAACAGTCCAAATACAAACACCTTCTTTCTCCTCAGTAAGGTAATAAAATGGAATTAACTTCAGCAATTACAAAAAGAAGATACGAGTATATCACAATATGTGTTTTATTTTTATAGAGCTAGAGCTCTAATATCAGGTTCTCCTGTCACTTTTCTCTCTTCCTGTCCAAGCATTGCCTTCATTTCCTAGGCTTCTCTGGATCTTAGGCATTGGAAATTAAAAATGATTACAAACTTTATAATGCTATCTTCTGCTTAGGAACTTTTTTTTTTTAAATTCAAAATTCCAGCAAGAAGACTATTCTATGGATTTAAGGATAAATATCTAGAATTGTAAGAAACAATATTGGTTTGGGGAAATGACAGTTAGGTTCTCTTCCAGTCTTCCAGTATTTGTGGTTTTTACACTTTCCAGCCATGTATCACTGGTAGTTAGCAAGATTTACAGAATCAAATGCATGCATGTGCACACCCACACCTGTGTGTGTGTGTGTGTGTGTGTGTGTGTGTGTGTGTGTGTGTACATATATAATATACATATCCATGCGTATACTCAAGAGATGAATACTACTTTTCTTCTTATCAAAGAATATTCATTTGGAGCATATGAAGATTCTTACAGAGATACACAAAGATAAAATTACAGAGCAGGTGACCATAGGGCACAGATTCAGTACAGAGACCTAAGGCTCAGGGAACATTGAAAAGAGAGAGCAGGAAGATTGTGAAATCCAGAGGACCAGGGCACTTGGAATGAGATAGTGTCTTCTAGGCACAAGAGAAAAGCTGCAGGAATACAATATTAACAGTATAAATGCCCAAACAAGATTTTCACAATGATAATGGCAATAGGCACATCAACATGGGTGGGGAAGATTACAAAGGGAAGCAGTTCCATATGAACTACAGTCAGTCTAAAAGAGGGAGAATCAATTTTCTCCAGGGATGAGTACCATCATATGGTATTCAATAGGTGCTCTCTAGGGATGTGCACAATCATAGGTCAGTCCTAAAGAACAAAACTAAATGAACTCAACAAATTTCATATCATTTGTGTCCATCTATCTGTATGTATGTATGTATGTATGTATGTATGTATGTATGTATGTATGTATGTATGCCCTGGCCAGCGGGGAAGGCCGAGAATGAGAGGGACAAGAGACACAAAGAAGGAGAGCAAGACAGGACGTCTGATCAAGCTCCAAAATTTTATTTTTCTCTCAAGGCACATATAGGTAGGCAAAGGGGGTTGCGAGCAGGAAGGGATTTAGTAATGGGGGTTGCAAGCAGGAAGGGACTTAATTATGGGTTGTTTGGCCATCAGGGAATGTTGTCCTGGGAGTTATCTATCTGCTCTTGTCTAACTGCCTAATTGCCTAACTGCAGCTTGTTCACCTGATATCCGAGAAGAGGTTCTGTTATCTGTGAGAAGAGATTCTGGTGTTTGGAGACTTAAGCAAGGCCTAGATCTAAACAAAGAGGAGCAGGGTGGTGTTGGTTCATGCCTTTTAATCCCAGCACTCATTTTTTTTTTTTTTTTTTGGTTTTTTTTCAAGACAGGGTTTCCCTCAGAGGGAGGCAGAGGGAGGCAGATCTCTGTGAGTTTGAGGCCAGCCTGGTCTCCCAAGTGAGTTCCAGGAAAGGCTCTAAGCTACACAGAGAAACCTGGTCTTGAAAAAAAAAAAAGAGGAGAGAAGCCTAAATATGGCAGCATATGTGTCAAGGGTTGCTTAGGCTTATGGCTTCTGTCACATGTATGCATGTATGTCTTTCTATCATCTACTTCTCTATCTATTATCTTTCTATCATCTGTCTATTATCTACCTATCAGTATTACATATATGTGTAATATACTTAAAGAGATAATGAATTATAGAGGAAAAAGGATGGTATAGGAGAAGTTGGATTAGAAAGTGGTAGGGATGTAATGGCATAATACAGTATTCATGCATGAAATTATTAAAAAAATTAAATTTTGATTAAATAAAATTACTATAAAATGTCTTTGATTATGTTCTCTCAGAATAGATATTTACAAATGAATTTCAAAATAGTCAAGCTGGCATTCAATTGTTTTTATACAAAGACTTTGGCTGGTACTCCAATGCTATTGTCAGAATGAATAACCACAAAACTTCCCCTTCTTGTCTAAATAAGAAGGTTCTAAACAATACGAAACTATATACAAGAAGAATGATTATCAAGTATTGTCCAGGAGAAATAAAGAGCAATAACACAAACAAAAATGGAACTACAACTAACAAGAGCAACATCAGGCAAGAAACACATACTAAATGTTCAGATCATAGGTAAATGGCAAATTATAGAGATTACTCCAACAGCTGTCCTATTCTGAAGAATCTAAATCTACTACCTGATATGTGATACCTGATATGTTCTTAGCTAAGATACCAGAGAAACCTGACTATAACCATCTAGTTGTCGACTCCATTAAAAACCTGAGGAGGAAAATAATATTACCTGAGAGAATAGGTAGTCCAAATAAGCAACTTCTGAAAAATCCAAGAAATGACAGACAGCTGGCTGCCTGGAGAGTCACCCAATGTTTCTTTGCAATGTTGGTGCATCCACATTTGGCTACAGGCCTCAAATATGTGACAGATCATTTTCAAAAGCAGAAAATTTTGAGAGATTGTCCTATCCTGTCTTTGAAAGGTTCAGCAGCCACTTTTCCTTGTGTCTTGATTGTCTGGAAAAGACAGCATGCTTACTCTCAGCAGCCAAGACAAGGGTAGTTCTATGCCCAACAGGCCATATTTGCCAAGAAGACAAATTCCATATGAAATGTCTGCAATACCCAACATCATCTTGTAAGGAGATCAGTGATTCCAGGAGCAATTATGTCTCATGTCAATAGAATTGTATGTTATTAAAACATTTAAATGCCATATTCTCTAGGTTTATGGAGTATTTGAAGATTACCTTTCAATCTGACACATATTTCTGTATATCTAGAAAACCTAACATGACTATAAATATGACAAGCATGGGTGACTACTAGACTGTAAATCTTTTTTTCTTTATTAAGAATTTTTTATTCATTGTATATGCCAACCACAGATCTCCCTTTCTTCCCTCCCCCCATTTCCCTCATCATTCCCCCCAACCCACCCCCTCATCCCCTTCTCTGAAAAGGTAAGGTCTCCCATAGGGAGTCAGCAGAGCTTGGTAAGTTCAGTAGAAGTACGTCCAAGCGCCTCCTCCTGCATCAAGGCTGTGCAAGGTGTCACACCATAGGTAATGGGCTCCAAAAAGCCAGCTCATGCACCAAGGGTGGATCCTGACCCTACTGCCAGGGGACCCCTTAAGCAGACCAAACTACACAACTGTCTCACTTATTCAGAGTGCCTAGTCTAGTCCCATGGAAGCTCCACAGCTGTTGGTCTAAAGTTCATGTATTCCCACTAGCTTATTTTTGTTGTCTCTGTAGATTTCCCCATCATGATCTTGATGGCATTTGCTCATAGAATCCCTTTTCCCTCTCTTTGACTGGACTCCTGGAGCTCTGCATCTGCTTCCATCAGTTACTGGATAAAGGCTCTATGATGACACTTAGAGTATTCACCAATTTGATTACTGGGGTAAGCTAGTTCAGGCACCCTCTCCACTATTGCTAGTATTCTAGGCTGAGGTCATCCTGGTGGATTCCTGGGAACTTCCCTATTGTGTACTGCTCAGCAGTGAAAAAACAATGACATCATGAAATTTGCAGGCAAGTGGATGGAACTAGAAAATATCATCCTGAGTGAGATAACCCAGACTCAGAAGGACAAACATGGTATGTTCCCACTCATAAGTGGATACTAGATGTAAAACAAAGCATAATCAGACTGCAATCTACTGCTCCAGAGAAGCTAGCTAACAAGTAGGACTCTAAGAGGGTCTCATGGATCACCCTGGGAAGGGGAAATAGATGAGATCTCCATGAGTAAATTGTAGATGAGGGGTTGGCAATGGAGGGTAGGGGATGGGGGATGAGAACATAAGGGAACAGGATGGTCCAGCTGGAACGCAGACAAAGTGGGAGAGCAATGAAAGAGATACTGTAATACACTGAAACATCATGGGGATAGGGATTAGCCTGTAATTCTTATCAATCTACATATCTTAAAGACTAAAGCTTCACATTATAAAAATGAATAATCTGTAGGCAGATGGCAGTATAAGAATAAATGCCACGAATTTGTGATAATTTATAAAAATATCTTAATCAGAGGAGCTGTGGGCAGAGAGCTGTGACTAGCAGGCTGTGGCAGAAAGTAGGAGGGGTGGGGATTTCAAAAGACACCAGGCATCCTGTTTCTAGGGGATCTGAGGATCTGAGGGTAGTCTTGGAGTGGAGGAGTTATAGGAAGTGTGGCAGAAGCCACAGAGCCTGTGGGCAGAGGCCATGGGGGCATTTGGGGTCTGCCCCAGGTTGGGTGTCACTTGTCATGAGAAACCCACAAGAAAGTCGGTTTAAGGGCTGTCAAGGATTTATTAAGATGTGAAATGGGAAAAAAGATACAGTCATGGACACAGAGCCAAGTAAAGAGCCATTGTTGTCTATGGTGATATTTAATTTGTGCTGAAAAGTGATTTGATTTGTATGTTAATAAAGTTGTCTGGAGATCAGAAGTCACAGCAAGCCATAAGTGGGAGTCAGGTGGTGGTAGCACACACTTTTATTCTGATCGCATGGCAGGCAGAGTCTCTGTGGTCAAAGACACATTCAAAGCAAGGAGACCTGAACTTTTAATCCCAGTACCAACCATAGAGACCTGGAGGTCTGTATAGAGAGGCAGTGATGAGAAAATCATGTGGTTGAGCCAATGAGAAGGCAGAACAGAAAGGCAATAAAAAGACAGGACACAGAAAGAAGGTCTCTCTCTCAGGGGAAAGACAGCAGTGAGTGGTAAGATAATATGGTCTTAGCTCTTGGCTATTGCTCTGATCTCTAAGCTTTTAACTCTTTATTTGGCTCTGTGTTTTTCATTTAATAAGACCGTTTAAATTTTTATCCACAGTTGTCCTCCATTCTTCGCAAGAGCAATTGGATCCAGCCATCAAGTCTCTGATCACTCCAAGAGAGCCAGAACTCACCCCCTCCTCAGATTTTAAGCAGTCATGGATCCTGCAAGAGGCCATGCTCTAAGGCTGGTACTCCAAAGCTGTTGGTGGAATGCATAACCATAACAGAGGAAGGGATGGGGGGTGGGCTGGAGGGAAGGCAGGGTGGGGGTGGGAGAACAGATGAGAGGGGGATTTGTTGTTGGTATGTGAAATGAATGAAATTTTTCTTAAATTAAAAAATAATACATGTGGCCTTGTTGAAGCAGGTGTGGCCATGTTGGAGGAAGTATGTCACTGTGCTGACAGCTTTGAGGATTATTTTGCTCAAATTTTCCTCAATGTGACACTGAGTCTACTTCCTGTTGCCTACAAGATATAGGACTTTCAGCTACCTCTCCTGTACCATGTCTTCCTTCATGATACCATGTCTCACCGTGACGCTAGTAGACTGAACCCCTGAACTGTAAGCAAGCCTAGCCAATTAAATGT
Source organism: Peromyscus maniculatus bairdii (assembly GCF_049852395.1). Lineage (NCBI taxonomy): Eukaryota > Metazoa > Chordata > Mammalia > Rodentia > Cricetidae > Peromyscus > Peromyscus maniculatus. The sequence continues at coordinate 8,029,691 of NC_134865.1, read as the reverse complement.
TTTTCTTTGTAAGAGTTGCCTTGGTGGTCATGGTTGTCTCTTCAGAGCAATAGAAACTCTAAGACAACTGGATTTTCTCATCCCAAAGATTAAAACCTGAATTCCACATTCATCCAGGTTTCATGCCCACCCCACCTCCCTATTCTATTCTGGTCTGTATATACTCTTAAGCCTTTTCTTAATTCCTGTGAACTTGCTGTAGTTGAAATCTTAAGAACGTGTTTTGTTGAACGGCCTTGGAGATAAGATTTTCTGACATGTTCCCCCTGATTAAACTGTTATTGCAGACTTTTGATTGACATTTCATAGAAGTGCTCTTCTCTGATTTATAATAGGCACATGGCAGACACAAAGCTTATTTGTGTGGTAATCATAATGATCTTTTATCTAAAGCAGTGCTTTTCAAATATCTTAAAGACCAACTTAATGTGTTTCCTATTATGATTTCATTTGGAATTGAAGTATGGTTTGGCCCACACTGAAACAAACAAACAAACAAACAAACAAACAAAACCATGGGATAAACTTCCCTCATCATGGTCAGTATAGTTTGTTTTTTTCTTTTTTCTTTTTTGTACTAATTGGAACTTCATAAGTGGGTATCCAGGCACTTTATAGAAAAAGGTACATCTATTCATTAGTGTGTTACATTACAAAATATTGTCCTGTAAGCTAATTATGAAGTTAACTGCCCCTCTGTGTTTTGTATTATTTATAAAAAAATAATTTTCATAGCAATAAATACCAAAAAAGTAAGAAATTCATTAGGAATCCTAAATTTCAGACCTAAGAAATTACTGAAATTACAACAATAATGATGTGAAAGATTAACTTTTATTATTAGCTACTTTGAATTTCTTATCTGGTAGTACCAGTATTTGTACCACTTTTGAGTCTTGTTATTATAATGGATACATCTGTTCTGAGTTTATTTTATCTTTCCTTTAACAAGCTTTCTTATTGTTTGTGGATTTAGACTTACTATATGGAAACACAGTTATCAGGGACATTTTTTTTTCTTTAGTGTTTAGACAAATACACCTGTCTTCCCCCCCAGGACAACAGAATGAAAGTCTGTTCAGGAGCCCAATTTTGGGTTGCTTATTGTTACTCTAGTCACAAGTTAAAATTTAAAATTTTATGACTGTGATGCCCTTCAGTAACTTCACATTCCTTCTGTAATACTTTGATTTTTTGCTAGCTTCACTGAAAAACATTCTCTCTCTCCTAACTCTCTTTCTCTTCACTCTCTCCCTCTTTCTCTGTCATTCACTCCCAAGTCTCTTCCATCATTATAATTTCCTCAAAGATTTAAAGAATATCATGGAGAGGTGAGTGATTTAGAACATTCTACAATATCATAATCTGTGATTATGTCAAACATCTTCTTACACCCAGTTGAACAGAGTTGAGAAACAGCCATAGCCTTTTTTTCTGACTATCTTCCCAGGATGAACACATTATTTTTGTTTGGTTTGTTATCTCTTTTGTTTTTTTATGGCTGCAGTGGATGTGCTATGGTGTCTCCAGGTACAAATAGGAGAATTTTTCCTTTTGTGGCCTTAAGGTATGGTTGCTTAGAGAATGCAAAGAGGTCTATGTGGAATATTTTTTTCTGTGCTACTGGCTTCTAAAAATTGCCATGGAACTTTTCCTCTTTTCAATTTGATCCTCAAGTGATATAGAGAAATGAGTCAGTAATGTCAACACTGGTTTTGTTTTTTGTTTTTTGTTTTGTTTTTTTTCATGTCCCAGCTACTGTCTCGTAACAAGAGGGGCCTTTCTTTAAACACGTCTAATATGGTCTCTATATGCTAGTAGGATCTCACTAATCTAATTTATTTTTGTTTACTTCACCTGTTTACACTATTTTGGCAAATAATGATATATCATCATAAATAAATATATTACGATGATATTTGCTACACAATGTTATTTAAAGCTGGTATTTAATTTTTGAAATATCACTATTTGCTTTTAAGTGATGTACTTTTAAGTTTTTGTCAGTAGATATAATACAGACAGTACTGAAACTAAATTTGAGTATCATATGTATATATGGAGAGAGAGAGACAGATTCATTCCATGAGGCTCCATTTAAATGCATCTCAAATTTACCAATTTTAAAACTTATTTTGTTTGAGTCTTATTTTTTTATGATTAGCTCTCAGAAGTTTTGTGAAAATGTAATTACCAATTATATTTTAAATTATAGCTACCAATAAAGAAGACCATGCATGTATGACATTGGGATTTCAGGAAACAAGAATGACTGACTATATAGTTACATGTACACTCCATACATGTACATACATGTACATTCCTTCCATATTTATCTTCCATTGACTAAAGCTCCTTTCTTAGCTATATGTCCAGCTTGCCATCAGGAAATGTCATAGAACAAGTAATACAGCTATGTTGAAGTGTTCAGGTCCTCAGAAGGTACTTTTTCTTATTCTACTAATTCTGAGATACATTACATGCACTTCCAAACTGAAGTATGCTTCTCCAGATTTCCTCATAAGCACTGAAGTGTGTATTTTAAATGTGCATCTTTGTAGATGTAACCAACCATCTTATTAAATAAGAAACACAGAAACAATGTAAAAGAGAAAGCCGAGAGGTCAGAGCTCAGAGCTAAAATCTCACCCTTCCGCCTGCGGTGTCCCAGCTTCCCGAAAGAGAGCTATATCCTGTCTGTACATCTTTTTTATAGTATTATTGTTCTGCCTTCTCATTGGTTGTAAACCCAAACACGTGACTGCCTCGTCACTGTCTGAATGTACAGCCCCCTAGGTCTTAAAGGCGTATGTCTCCAATGCTGGCTGTATCCCTGAACACACAGAGATCTATAGGATTAAAGGCATGTGCTACCACCACCACACTCTGTCTATGGCTCTAATAGCTCTGACCCCCGGGGAACTTTATTTATTAACATACAATCAAAATCACATTCCAATACAATTAGAATACCACATTTCCCCTTTTCTATTTTAATAAAAGAGAAAAAGAAAGCAAAAGATTATAACTAACAAAAGAAAAACTATATACAAAAGTACAATAACTATATACAATATATACAAATAATAAATACCTAAACAGGTATTTGACAAATCAGAGAAAATAATTCCATTATCTATCCTATTTTGGTAAATCCAAGATGTATCTAATGTACTTTCTATCCTAATTAATGTTCAACTATAACTAACTAATCTTCAACCATAACTAACTAATCTTCAACTCCCTCAGAGACCCTAGAATATTAGCTAACAAAAATAAAAACAGGAAGTGCATGCAAGCAACTTCCAAAAAATTTGTGAGTTGACAGAAACAGCCAGCTGCCTGGGGAGTCACCTGAGGTTTCTCCGCAGTGTTGGGGCATCATCTTCAGCCTATAGGCTTAGTGTATCTGACAGACTCATTTGTGATGTAGGATGTACACAAGGTCAACAGTTCAACCTCACATTGGGTGAGAGCAGTCCATGTACCAGAAACACCTGAATTCCACTAGTGTCCTGTCATGATTCAGGATTTTAAATTCTTGAAATTGTTGACAGTTTTTTAATTCAGCTGTTCATTCTTCTTGGCTGTGTATATATGGCTTCATCTCAGCATCCCCTTCTTCTCCACATCCCTCTATTAAATGCCAGTCTACTATCGATAGGTGTGAGCTTTCAGCTGCTGTTCCATTGCACAACAGAAGCCATCGGCCCTCTGCCTGTTAAGCTGCCTTCGAAGAAAAGGGCACTGTACCTTTTCCGGATTGCAAAAGCCACTTCAGGGATGGTGCCATATTGTCCTGGCCTCAGAAGATGCCTTTTGATAAAGCCATAACCACACTTGTTTTGGCAACAATCAGTAGTCCTTTGTTTCAATGTCCTGTCTGTCCATTTTGTCCTGTTGATTCGAGGATACTTGGTTGTCCAGTGGCTAACTTTTGCCACAATGAAAGTTGACTCCGTATACAGTTTCTTCAATGCCCATATTTTCTCTGAAGTAAATTGGTACTGCCAGGAGCCTACATGTCTCAAAAAAGAAAAATTTTCTAAGTTATTAAAACATTTTAAATGCCATATTCTGTAGATCTCTGAAGGGTTTGAAGATGACCTGTCTAAAACATCTCTGCTCATTTTTATAAATATATCTAATATGACTACAAGTTCTATTGTAATGTCTAACTACTAACTTTCATTTCTTTATATCCTAATAGTTGGTAATAATAACATTCAAGGATCAGAAATTTGCATTACATTGTTAAATGAATGGTATGAATACAATTAGAAATATACATATAGCATTTTCTAACAATATCAATTTCGTATTTGTATACAATATAAAACAATCCAATCCAATGTAAAGTATTTAAAACTAGTAATTGTCTTTTTCTTTTCTTTCTTTCTTTCTTTTTTTTTAAACAAGAACCTTAAATCTAATCTCCTTTGCTTAGCCTTTTTCCTAACCCTTGACAATAACTTGTAACCAACCCCCCTAAACACTGAAAATTATCCCAGACCCAAAACCCATTAAAAAGACCAAAAAACCACCCGCCCCACACCACCTCTTTGGGAATGTGTGCGTCATATTCTTAAAATTGCTTCCTGCTGGGTATGGGCGTAGTTTTCTTTATCCTGAAAGAAAAATTTTAGGTTAATTGTCAAATTCTAGGAGAGGTAACTATATCCTTCATTATCCAGTCTGTGTATAATGCCAAAGTTCAGGGTTTATCTCAAGTCCTTATGCAAGTAGTCTTTGAGACTGGATCATCTCAGCTAGTCATCTCAAAATTGCTCTGAGCACCTTGTAGTTCAAAGCTGATCTGTGGATGATGTTTGTCAGCTTAATGATATTATTATTGTCCACGTGGAATTGTTGTTGTTGTGGGGCCCCATGTTCTTTCTGGAGACTTCAGTTGATGTTAGGCCTGGCCATGATTTCCTGAAGAAAACTGATAAGAGAATCAAACACAAAAACATATATATGCAGCTAGCATTTTTCTAGAATTAGTTAGTACTCTATATGACCATTCATATCTTAACAAAGTTTAAAATGTATATATATCTATATATGTTAATCTTGTAAATTTTGATATAAAATTCATACTTTAAGAAAAGTTTAAAGAATCAGAATAGAATCAAAGAGTTGAGATTAGTAATAGAATAGTCCCTTAATTAATTTTGCTTTTGTCCTGTACCATAGCAGAAGATGGCTCTTTTATTCTGGCATGATACAGGGAGTTTGCATTTTCCTTTTAACAACATGCTTGAGTTAGAGAAGGAGAGAGCCATTCTCCAACTCCAAAGTCAGCTTTACATTTTAATTGAACTGGGACTATTAGAAGACCAATAGTGTTAAATCTTTAGAGAAAAGCAGAAACAAACATTTAGGAAGACATAAAATTTTTTAGATAATATATACCCATACACTGTTTCATTCTGTTTCTTGGGATAGATGATTTGCCCTTTTCTTCAGTTGTCTCATTTGTCCACTGTTCTTCAGATTCCTTAACCTTCATTCTCCTAAAAGACAAAAACAAAAACCTTTCCCCAAGACTAATTTTGGGGATGTTTCCTTTTGACAAGTTATTATCTGATTAAATGAAAAGGCATGTGTTATTGATACAAGTTAGTTTAAATTGGATGTTCATGCTGGTTGATGAACTATCACCTCCTCTAATTAAGAGGTCTCCCTTGTTCAAATCGAACCTTTATCAATTTTGATGGTACCCACAGCTTATCTTCTCCTGTAGAAACAAAAGCAAAACCTCGTCCCCAATGTAATACATACCCTGGTTTCCATTCTGAGGTCAGCACATCCTTAAAGTATATAGGCTGATATAATTCTGTAGTTTTTTCTATTATCCAATGTCTGTCTGCAACTGTTGTTCCTTTCTCATTGGCATTCAGAAAATTCAAAGTTAGAAGAGCATTATGCAGTCTATTTCTGGGAGTTTTTGTTACCCATTTCTGTTTATTTAGCATGTCCTTTAGAGTTCTGTTTGATCTTTCTATAACTGCTTGACCTGTAGGATTATGTGGTATGCCTGTAATATGCTTTATGTTGTAATAAGCAAAAAACTGTTTCATTTTAACAGAGACATATGATGGAGCATTGTCAGTTTTGATTTGTGCAGGTATACCCATGATGGCCATAACTTCTAGCAAATGAGTGATTACAGAATCAGCTTTTTCAGAACTCAAAGCAGTTGCCCATTGAAATCCTGAATAAGTATCGATGGTGTGGTGTACATATTTCAGTTTTCCAAATTCTGCAAAGTGAAACACATCCATCTGCCAGATTTCATTTCTCTGAGTACCCTTTGGGTTACATCCTGCTGGTAATGGCGTTTGATTGTAGAAGGAACAAGTAGGACATTTCTTTACTATTTCTTTGGCTTGTTGCCAGGTTATGGATAATTCTTTTTTAAACCTTTACTATTGACATGATGTTTTTTTATGAAATTCTGAGGCCTCCAGCATATTTCCTATAAATAATTTATCAATCTCATCATTGCCTTGTACTAGAGGGCCTGGCAGACCAGTATGGGATTGAATGTGAGTTATATATAAAGGATGATTCCTTTTCCTGATTGTATCTTATAATTGAATAAATAGTGAAGTTAATTCTGAAGCATCAGGGATAAATTCTGCAGTCTCAATATGTAACACCACTCTTTCAGCATACTGAGAGTCAGTTACTATGTTGAGAGGTTCTGAAAAATCCATTAATACCAACAGAATAGCATACAATTCTGATTTTTGAACTGAATTATACGGACTTTGAACCACTTTACTTAAATTTTCTGATTTGTAACCTGCCTTTCCTTCTTTGTTGGCATCTGTATAAAATGTACGAACTCCAGATATGGGTTTTTGCTGTACAATTCGAGGCAAGATCCAATCAGCTCTCTTTATAAGATCAATTCTATCGCTTTTGGGATATTTGCTGTTAATTTCTCCCAAAAAATTACTGCAAGCTCTTTGCCAAGGTTCACTTTCTGTCCATAATTTTTCCATGTCCTTCTTAGTTAATGGTATGACAATTTCTGCTGGGTCTATGCCTGCTAATTGACGAAGTCTCAATTTTCCTTTGTAAATCAAGTCAGAGATTTTTTCCCTATAAGTTTTTAATTTTTTATTTGGTTTAGTTGGTAAAAATATCCATTCCAATATAATATCTTCCCTCTGCATTAATATTCCAGTAGGAAAATGCCTAGAAGGTAAAATAACCAAAATGCAATCCAGCTTTGGATCAATATGATCCACGTGTCCTTCATGCACTTTCTTTTCTTCCAAGGCCAATTCTTTCTCAGCTTCAGGTGATAATTCTCTTGGACTATTTAAGTCCTTGTCACCTTCTAAGGTTTTGAACAAATTAGTCAGTTCATCATTTTTTACCCCAACAATAGTTCGTAGATGAGAAATATCTCCAAATAATCTTTGAAAGTCATTAAGAGTCTGTAGTCTATCTCTCCTAATTTGCAAATTTTGGGGTCTAATTTTTTGTAGCTCTATTTTATATCCTAAATAATTAATAGAATCTCCTCTTTGTATCTTTTCAGGAGCAATTTGTAATCCCCAGCAAGGCAAAATTTTCTTTACTTCTTCAAACATTCTTTCTAAAGTATCTGCATTTGAGTCAGCTAGTAAAATATCATCCATATAAAGATAAATTAGAGATTTAGGAAATTTTTTACATATCACTTCCAATGGCTGTTGTACAAAGTATGGGCTATTCAACATTCCCTGTGGGAGGACCCTCCATTGAAATTTTTTAACTGGTTGAGAATTATTATAAGTAGGTACTGTAAAAGCAAATCTTTCTCTGTCTTTTTATTGTAAGGGTATTGAAAAGAAACAGTCTTTTAAATCAATAACTATGAGAGGCCATCCTTTTGGTAACAGAGTAGGCAAAGGCATCCCAGATTGTAGAGAGCCCATTGGCTGAATTACTTTGTTAATTGCCCTAAGGTCTGTTACCATTCTCCATTTACCAGATTTCTTTTTAACAACAAATACAGGAGAATTCCAAGGGCTGGTTGATTCTTCAATATGCTGAGCATTTAACTGTTCTTCTACCAGCTCTTCTAAAGCCTGGAGTTTCTCTGTTGTTAAAGGCCATTGTTGGACCCATACAGGCTTGTCTGTTAACCATTTTAAAGGTAGAGCTGTTGGTGTCTTTGGAAGATCATCAGTTATTGTGCCCTTTTCTTGTATAATATGGATGGCTGGTGACCACTCATTAGAACAATATCTTCTAATATTTCTCTCAGTAACATGTGCTAGTTTATGATTTGTTTCTGAGATTGGAGGGATGTTAATCTGAGTATTCCATTGTTGCAACAAGTCTCGACCCCACAGGTTCATAGTTATGTTAGCCACATATGGTTTTAATTTTCCTCTCTGTCCTTCTGGACCTATACATTCGAGCCATCTTGCACTCTGTTTCACCTGAGATAATGTCCCAATTCCTAACAGTTGAATGTTTACCTCCTGAAGAGGCCAAGTTGGATGCCAAAATTCTGGTGCAATTATGGTAACGTCCGCACCTGTGTCTACCAGACCAGACAACAAAACACCATTTATTTTTATCGTTAATTTTGGTCTTTGTTCATTAATAGAAGTTTGCCAAAAAAAATTCTTTATGTTTTCTCCTGAATTTTCTATTCTCTCTGTTTCATCATCCTGACCAGCATGATTTATTCCAATAGGCACTTGGTTATTTAATCGCTCAGAGCAGGGATTTCCTCTACACCTGCAGGAAAGGTTTGAACTGGTTTTGCTATGGGGGCCTGCATGAGGCCCCTCTCTCTCTCTCTCTCTCTCTCTCTCTCTCTCTCTCTCTCTCTCTCTCTCTCTCTCTCTTTCTCTCTCTTTCTCTTTGGATTTACACCTGGGACACTAGGTGGCTGTTTTGAAAATCCCCTCAGATTTCTACTGTTCTACACAGATTTGGTAATTCATAACATATCAGATATTTTAAAGGAAACTATCTAAAAGAGAATTTTTTTCCACATTAAAAAAAATGGGTTGTATGTGTACATTGGAAGAAAATTGGTTTTTGTTTGAAATTTTAGACAGTCTGACAATGGAACAACTATGTAATATTAGTATTGGTGGAATTATGCAGCTTATCACTATGGTAATCCTCATTTTAATATTTAAAAAAAATAGTCAATTTAAGTGCTACCCTTGCGGGAAAGCGGACCTGCCACCAAGCCAAGAGGTTTTTAATGGATTCTTGTCACATTGGGCGCCAGATGTAGATGTAACCAACCATCTTATTAAATAAGAAACACAGAAACAATGTAAAAGAGAAAGCCGAGAGGTCAGAGCTCAGAGCTAAAATCTCACCCTTCCGCCTGCGGTGTCCCAGCTTCCCGAAAGAGAGCTATATCCTGTCTGTTCATTTTTTTTTTATAGTGTGTTGTTCTGCCTTCTCATTGGTTGTAAACACAAACACGTGACTGCCTCGTCACTGTCTGAATGTACAGCCCCCTAGGTCTTAAAGGCGTATGTCTCCAATGCTGGCTGTATCCCTGAACACACAGAGATCTATAGGATTAAAGGCGTGTGCCACCACCGCCACACTCTGTCTATGGCTCTAATAGCTCTGACCCCCGGGCAACTTTATTTATTAACATACAATCAAAATCACATTTCAGTACAATTAGAATACCACACATCTTTTTAGTCATTTTCAAATTACTTTTGTTTCTAGAGATAGTCTTATGAATCCAAGAACATCCTGGAACTCCATAAAAATTAGATGACCTTGAACTATGGATGCTTCTACTTCTGCATTTGAAGTGTTGGTATTATAAGTAGGTATCATGCACAGCTGGTTGGTTATCTTATTTATAAAACTGTGATATCCTCAATTAGCTGTGACTTACTGCAAGCACCTCAGATAGAAAGTAGGAAGTAGTCTTGAATAAATTGGTACAGGAGAAAACTTCCTAATTATAACACCAATAGCACCGGCACTGAGAACAATTAATAAATGGGACCTCCTGAAATTAAGAATCTTCTCTAAGGCAAAGGACACAGTAAATAAGACAAAACGACAGCCTACAGAATAGGAAAAGATTTTTACCAACACCACATCTGACAGAGGGCCAATCTCCAAAATATATAAAGAACTCAAGAAATTAGATAGCAAAATACTAAACAATCCAATTTAAAAATGGGCTATATAGCTAAACAGAAAATTCTCAATGGAAGAATCTCAAATGGCCAAAAGACATCTAAAGAATTGCTCAACATCCTTAGTCATCAGGGAAATGTAAATCCAAATGACTCTGAGGTACCATCTTACATCCCTCAGAATGGCTAAGATCAAAAATACTGAAGACAGCTTATGTTGGAGAGGATGTAGAGCAAGGGGAACACTCCTACACTGTTGGTGGGAGTGTAAACTTGTACAGCCACTTTGGAAATCAGTGTGGTAGTTTCTCAGAAAATTGGGGATCCATCTTCCTCAAGACTCAGCTATACCACTCTTGGGCATATACCCAAGGAATGCTCAGGCATACTACAGGGACACGTGCTCAACTATGTTCATAACAGCATTATTTATAATAGCCATAACCTGGAAACAACCTAGATGCCCCCCAACTGAAAAAGGGATTAAGAAAATGTAGTACATATACACAATGGAGTACTACTCAGCAGAGAAAAATAATGACATCATGAGGTTTGTAGGCAAATGGATGGATCAACATAATATCACCCTGATTGAAGTAACCCTGACTCAGAAAGACAAACATGGGATGTACCCACTCATAAGTGGATACTAGATGTAAAGCAAAGGACAACCAGACTACAACCCAGAACACCAGAGAAGCTAGATAACAAGGAAGACCCAAAGAGGACCACATTGATTGCACATAGATGAGATTTCCATGAGTAAACTGGGGATGAGGGGTGGGAAATGGAGGGGATGGGGGATGAGAACATAAGGAAATGGAATGGTCGAGATGGAACAGGGATGGAGTAGGAAAGCAATGAAAGTGATACCATAGTAGAGGTGTTGCTGGAGGGCTTCTCTCCAGGTTCCACCAAGCCCCGCAGTCCCATAATCTACTTATAAAATAATCACTCAGACACTTATGTTACTTATAAACTGTATGGCCGTGGCAGGCTTCTTGCTAACTGTTCTTATATCTTAAATTAACCCATTTCTATAAATCTATACCTTGCCATGTGGCTGGTGGCTTACTGGTATCTTTACATGTTGCTTGTCCTGGCGGTGGCTGCAGTGTCTCTCCCCCCTTCTTCCTGTTTCCCATTTCTCCTCTCTCCTTGTCCCGCCTATATTTCCTGTCTGGTCACTGGCCATCAGTGTTTTATTTATATAGAGAGATATCTACAGCATAGAGGGAGATATCTTGGGGACAGAGAGAAACCCAGTGCTAGGGAAGTTGCCAAGAATCCCCAAGGATGACCCCAGCTTGGACTACTAGAAATATTGGAGTGGGTGACTGAACTGAACTGGCTTACCCCAGTGATTAGACCTATGAATACCCTAACTGTCATCACAGAGCTTTTCTCCAATGATTGATGGAAGGAGATGCAAAGATCCACATCCAAACACCAGGCAGAGCTCCAAAGTTCAGTCCAAGAGAGCAAAGAGAGGTTCTATGAGCAAGTGCATCAGGATCATGATGGGAGAACCTGCATAGACAACCAAATCAAACTAGAGGGAACTCATGAAATGTGGATCAATGGCCATGGAGCCTGCATGGGATTGTACTAGGCCCTCTGCATGGGGAGAAAATTGTGTAGCTTGATCTGCTTGGAAGGCCCCCCGACGTTAGGATCAGAATCCATCCCTAGTGCATGAGTGGGCTTCTTAGAGATCACTACCTACGATGCAACACCTCATGCAGCCTTGAGGTGGGGGAAATGACTTGGACTTGCCTCTACTGGATATGGTGAGGGAGGCTGAGGGTTGGGAGGAAGGAAGAGGAGGATCTTTGGTGTATAAAATGAATGGAAATTTTTTCTTAATTAAAAAAAAGGCTTCAAGAAGCAGGTAATATAAAGACAAAATTAACTGTTGGTTTTGTTTTTGTTGTTATTATTTGTTTTGTTTTGTTTTTTCCAGCATGATCACAGTTTCCCCTCCTACCCTTCATTTCTTCTAGTCCCTCCTCACAACCTCCCCTCTCCCTGACCCCCACCCACTCCTCCTCCTTTCTCTTCAGAAAAAGGCAGGCCTCCATGTACATCAGCCAGCCATGGCATATGAAGTTGCACTAAGACTAGGCACCTCCTCTCCTATTAGGACTGGAATACACAATCCAATAAAAGGAAGAGGTCCCAAAAGCAAGCAGCAGACTCAGTGACAGCTCTTGCTCCCACTGATAATGTTCCAAAAGAAGATCATGCCACTTAACTGTAACATAGGTACAGTTGTCCTAGGTCAGTCACATGCAAGTTTTCTGATTGGCAGTTCAGCCTCTGTGAGCCCCTATGAGTCTAAGTTCGTTGATTCTGTGGTTTTTCTTGCAATGTCCTTGGCCCCTCTGGCTCCGATAATCCTCCCTCCCTATCTTACACAGGATTCCCCAAAGTCTGCAAAATATTTGACTGTGGGCATCTGCATCTGTTTACATCAATTGTTGGGTGAAGCATCTCTGATGACTACTGGGCTAGGCAATGATCTTTAAGTATAGCAGAATACCATTATGAGTCATTTCATTGCCTTTTTTTTTTACTTTCTTTTTTTTTTTTGCCTGTCATGTTTAGTTTTATCCTAGGTCTCTGGGCTGTCAAGCTTGTAGGTCCTGACTCTCCAGGCAGTTTCATGGGTAAGCTCACTCTCATGGAATGGGTCTCAAGCTGGACAAGCCATTAATTGACAACTCTCATAATTTCTATGACACACTTACCCCATCATATCTTGTAGAAAGTATAAACTGTAAGTTAAAGGTTATGTGACTGGGTTGGGGTCCCATTCCCTCCACTGGCAATCTGTCCTGGTTATAGGAGATGGCTGGTTCAGGCTCTGTATGCCCCCTTGCTAGTAGTCTTAGCTAGGGCTACTCTCAGAGATTCTTGGGAGTTTTTACTACACGAGGTTTCTTGCTTTTTATGATTTCAGTTGTCTTTCTCAGTACACACTCCCTCCATCCTCCCTCCACCTGGTCCCTCTTGTTCCCATGACCACCTCCCAATCAAGATTCCTCCCCCATACACCTATGATGTTTATTCTATTTCCTCTTCACTATGTGATTCATGCCCCCCGCCCCCCCCCACACACACACTTGAGTCTTCCTGTTACTTAGCTTCTTTGGATCTGTAGATTGTATTGTGGTTACATGTAAGTGGGTATCTACCATGCTTGTCTTTCTGGGTCTGGGTTACCTCACTCAAGATGATTTTGTCTAGTTCCATTCATTTACTGGCATAGTTATTGGTGTCCTTGTTTTTTTTACTAGCTAAGTAACATTTCATTGTGTAAATGTACTGCATTTTTTTATCCATTGTTTGGATGAGGAACATCTAGGTTGTTTCCAGTTTCTGGCTATTAACATAATTGAGAAAGTGTCCTTGTGGAATAGTAGTGCATGCTTTGGGTATATGCCCAGGAGTGGTATAACTGGGTCTTGAGCTAGGTCAATTTCTAATTTTCTGAGAAACTATCATATTGATTTTCAAAGTGAGTATACAAATTTGCACTCCTACCAGAAATAGAGTAGTGTTGCCTTTGCTACCTACATATTCTCTCCAGCATGAGCTGTCATTTGTATTTTTGATCTTAGTCAAATGGTAAAATGGAATTTCAGAGTCATTTTGATTTTCATTTCCCTGATGGTAAGAATGTTGAATATTTCAAGTGCTTCTCAGTCATTTGAGATTTCTTTTTTAGAGTTCACTGTTTAGATCTCTACCCCTCTTTTAACTGGCTTTTTGGTTTATTGATGTCTAGTTTCTTGAGTTCTTCATGTATTTTGGAAAGCAGGCTTCTGTCAGATGTAGGGTTTGGGAAGATATTTTCTCATTCTGTAGGTGGCTGTTTTCCCTTTTGACAGTGTCCTTTGCCCACCAGAAGCTTTTCAGTTTCCTGAGGTCCCATTTATTATGTATTGATCTCAGTGTCTTTGCTACGGGTGTTCTATTCAGGAAGTAGACATCTCCTGTGACAATGCATTCAAGGCTACTGCCCACTTTCTCTCTATCAGCTTCAGTGGATCCAGATTTGTGTTGAGGTCCTTGATTCACTTGACCTTGAGCAGGGTGATAGATATGGATCTATTTGAATTCTTCTATATACCATCATCTAGCTAGATCAGCACCATTTGTTGAAAATGCTTTCTTTGTTTCCATTTTATATTTCTGGCTTCTTTATCAAAAACCAGGTGTCTATAGGTATGTGAAATTATGTCTGGGTCTTTGTTTCAGTTTCATTCATCAAACTGTCTGTTTTAATGCTAATATCATACAATTTTTTATTATTATTGCTCTATAGTACAGCTTGAAATCAGGGATGGTGATACCCCTAGAAGTTATTTTATTTTACAGGATTTTCTTAGCTATCTATCATAGGTTTTCTTTTTTCCATGTGAAGTTTAGTTTTGTTCTTTCAAGTTCTGTGAAGAATTGTGTTGGAATTTTGATGGGAATTGATTTGATTCTGTAGATTGCTTTTGGTAAGATGACCATTTTTTCTGTTAGTCCTACTGATCCAGGAGCATGGGAGAACTTTTCATCTTCTGGTATCTTCTTCAATTTCTTTCTTTAAAGACTTGAAGTTCTTGCCATTCAGGTCTTTCTCTTGCTTGGTTAGCATTACAACAAGTAATGTTATTTATTTGTAGAATTGTAAAGGATTTGGTTTCTCTGATTTCTTTCTCAGCCCATTTATCATTAGTATATAGGAGGGCTATTGATCTTCCATTTCCAGAATTCCCTCCATTTGTGTTTTTTTCTGTCATTTCAGTTTTGATTTTCAGGTATTGAAAAGTTTCCTTCACTTGTTTGTTTTTTCTTGGCTTTCTTGGCATTTTCTAAAGGAATTATTGGTTTCCTCCAATTTTTGTTTGTCTATTCCTCAACTTCTTTAAGGGATGTTTTTAGATTTCCTTTTGAAAGACCTCTATAATCTTCATAAAGTTGGTTTTAAGGTTCTTTTCTTGTACTTCAGCTGTGTTGGAATATCCAAGTGTTGCTCTAGTAGGATTGCTAGGCTCTGGGGGTGATGTTGATTGCGTACTTCCACTGGCATTTAGACACCTGAGTTTGGGACAATTGTAGGTCTAAGTGTTGATTCCTGAGTTTGTCATGGCATAATGTGTTGATTTGTTCCTTGGTTTCTGTTCCCCCTCTTGTTTTCTGGCCAAAGTGGCCAGTGAGTCTTCAGGTTAGTAGATTGTCTCCAATTGTCTTTTTAGGGCCTACAAGACATTGTAGGGTTTGGGTGACAATGTTCCTTTGTATTTCAAGTATCTGTGTGGCCACTAAGTTTCTGGGTCCCTGCTTGGTCCCTGGGATTCCTAGAACAACATGACCTCTAGTACAGCAGAAGTTTTCTGCTAAGGTTGTGGGCTAGAATATGGGGCTCAGGGGAAAGGGTGCAGTTGGGGAATATTGGGCCAGCTTTCTGTTAGCTGGTTGTGGGCAGTGCCTAACCTCGTGTTCATAGAATCAGCCTACCCTCAGGTATAATAGCCTTAATTCTGGGCCAGGATATGGAGCCTAAGAGAGAGGGTGCAGTTGTTGGGTGGGCTTTAAGGAATGTTAGTGGGTGATGGTGATGTTCAACCTGGGGTCCCTCAGAGTAGTCTGGCCTCTGGTAAAGCACCAGAGTTGTATGCTAGGATATGGAACGCAGTGGAAGGTTTAGGTTTTGTTTTGTTTTACTGTGTTTTCATTGTAAGTAATAGTTCTCCCACAGAGAAAATAAGTTCCTAACTGTCACTTATTTAATCTAATGTATGAAAAATATCATCATCATCGATTGATAGCTACCTGCTGAGAGGGTATCACAATCTTTGTGTGTGTGTGTGTGTGTGTGTGTGTGTGTGTGCATGTGTGTATGTGTGTATACCTAAAAAGAAGCCATAGGGAACTTTAAATAATTTGGGTCCTATTAAGTAAAAATGCTGTTTACATCTTAAGGAAATATGTTTCTTTTAGACATATCTTTAAGAATGCATTTAAGATGGCATTGGATAATATCTTAAAGTGTTCCATTATAACTAGACCACATCATCAAGAAGTGCATCATATTCACACAGAATTTTATTTATTTGTCTCATGATTCAAAACCACATAAAATGTATTTATTACTCTTCTCATTCCTTTTTATGATGGAAAATCTTCAGAAAATTAAATTAAAAACTATTGACAATGTATGTCTACTTTCAAAATTATGGAAACTTTTACTGAAGATAGAATTATTTTGCAAACTATCTTTTAAGTCTCAACTACAGTGCTTCACAAATGATATAAGATGGAAGCTAAAATGTCTTGCTGTGAAAAACACCAATAGCAGTTGTGATAATTAGAGCAGCAAGTAACTATTAATTCGAAAGCATCCATGGGAAACAGCCTGAACACATGTCATTTGCAATAGTATGTGTCCCATTAATATTCATATAACTATTTAAAAGGCATAAAAACTTACAATGGAATTTTCACCTGAATTCTTTAAATGTGTGGGTAAGTATATAAATTTAAATGTTAGTTCAAATTATTAAGGACATTGATTTACATAAAATTTATTTTCTTGAAAAGTTACTGTCTTGATAAAGTGGATCTGACATTTTCACAATAAAGCAGAATATTCATCCAGAATAAATGCAACATCACAAGTTTATAAAAGATTTTCAGGCATCTTGCCTCCCACACAGCTCTGTACATTTTAAATGTTTTAAAATTCTTATAGTTTCTTACTTAAATTTTAACTTCTGAAATGACAATGAAAATGCCATATGCTTCTTTCACATGGGAAAATTCATATTGTCTTCCAAGTTCTGCTCCTACATAGTTAACAGCTGAGGGATAGTCAGACCTCTGTACAAAAGCCGTTTTGAATACTCTATAAAGTCAAGACAAAAGAAGGGCATTAGTCGCTGTTTATTTTCTAGCACACAGGAAGTACACGGAGTAGAAAAGATATAAATTATGAATAAATGTTTGATATATGATAGACACAAATAAGATTAATAGCTATGGAGACAAGCCCTTCCCCCACACATATATAATGGTGTGAATATGACAATGAACACACATGTTATTTTTACCATAAGGTTAGAATATTTACGTATTTATGTGTTTCCTAACAAACATTTTAGTTTTCTGATTTTTGTGGTAAATTAATATTTACTAGAAAATATTTAAGAATGGCTTGAATTGCTAGTTGTTTCTGATTAACTACGTGTGTGTGTGTGTGTGTGTGTGTGTGTGTGTGTGTGTGTGTGTTTAAAGAAAATAGCTCCCATAGGGAGTGACACTATTAGGAGGTGTGGTCTTATTGGAGGAAGTGTGTCACTGTGGGGTTGGGCTTTAAGGCTATGCCCAGTGTCACAGTTTCCTTCTGTTGCCTGAGGATCAAGGTGTGGAAATCTGAGCTGCTTTTCCAGCATCATGTCTGCCTCCATGATGTTATGTCCTGCCATAATGATAATGGACAAAACCTCTAAAATTGTAAGCCAGCCCCAAATAAATGTTCTGTTTTTCTTTTTTCTTTTTTCTAAGAGTTGCCACAGTCATGGTGCCTCTTCACAGCAATTGAAACCCCAACAAAGACACTTCTTATGATGATGAAGCCTGTCAAATGATCTTGATCATTTGAACATAATTTTCAGTTTAGTCACAAACTTCTGGGCAGTAGAAGGAAGGCAATTTAATTGTAAGCATTAGGATACATAAAACATTGCAAACTGCCAGTGTTTTTTCATGACAAAATAGAACAGAAAACAGATTTATATACCTTAGAGATAGATAAATTGCCCAGTAAGACTTTATTGAGCTAATACATCATTTATTTTCAAAGTTCTAAAACTAGTTATTTAGAGAGTGATTCTTTGCGAAGGCTCTTTCCTCTCTTGATTGCCTGTTATGTTAACATAAACACATAAAGAACAATATGCCCATGCATGCCCTTTGGTGTTAAAACAGTCATCATTAATAAAATGCAACAGCAGTGAATCAACAAGATGGTGAGATCATTATTAGAGAATTAGTCTCTTCTGTAGTTTTGAAGCAAAATATGCAAAAATAAACATACAGTATTTTGACTTTGAAATTAAAAAAAAAATTGTTCCCTTTACTTCTTCTCAAAGAGGTAATCAGGAGGTGAACAGTGTCAAAGTTAACCTGCAAAACTGGACTCCACAGTTTCTGAAGGTCTTATTTGTTGTAATGTCTCCCATTTCACCCCTAAATTTATTGATTTGGATCCTTTCATTCTTCAGCTTAATGTTTGACAATCTTGGCAATCTTTTCAAATCAACAATTTTTTTCTATCATTAATTCTTTGGATTTTTTTTTCTATTTTTTACATACCTTAAATCACTTTCTTTTTTTTATTTTTATTTCATTAATTTCAGGCCTGGTTTTGCTTATTTCTTCCCATCTACTTTATTTAAAATCTTATTTTACATTTTCACTTATAAGATATTTTGTTGAAACACACACACACACAAATGAGGTCCTTGGTTTGGTGCTCATCAATTCTAGAATGTTTGTAAACCTACTGATAAATGTAGTACAGAGAACTACTTGAAATTTTTGTGTACCACTTGAGGAAAAGTGACCATAGGCTAACTTTATATATATATGTGTGTGTGTGTATGTGTGTGTGTGTGTGTGTGTGTGTGTGTGTGTGTGTATTTTCTGTGGCCACAATACCACTACCAAGTTCTAGATTTGTTATCTTCTTACACATATCCTCTCATACCATTTAGATGTGATCAGTTTTCTAATAAACAATTTTAGTGTAGAAATGAATTGATCTAATGGTGTGAACTCAGTGATGCCCGTGTTCCATGGTATTCAGCCACTGTGCTCTCAGACTACTACTTATCCAAAGTATTTTGTTTTTTCACCAGATGACCTTTCTGTTTTTACTTTGCTTACCCATTCCTGAATTTGTACACTCTCAATATTTTACAGTTCCATAAGGGAACTTCTCCTATGTATTCATGCCGGACCCTGGACTTGAAAAGAAAGTCTTTATTTAAGGATTGTAAAATGCTTTAATAGTAATGCTAGATTCTAACTTTCTATTTCTTCTTGTGTACGGAAGTTAAAAAAAAACCTGTTAAACTTTTCCAGGTTCATGTTGTCAGAAACTTAATAATATTTTTTTTTTTTTGCTGGAGAATATTTTCACACTAGAGAATATAAACTTTGTTTTTAGTTTTGAATTCTAAACTGCATTTTCCTTATAAAAGCCAGCATACTCTTGACAAAGCATTAATTTACATTAATGTCAAAAATATATTGAAAGCTACTTTTTATTTTTAAATGTTACACATTAAATACTGAAACAAGGGTTGTGGAAATGAGTTGGTTGGTAAAGTTCAGATTCATAGTGCCCCTATAAAAAGAACTAGGCCCTAGAATTGCACCCCTGTAACCCTGGCTCTGAGAAAGGAGCCAGTCAAATAAATCAGTAACCATCAAATTCAATGACAACTGTGTCCAAAAAAAATAAAGGAAGTCATAGAAGAGGACACATAATGATGATCTCTGGCATGTATAGGCATTGTATATGTGCATCTGCATACATTTCTGGAAACAAACATAGATCCTCACAAAACAAGTGTAACACACACAGACATACACCAAATGAATGAAAAATACTGAAAGAATACCAGTTCACTATCAAATATCTAAATACATATAAATATGACCTCACACAAATTTATCACATAATAGTGGCAGGATTTGGTTTTTTTTTTTTTTTTTGCTGTATTTTTGTGTAGCAAACCAGTATTCATAAGGAAGGGACATAAATATTTTATAATGTTAATTAGCTGTGATATTATTGTAGTGTTAGTAACTGTAATTATACTGTCAGTAGTTATAATTTACACATTTAAAAACACTTGATTAAGAAGGTTGAATTGAATTATGTGTCACATAGAAATCATTGGAGTTCTACAACCTATCATGATTTTTTGAATGTGTTTGAAGCATTTATTCATATAAATGTAATATAGTTATCATAAATATGAACATATATTGATGGAAATTGAAATTCAACCAAAGAATGCTCATTTTTTATGTTATAATGAAACTTGTTTTTAAATACAATGGCTATATAGGAAAAAGGGTTTTTGAATGTCATTGTCTTATCATGTCTTTTTGTATGTTGACATTGAATCTTGCCCATGTAAATATATGTTTTCTGTGATCTGTCCCTATCACAACTGAGATTGTTTTAAGTTTGCTGATGAACCTGTTGGGTGTAACTACCTTCATTATTCTTACATTTTTCACTGTGAGTTCTGTCTCCTTTGTACCTATATCAATATTTTCAATTTTGTACAAGGGAGGGTCTACATTTACTCTGAAAAATGTCTTATTTCCTCCAATATTGCAGAATTTGGCTTATGCTTCCTAGGATGAGTGTGAAAACTTACTCAAGTCTAGAGAAGTGTAGCAGTCTTGTTACATTCTGTTTCAGTTAATTGTAATATTGTTCTGCTGGAAAATTAGTCGGTCTACAGTAGTTGATTACTCTCAATGTATTGAACCAACATACTACAGCTTAGCTCAGTAACTGATTTCCTTTTGGAGGTGAACAGGCTCCTCTCATTATTGAAAAATTTGTTCTGGCAATTCTATTATGGTCATTGTTTGGGTCTTTGAATTTGCACATATGTACCTGTAAACTGTTTTCTTTTTCAAATACTCTAGCTGAAAGTAATCCTTACACACAATTAGAGTCCACATTTTTATCAGATTTGTTGAGAAATAGTCTAACAAAATTTGTTTTCATTTTATTATTTAAGATAAAGTATAGGTGTCAGGGTGGGTCAAAGAAATAGGAAACACACATTTCCTTGAATTGATAGACATGACATTTGTGCAAGAAGCCAGGTAGAATGATTCACACAAACTGGCTGAGAAAGAAAAAGGCTAAACATAAAAGCTGGAACTAATGTTATCAGCCCAATCAGTTATCTGAGCTCAAAAGTTAAAGATAGTACAGCAATGTCAGCATTTCTCTGGGAAAGTAGAACGCTATAAATAGCCCATGCTTGGAAGTGATAATCTGACCTATAAAGATCCACTATCACACTGTACTTGCTGCAGAAATTGGATAATCATTGTTTGCAAAGTGGCTGCCTTTCTCCAGAACATAGGCTGAGCAGAACAGGAAGGCTCCTATAAAATGACAATGAAATTCACTGTGCATTTTTCTAGTTTAAAGGTACATGTTATGTTAATCATGTTCATTCAATAATTAACATCTATATCACAGCATGGTGAGCCCCAATTTAACAGAGATGGTGGCTTTTCAGTCCCTAATTATACTAAATTCCTTGTAATTCTATAAAATGTAAGACCTTTTGAACTAGACAGGGCCTGCCCTGGTTCAAGCCAGACTAGATCCCAGCACAGAGAGGGGGAAATGGTCATGAGCTCCCACCCCTAACCAAGAAGGAATTTGCAGTTGACACCCATTTACAAAAGAAAAAAATGTTTTATCCAATGAAGTCTTATTGTGTATATTAACCACACTTAAGGGTGTGTCCCATCCCAAGCGGTAGATAGTCAACAGAAAAGAACTCAATATTATTCTCATATAGTTTTGTTTTTGTTTTGTTTTCATTTTTTGTCATACTAATCTTTTGCTTTCACATTTTGTTTTCAGATCATGTGTTTTGCATTTGTGGGTTATTGTTGTGTATGTATGTATTTTGTTTTTGTTTTTTCCTATTCTGCTTTTGTTGTTATTTGTTTGCCTGTTTGGTTTCTAAAGAAAGAGAGAAAGGGCATGGAACTAGGTAGATGAGGAGCTGGAAAGATTCTGGGGAGTGTTGTTATGATCAGCTCGCTAGAAAAGACTACTCAGGCACAGTTTATAGCCAACTGAAAGTGTTTATTCCAGCTGACTGGGTCTACACTCAAAGTGTTAGGGGAATTTTGTGTGGCCCGAATATCCAGAAAGAGGGTTTTTAAAGTCAGAAACCATGTCCTGGCATCTCCCTCAGCAGCTACAGGAGAGCTTTGCCTAAGTAAGCAGTTTGAAGCAAGTGGTTAAAAAAGAGGCTATGATAAGCAGTTAGCTAGAGGGGTTCTGCACAAGCAGGCAGTTTAACAGAAGCTAGGAAAAGTTAGTTAGGTCATTCAGACCTTTGGTTCCTAGAATAGAGTTGGATAATTTCCATGGAATTCTCCATCAAGGAGATCGATTTCTAATTAAATCTGAAATGGGCTCAGCAAGAATATAAGATGGAGGAACCTTTGCGCTGTCTTGCCCTGTCACAGTGTTGGGGGAGGGGAAAACTTGATAAAAATAAGTATTTCTATAGATAAGAGCAGTCTTTGGTTTTCCAGAGGATGGGGATTAAATTCCCAGCACCCGCATGGAACCAGATTGTAGAAATGGAGGACAGTTTTAATCTTACTGTGCAATACACCACAATGCAGAGCATTCCTGTGGTGTATTGTGATCAAAAAGATCACAGGCGAACAATCCATCATTTGATTATTGGTACAGTATACTGACAGTGTTCTCATTTTATTAGAACAATTGTTACATGGCCATGCTAGTAGCTTGAAGTTCATACCTTGAGTAGTAAACCATATGACTGAGGTAAGTATACTTCTAATATCAGCCACGGATTCCCTTGTTCTCCCCACCCCCCCATTCCCATCTCCTCCAGGGCACAGACTCTTCTGAGGATTGAGTTCAACCTGGTAGATTTAGTCCAGGCAGGTCCAGTCCTCTCCTCCCAGGCTGAGCCAAGTGTCCCTGTATAAGCCCCAGGTTCCAAACAGCCAGCTCATGCACTGATTTTATCTTTAATTAGGAGTATATGTGCATGTGTGTGTAAGTCAGTACACATAAGTTTAAATACCCACAGAAACCAGATAAAGGTGTTGTAAGCCCTGCAGCTGGAGTTAACAGGTGGTTCTGAATCAAGCCACATGAATAAGGGGATGCAAAATCAGATCCTCAGCAAGGCAAATGCTCTTAGCCATAAAAGATGAGCACTAAACTCTTTACAGAATACCCTAACCTATCACCAATCCTTGTCCTTAAGATTGACGTTACTCATAATCATAAACGTTGTATTTGATATTTTTCGTATAATATACGTTTCTCGTATAATATACATTTGAAAGATCTTATAAAATAATTTCATCTCCAGCCATTGTCAACAAATTATTTTTTCTATCTTTATATAAAACTATCACTTGATACCTTTGATATAAAGTGATATCAAAGAAATCAATTCCGCTATTTGGAGAAAAAGTAAAGGGATTTTCTATTTGCACTTCCTCTATGTCTCCACCCCTTGACCTGCCACTTGTCATCAAGCAAACTGACAGCTCCCAAGTAAAGTGAGTGCAAATCCATGAACTGGTTAAGCTCCATCACTATGCAAAACTGAAAACCACAGACAAGCCAAACTTTGACTCCTAAGTACTTCGTATTGAAATGTGAAGACACATAAGAAACAGAGGTCTGTATAGTTTCCCTGGATTCTTCTCATATGAAAGATGTCCAATTGACATGTAGATATTATCTTATGAATATCAATATCAATTTATAAATCAAAGTTAAGTGATTGTTTTAAAAATATTAAAGTAAAGAGATTTAATATAATTTCATGAATTTGTATGATGTTAATTTTCTTAGGTAATCTTTTTATTAGTTCAAAGACAAATATCTAATCACTTTGTGGAAGATAGCTTCAGCTTAAATAACTAACACTTCAATATTTAGCATCATCTTTTATTGGTTTTAGTACACAAATGCTGCTCTTATTTTAATAACTCTAGTACTTCTAATTGTGTGCCCTTATTTTTTCTATTTCTTCTTTAGGAGGTTATGGAATAAGAATTATATCTCGCCGGGCGGTGGTGGCGCATGCCTTTAATCCCAGCACTCGGGAGGCAGAGGCAGGCGGATCTCTGTGAGTTCAAGGCCAGCCTGGGCTACCAAGTGAGTTCCAGGAAAAGGCGCAAAGCTACACACAGAAACCCTGTCTCAAAAAACCAAAATAAAATAAAATAATATCTCATGTATATTTTAAGTTGATGAAACACATTTAGTAAGAATACTGTATCCTAACTAGGGTGTTATTTTATTTGATATCAGGGAATGGGGCATGAATTTATATTCCTGAAAATGCACTTACCATTTGCATAGAAGATAATGTGTGCTGTGACATCTTGATGCGCATGTTCTCTGTACATTGTAATACTGAGATAGATTGTATTGTTGTTCACATATGTTTTTTCTCCTTCTGCATTCAGAGAAAATCCAGTGTAGTCTGGATTACCCATCTCTATGTCCAGTTTGATACCAGATTTCTGACTGTTTTAGTGTTACTCACTACATCCTCCCTGAAGCTCCAAGCTGACTTGATAACAGAATATGAGCATACATTGTATGAATTTTGTCAATGTTATTTTACTATCCCCATTCCCTCTTTTTTAATAATCATATGGTCCATCTTAAGTCATCCTTTCAATTTTGACCCTAGAATAAAACTTTTGAACACATGTTCGATTGGAAACACAACCAGACTTCATGGAGTTTCCTGGCTCAAGTATAAAGTCTTTTCTAAGAAAATTTGACAGCCATCAACTGACAAATATAGCACGGGCTTAACAGATCATAAAATGTCACCTACTTCCAGATGTCACTTACGCTATTGATATCTGCTTCCTGAAAAACTTCCTTTTTCTCATGAGTTTCTTGTCAGCTTAGGATGTCCTAGTGGTCTTGACTTGAGGACCTTCTCTGTATCACAGTGCATCTTTTACAATATACCTTTATCACCCTAACTTCTTAATCCTATACCAGAGAAGAGCTCAAGAGTCACATTGCAATACAAATGTGTTAATAGCCTGTCCTCACATCAAAGGAGAAAATAGAAAACAATTTTATTTTCTTAGAATATTTCGACATAATTTTCCTAGTCAGAATTATGCTTTTATTCATAGATACTTCTTATATGAGTTGGCAAAGAATCATCATCTAAATTAGTTTTAGATTTATTATTAAAATACTACTAGACAACTATCCTGTTCTTGCATAGTATATTATAAACTTAAAAGATCTTGTCCTTAGTATTTTCTTGAAAATGAGAAGTAATTTTGTGAGGTTAGGTTATAGAACCAGGTGAAAGTAACATGACAATTAACCTGCTAATTGTCATAAAAGTGCAAATCTCTTGAGAAGATTTGGATTTGAAGTGTAAACAAACAAACAAACAAACCCATCCCTTTATGTGGCTTTTGGTAACATTTAATAGCCTTAATATTCACTTTCTCTAATTATTATATGAGTTATGGAGTATTTATGAGCACCATTTAAGAATATGTGCAACAAAATCTAAAGGTTCATGGTTAGAGAAGATAAATTTTGAATGAAGAGTTAGATTACATTGGATATGAAAAATATATAGTCCTGGAATAGACACAACTAATTCCTGAGGGATTTAGTAGCAGATTTTAATCTTCAAGGTTGTTATTTTTATGATCATAAACAGTCAATAGTTAAAATAGGATTATTATTAATTCATATTAAACAATTAGACTATGATATTTTTGACATTTTCCTATTTTTCATAGAATAATATTCAATGATACTAAATATCTCAAAGAATTCATCGCATTTTAACTTGATTTTGTGGCATGAGCTACTGGCCCACCACTGATACTTGACAAATCCTGCCAGTCTCCTTGCTTCACTGACTCCAAACGTCTTTGGGACCTGAACTCCACCAGAGCTGGACTCCAACAAATTTATGTATTGAGGATGAAAAGGACCTTCAACTGAAACTGATTTACACATATATTTTGGCTACAAAAATGTATACTCGTTAGCAGATGTACTACCTTGTCCACATATTCAAAAATACTTTTTCTAAAATTTTTAGTAATTAGGTCTGAAATTGGCAAGAGATTTCCATCCAGTCTTGACTCTAATGAGGATGCGTGATTCACAATATGGTGTATTCCTCAGGCCAGATCCCTCCTGCTGGCAAAAAATACTGTTCAGCCTGTAGGTATTCCCACATCAGTTACCAAGAGCTGGCAGAAGTCTGTAGTCCTTGGCAGCAAATGCTTAAAGAATTCACCTCCACCTCTTTTCATTTTAATTTGCAATATTATGAAGCATTAGATTTCTTTTACTGCTATGTTTCTATTTACCTTTAAACAGTTTAACTGGAAGACCTTTTACATGCAATGATTATTTTTGAAACATAGATCCTTTTCTAGAAACTCATAATAAAAGATTATACTCCCAGCATGCAAGCATATTTGTAGATTGTATCTCACTCAATGAAGCATTTCAATAGGAATTTTACTCTTTGGAATAAGGATAAGATTCTTTTTATTAACTTTAACTTTAAAGTTAAAGTGATTAACTTTAAAGACTATATATCCCTTCCTTGTAGGGATGAGTGTGTTAATTTGTTACTTGAAGAAGGAAAAGGATAATTATAAGTCAAGGTAATAAAAAAAAACTGTATAATCTTTAAGCTTCTGGCCAATCCAAAGTCTTTTTATATCAATGCTTCTGGAGTATTTGGTAAATTTATATTTGAATAGGCAAATTATGTAAGCACCATTAATATAATGTGCATCTTATTTTTTTAACTGAATGAAAATATCCACTTTGTTTTTCTAGGAAAACATACAATGAGATGTATGAAAATACTGACATCACTAGAATGTTTTTCAACATATGCAAATTGTTGTGTCTTTAAAATAGTGCCCATAACATTGTCAGTATATCTATGATGTCCAAATGAAGCTAAATACTAGTGTATCCTCATACGTCTTAAGCATT
Organism: Peromyscus maniculatus bairdii; assembly: GCF_049852395.1. NCBI lineage: Eukaryota > Metazoa > Chordata > Mammalia > Rodentia > Cricetidae > Peromyscus > Peromyscus maniculatus. The sequence continues at coordinate 8,002,694 of NC_134865.1, read as the reverse complement.
TGATAAAATTTAGCTGTTAATTGTAGTAAGTTCTAAGTCCAATAAACCTTCAAACTCCTCAAATTGAAAAAAGTCTTTCTACTAAATACCAGTAAGATTTTCAGTGTGGCAACAAAAAACTGTACACACAAAGTGTTAACTTTCTGCTTCCTCTTCCTCATTTATAATTAGATGATGACTACGAAAATTTGGTTAAATGTCTAAATATTTTATAATTTTATGTAAACAATATGTAGATTCTAGTTTAATTTTTATTTAAAAAAACATGAGCCTTTTGTCCATAACTAATATGAGTAATATGTTCTCAAGAGATACATTATGTTTAAAACAAAACAAAACCAAAATGTGAAATGGCAGAATACTTGAACGCATAAATGGAGGTAACTGTGTATGATCAGTAACCAGAGACCTCAAACATATCCACATTCTCCAACACATTCAAATTAGGTGATATTTTATTACCATGACTTCAGTGTTTATATTGATTTATCCTGTTTGTTATTTGTTTGTTTGTTTGAAACCTGTATCTTATGTAACCCAGGTTGACTTCAAATATATTTTGTAGTGGTGACTTTGAACCTTTGATGATTCTGCTTTTATCCTCTAAATTATGGTGTGTGGGGGTGGGGAAGTATGATATTCCCCCACACCCAACCAATTTATCTTTTATTTTATGATTTTTGTTCATTAAAAATAATTTCAACAGAAATCTTTCACATATTCTTAAATTATAAGAACAACAATATTTGAAGGAAAAGTTGTATTTTTTTTTCCTGAAAAAATGTGGATGGATGTCTCTTCACCACAGAGAGGCCATTGATGAATCAAGAGTTATTCCACTGAACTCCATCTTGATGAACGAATGAGTTGATTGGCTTTGCTTTATGGAACATGGAAGAAAACTCATTTAAAGAGTCATGGCTGAAACCAAACAGATGCACTGCATTGAAGGTCCCCATTAGGGCTGATAAACTTACTGAAACTTCATCCTTGAATCTCTCTTCAGTTAATGTTCTTGTGTACTTTAATATTTCTCCTGATCACATGCATCTGGAGGAAGACAAAAGGAAGTAACAGTTAAAAATCTCAGGTAAGATTATTGTGATCTTCTTTAACCATTTTCTAGTTATGAGTATTCATTTCTATTTATTAAACTGTCTTTGCAGTGTTTTGCTCAATTGGTTGCCATAGCTACTGGACCACTGAAATGTCTAGTAAAATGGTAATGGTAAAATAACTTTATAGCCAGAGGAAAAGAGCCACTCTACAATGTTTGAACTTCAGTTAAAATATTATCCAAGCAATTTTATATTTTCTAATAGAATCTGATATTCAGGTATTCATCTGTAAAATATGAAAATATTACTTATATGTTTAATCTCTTACACACTACATGCATCATTGCATGTAGTACATGCATCATTGCCCATGTAGTACATGCATCATTGAAGAGAAACAACATTATTTTGGATCACATGGTAAATTAATTGAAAAATAATTTTATATTTAATTTTATTAGACTAAATATGGTGAGAATATAAATCAGTGTTTCTTTTTTAAAAAATTATGAGTGTAGTTTTTGTGTGTGTGTGTGTGTGTATGTGTGTGTGTGTGTGTGTGTGTGTGTGTGTGTGTGTGTGTGTGTGTTTGTTCATGTGATTAAATGTAGGCAGGTATATGCTATGGTGCTATGTTGAGTTATGAGGATCAGAGGATGACTTTGATTGTTGGTCTGTGCCTTCAAATTTGTTTGACATGAAGTCTGCTTTTCTCCACTGTCTATAACACATTATCTGGCCTGTGAGATTCAGAGGATTCACTTTTGTATCCCATCTCTCCCTAGGACTCTTGGGATTCCAGACATGCATAGCCATGCCCAGCAGTACTTGGATTTTGGAGACAGAAATTCAGATGATTTCATTTGTGTGGCAAATGCTCTACTACCTGAACCATCCTCATGACTCTTAAAAGACAAATTTTAAACAGACAATATTTTTGAAATAAGGACAAAAGAAAATTGAACTGATTTTATACACATCAATATAAAAACTATCATATGTGGCATATTTACAGGACAAACTCAGAAAGACACATAGGGAACACTAAATTTGAAGATTTTGCACAGATATACTTTTAGAAATATTGGAACTAATTTTAAAAATTTCAATGTAATATTATTCAGCTTTTTACTTCAGATTTCCTCAAATATCCCATCACATATAGTGAATGCCTATCTAGTCACCAACTGCTCAAAGTTCACCTTTTGTTAGTATTTTGTTTGGGACTATTTTGATGTAATCTTAATATTATAAAAAGCAGAGATTTTAAGACCAATATCAAATTACTTCTCTTCCCAAAATATTTAAATTTCAACTATTTGAAGAAACAAATTTAGCACAAATATTTCAATATATTAGATTTAAATGGTGGTAATTCTTCTGCATATTCATAGTAAAAAGGTCTTCCATATGTGAAACTGTCCTTGGCATTTTATGAATATAAATGCATTATTACATTTTCATTAGAAACCTGTCCCACATCTCATTTACTTCCACCACCTCTCTCTTCCTCCCTTCTTTATCTCTCATTTCTATCACCCTGTTAAAAAAAAAGTAGTAGTTTCACAGAGATGTTCAAGAGAGTTTTATTATTGAATATTTGTGTGTATTTAATTTGTAGCTAATTAAAATTTTCTTGGGTTGTTGCTTATTGTTGTATAAATGTATATGTTGAACTACTCCAGAAAGGGAACTAACCAGGTAACATAATACAATCTTATAAATGCTATTTCTTTGTACCATTAATATGATATCATGCATTCTTCTCATAGTGCTTTATACATAGTCATTTTTAATGTGCTTGACTCTTGGAAATTCTGAGCTTAGCTCATCATGTAATATTCTTTTTCATATTTAAGGAATTATATAAACTATGCTGTGTGTGTGCTGCAACTGATTTTGTTTTTGCTTATGTTCTATATAAATACACTCAAAGATATAGAGTACTCATTCTAGTAACTGTTTTAGTAGACTCTTAATGAAGGTGGTGTCACATAATAAACAAATTGCAAATTATTTACAGTAATAGTTTGACTTTTTCTGAACATGTTTCAGATTAGTATAAACAGACTTTAATTTGTTTGCTCCCCTGGTTATTTGGAAGAATACACAATTAGTTTTAACAGAGGTTTTAGTCCCATAAATATCTCTTTGCTCCCTTTCCACATTTTGTTCATTACTTACTGCACATGGTTTATGTAACCTAACCCAATTTTCTCTCCCCTGTAGTTAAAATTTTATAAGTCTATTTTGTTGTTGTCATTTGCTTTTACTTTTGTTAATGAAGGTAGGAAAGAAGTAGACACACAAGTAGATTTAAGTAATCTTATTTTTTATTCTAAAGGAAAACCTGTAAATTCATTAGCTCACTGCTTTTTACTGCATGGCTTGTGAATGAATAGTCTCTGATATTTTTCTGACAACTATTTCACCTGGCTCTAAGGTATATACAAGAGAATTAACACTGACTTTATATTCTAGGCTTATGGGGTGGATAGCTACTTAGTTGAACTCTAGACTTCAAGAGTTTCCCTCTTAGAAAGCATGTTCAGAAGTATCTGGAATTCATCTAGCAAAGGATTAGAAATAAGAGAGGTAGGAGACTCCCAAAATCTAGTGACATTGTCTGTATCAATCTGAGTCATTAATAATGCACCTGATCCAAAAGAAGGGTCTTCCAAAGACACAGACTATAGGACACTTAAACTTGTGGTTGCTTTGCCACAATTATATGCAAAATAAGTTGCAATTCCTAAATGCATGCAGTCAAACAGCTGCAGATGTGTTTATTCTCTAGGGTAGTTAAAGTCTCACTGGTGCTTGACTGTGGCTCTCTGCATCTGTTTCCATCAGTTACTGGATGAAGGTTCTATGATGACAGTTAAGGCATTCACTAATGTGATTGGTATATGACAGATTAGGCACTTCCTCTACCACTGCTTGTAGTCTAAGATGGGGTCATCCCTGTGTATTCCTGGGAACTTCCCTCACACCAGTTTTCTCCCTATCCCCATGATGTCTCCCTCTATCAAGATATCTCCCTCATTGCTCTCTCACTTTACTCCTGTTCCAGCTTGACCATCCCATACCTCCACACTCCCATCCTCCATCCCCTACCCTCCATTGCCCCCCTCACCCCAAGTTTACTCAGGAGATCTCATCTATTCCCCCTTCCCAGAGTGATCCATGTATCCCTCTTAGCGTGCTCCCAGCTAGCTAGCATCACGGGAGTTGTGGGTTGTAGTCTGTTTATCTTTTGCTTTACATCTAGTATCCACTTATGAGTAAGTACATACCATGTTTGTCTTTCTGAGTCTGGGTTACCTCACTCAAGATGATATTTTCTAGTTCCATCCATTTGCCTGTAAATTGCATGATGTCATTTTTTTTTTTTTTACTGCTAAGTAGTACTTGATTGTGTATATGTACCATGTTTTCTTTATCCATTCTTCAGTCGAGGGGCATCTAGGTTGTTTCCAGGTTCTGGCTATTACGAATAATGCTGCTATGAACATAGCTGAGCTTGTCTCCTCCTGCTATGCTTGAGCATTCCTTGGGTATATGCCCGAGTGGTATCATTGGCTCTTGAGGTAGATTGATTCTCTATTTTCTGAGAAACCTCCATACAGATTTCCAAAGTGGCTGTACAAGTTTGCACTCCCACCAACAGAGGAGTATTCCTCTTACTTCACATCCTCTCCAACATAAGCTGTCATCAGTGGTTTTCATATTATCTATTCTAACAAGTATAAGATGGTATCTCAGAGTCATTTTGATTTGCATTTCCCGGATGACTAAGGATGTTGAGCAATTCTTTAATTATCTTTTGGCCACTTGAGATTCTTCTGTTGAGAATTCTCTCTTTAGTTTGGTAGACCATTTTTTAGTTGGATTGTTCAGTATTTTGCTGTCTAGTTTCTTGTGTTCTGTGGTGGTAATCTAATTGTACTGAAATATTATTTTGATTGTATGTTAATAAATAAAGTTGTCCGGGGGTCAGAGCTATTAGAGCCATAGCAAGAGTGTGGCGGTGGTGGCACACGCCTTTAATCCCATAGATATCTGTGTGTTCAGGGATATAGCCAGCATTGGAGACATATGCCTTTAAGACCTAGGGGGCTGTACATTCAGACAGTGACGAGGCAGTCATGTGTTTGGGTTTACAACCAATGAGAAGGCAGAACAATATACTATAAAAAAAACGAACAGACAGGAAGTAGCTCTCTTTCGTGAAGCTGGGACAGCAGGAGGAAGGGTGAGATTTTAGCTCCGAGCTCTGACCTCTCGGCTTTCTCTTTTACATTGTTTCAGTGTTTCTTATTTAATAAGACGGTTGGTTACATCTATATCTGGCGCCCAACGTGACAAGAATCCATTAAAAACCGCTTGGCTTGACTGCAGGTCCGCTTTCCCGCAAGGGCGGCAGGCGGCGGCAGGTGGCAGAGGAAGTGGCAGGAAGCGGCAGGCGTCCTAGTCAGAGCTACCGACTTCCTAGTCTGAGCTGCCGGCTTCCTAGTCCGGGTGGCAGCTTCTAGCCGGGCCTAGGTCTGTGAGCAGCTTGCTTAAAGCCGGTGCTATAAACAACTCAAACCTGCCCTGTCGAACAGAGCCCTGCCTGTAAAGCCAACGCACGTGGTCGGAGCTTAAGGAAGCCAGACCCAAGCCTTGACTCGGCACAAGAGGGAACACGTGGCTGCATTTAACCTTTAGCCGGCTACGCTTTCTTGTGCGTTCTCTCTTTTCTCTCTCTCTCTCTCTCTCTCTCTCTCTCTCTCTCTCTCTCTCTCTGGATTTACACCTGGGACACTAGGTGGCTGCTTTGAAAATCCCCTCGGATTTCTACTGTTCTACGCAGATTTGGTAAGTCATAACATATCAGATGTTTTAAAGGAAACTATCTAAAAGAGAATTTTTTCCACATTAAAAAACAAATGGGTTTTATGTGTACATTGGAAGAAAATTGGTTTTTGTTTGAAATTTTAGGCAGTCTGATAATGGAACAACTATATAATATTAGTATTGGTGGAATTATGCACCTTATCACTATACTAATCCACATTTTAATATTTAAAAAGATAGTCAATTTAAGTGCCAGGATAACAGCTTTAGAAGAACTTGTTAAACCTGTAAAAATTCAGACAGAAGAAATTAACAGTGAAGTTGTTTCAAGTCAGGATCATAAGGTTGCAGAAAGAAAGCCTGTTTTCACACAGTCACCCTTAATTTATTCTGTAACCATACAGCAGATGCCTGATCAAATGGCTACACAAAATAATTGGGCTCCAATTGAAATGTTGGATTTAAAAAGGTTTAAGGAGGCAATAGTATCTTATGGCATGCATTCCCCATATGTAAAGCAAATGTTAAACTCTTGGTCAACATATAATAGGATAGTACCACAGGACTGGCGGGACCTTGCACAAGGTGTTCTGGAACCCAGCCAGAGACTTCAATTTCTGACTTGGTTTAAGGAGGAGGCTAAAAACATAGAAAAACAATGGAGGGATAAAGGAATACAAGTTTGCCAGGAGCAGCTTATTGGCGAAGGCCAATATGCTTCAGCCCAAACACAATGTTTATATGATGTCCAAACCCTAATTTTATGTTGAACGGCAGCCTTGAATGCATGGGACAGAGTTGAGGAACCAGGAAAAAAATCTGAGTCATTTACAAAGGTGATGCAAGGCCCAAAAGAGTCTTTTACAGATTTTTTACAAAGACTGGCTTCAGCAGTAAAGAGAATGGTCTCGGATTCAGAATCTGGTAAGGCAATCATTGAATCTTTGGCCTTTGAGAATGCGAATGCAGCATGCAAAAGAATAATCAGGCCATTAAGGGCAAGATCTGCACCTATGGAAGATTGGATTAGAGAAACAATTAATGTTGAAGCTGATGAGCATGATGATATGTGGGTAGGAGAAGCAATTTCAAAAGGTTTGAGGAGTGTTAGATGTTTTGGATGTGGAAAGCAAGGACATTTGAAAAGGGACTGTAGACAGGTCATTCCCAGAAACAATGTTTCTTCAAGGAACAATGGCAGCAGAATGCCCCTTCCTTCTGGAGTATGCAGAAGGTGTGGTAAGGGAAAACACTGGACCAACGAATGTAGATTAACAAAGGACAGACAGGGTAATCCTTTGCCTCAGTCTTCGGGAAACTCCCAGAGGGGCCTCGCGCAGGCCCCCAGTGCAAATCCAGTTCAAACCTTTCCTGCAGCCATAGAGGAAATGCCTGCTCTGGAGAGCGATTAAATAACCAAATGCCTATTGGAATAAATCATGGTGGTCAGGATGATGAAACAGAGAGAATAGCAAATTCAGGAGAAAACATAAAGAAAATTTTTTGGCAAACTTCTATTAATGAACAAAGACCAAAATTAACGATAAAAATAAATGGTGTTTTGTTGTCTGGTCTGGTAGACACAGGTGCGGACATTACCATAATTGCACCAGAATTTTGGCATCCAACTTGGCCTCTTCAGGAGGTAAACGTTCAACTGTTAGGAATTGGGACATTATCTCAGGTGAAACAGAGTGCAAGATGGCTCGAATGTATAGGTCCAGAAGGACAGAGAAGAAAATTAAAACCATATGTGGCTAACATAACTATGAACCTGTGGGGTCGAGACTTGTTGCAACAATGGAATACTCAGATTAACATCCCTCCAATTTCAGAAACAAATCATAAACTAGCACATGTTACTGAGAGAAATATTAGAAGATATTGTTCTAATGAGTGGTCACCAGCCATCCATATTATACAAGAACAGGGCACAATAACTGATGATCTTCCAAAGACACCAACAGCTCTACCTTTAAAATGGTTAACAGACAAGCCTGTATGGGTCCAGCAATGGCCTTTAACAACAGAGAAACTCCAGGCTTTAGAAGAGCTGGTAGAAGAACAGTTAAATGCTCAGCATATTGAAGAATCAACCAGCCCTTGGAATTCTCCTGTATTTGTTATTAAAAAGAAATCTGGTAAATGGAGAATGGTAACAGACCTTAGAGCAATTAACAAAATAATTCAGCCAATGGGCTCTCTACAATCTGCGATGCCTTTGCCTACTCAGTTACCAAAAGGATGGCCTCTCATAATTATTGATTTAAAAGACTGTTTCTTTTCAATACCCTTACAAGAAAAAGACAAAGAAAGATTTGCTTTTACAGTGCCTACTTATAATAATTCTCAACCGGTTAAAAGATTTCAATGGAGGGTCCTCCCTCAGGGAATGTTGAATAGCCCAACTCTGTGCCAATATTTTGTACAACAGCCATTGGAAGTGATACGTAAAAAATTTCCTAAATCTATAATTTATCATTATATGGACGATATTTTACTAGCTGACTCAAATGCAGATACTTTAGAAATAATATTTGAAGAAGTAAAGAAAATTTTGCCTTCCTGGGGATTACAAATTGCTCCTGAAAAGATACAAAGAGGAGATTCTATTAATTATTTAGGATATAAAATAGAGCTACAAAAAATTAGACCCCAAAAGGTGCAAATTCGGAGAGATAGACTACAGACTCTTAATGACTTTCAAAGATTATTTGGAGATATTTCTCATCTACGAACTATTTTTGGGGTAAAAAATGATGAACTGACTAATTTGTTCAGAACATTAGAAGGTGACAAGGACTTAAATAGTCCAAGGGAATTATCACCTGAAGCTGAGAAAGAATTGGCCTTGGTAGAAAAGAAAGTGCATGAAGGACACGTGGATCATATTGATCCAAAGCTGGATTGCATTTTGGTTATTTTACCTTCTAGGCGTTCTCCTACTGGAATATTAATGCAGAGGGAAGATATTATATTGGAATGGATATTTTACCAAATAAACCAAATAAAAAATTAAAAACTTATGTGGAAAAAATCCCTGACTTGATTTACAAAGGAAAACTGAGACTTCGTCAATTAGCAGGCATAGACCCAGCAGAAATTGTCATACCATTAACTAAGGAGGACATTGAAAAATTATGGACAGAAAGTGAACCTTGGCAAAGAGCTTGCAGTAATTTTTTGGGAGAAATTAACAGCAAATATCCCAAAAGCAATAGAATTGATCTTATAAAGAGAGCTAATTGGATCTTGCCTCGAATTGTACGGCAAAAACCCATATCTGGAGTTCGTACATTTTATACAGATGCCAACAAAGAAGGAAAGGCAGGTTACAAATCAGAAAATTTAAGTAAAGTGGTTCAAAGTCCGTATAATTCAGTTCAAAAATCAGAATTGTATGCTATTCTGTTGGTATTAATGGATTTTTCAGAACCTCTCAACATAGTAACTGACTCTCAGTATGCTGAAAGAGTGGTGTTACATATTGAGACTGCAGAATTTATCCCTGATGCTTCAGAATTAACTTCACTATTTATTCAATTACAAGATACAATCAGGAAAAGGAATCATCCTTTATATATAACTCACATTCGATCCCATACTGGTCTGCCAGGCCCTCTAGCACAAGGCAATGATGAGATTGATAAATTATTGATAGGAAATGTGTTTGAAGCCTCAGAATTTCATAAAAAACATCACGTCAATTGTAAAGGTTTAAAAAAGGATTTTTCCATAACCTGGCAACAAGCCAAAGAAGTAGTAAAGAAATGTCCTACTTGTTCCTTCTACAATCAAACGCCATTACCAGCAGGATGTAACCCAAAGGGTACTCAGAGAAATGAAATCTGGCAGATGGACGTGTTTCACTTTCCAGAATTTGGAAAATTGAAATATGTACACCACACTATCGATACTTATTCAGGATTTCAATGGGCAACTGCTTTGAGTTCTGAAAAAGCTGATTCTGTAATCACTCATTTGCTAGAAGTTATGGCCATCATGGGTATACCTGCACAAATCAAAACTGACAATGCTCCATCATATGTCTCTGTTAAAATGAAACAGTTTTTTGCTTATTACAATATAAAGCATATTACAGGCATACCACATAATCCTATAGGTCAAGCAGTTATAGAAAGATCAAACAGAACTCTAAAGGATATGCTAAATAAACAGAAAGGAGTAACAAAAACCCCCAGAAATAGACTTCATAATGCTCTTCTAACTTTGAATTTTCTGAATGCCAATGAGAAAGGAACAACAGCTGCAGAGAGACACTGGATAATAGAAAAAACTACAGAATTAAATCAGCCTATATACTTTAAGGATGTGCTGACCTCAGAATGGAAACCAGGGTATGTATTACATTGGGGACGAGGTTTTGCTTTTGTTTCTACAGGAGAGGATAAGCTGTGGTACCATCAAATTTGATAAAGGTTCGATTTGAACAAGAGAGACCTCTTAATTAGAGGAGGTGATAGTTCATCAACCAGCATGAACATCCAATTTAAACTAACTTGTATCAATAACACATGCCTTTTCATTTAATCAGATAATAACTTGTCAAAAGGAAACATTCCCAAAATTAGTCTTGGGGAAAGGTTTTTGTTTTTGTCTTTTAGGAGAATGAAGGTTAAGGAATTTGAAGAACACTGGACAAATGAGACAACTGAAGAAAAGGGACAAATCATCTATCCCAAGAAACAGAGTGAAACGGTGTATGGGTATATATTATCTAAAAAATTTTATGTCTTCCTAAATGTTTGTTTCTGCTTTTCTCTAAAGATTTAACACTATCGGTCTTCTAATAGTCCCAGTTCAATTAAAATTTAAAGCTGACTTTGGAGTTGGAGAATGGCTCTCTCCTTCTTTAAAATCAAGCATGTTGTTAAAAGGAAAATGCAAACTCCCTGTATCATGCCAGAATAAGAGCCATCTGCTATGGTACAGGACAAAAGCAAAATTAATTAAGGGACTATTCTATTACTAATCTCAACTCTTTGATTCTATTCTGATTCTTTAAACTTTTCTTAAAGTATAAATTTTATATCAAAATTTACAAGATTAATATATATATATATATATACATTTTAAACTTTGTTAAGATATGAATGGTCATATAGAGTACTAACTAATTTTAGAAAAAAGGCTAGCTGCATATATATGTTTTTGTGTTCGAGTCTCTTATCAGTTTTCTGCAGGAAATCACGGCCAGGCCTAACATCAACTGAAGTCTCCAGAAAGAAGATGGGGCCCCACAACAACAACAATTCCACGTGGACAATAATAATATCATTAAGCTGACAAACATCATCCACAGATCAGCTTTGAACTACAAGGTGCTCAGAGCAATTTTGAGATGACTAGCTGAGATGATCCAGTCTCAAAGACTACTTGAATAAGGACTTGAGATAAACCCTGAACTTTGGCATTATACACAGACTGGATAATGAAGGATATAGTTACCTCTCCTAGAATTTGACAATTAACCTAAAATTTTTCTTTCAGGATAAAGAAAACTTCGCCCATACCTAGCAGGAAGCAATTTTAAGAATACGACGCCCACATTCCCAAAGAGGTGGTGTGGGGCGGGTAGTTTTTTGGTCTTTTTAATGGGTTTTGGGTCAGGGATAATTTTCAGTATTTAGGGGGGTTGGTTACAAGTTATTGTCAAGGGTTAGGAAAAAGGCTAAGCAAAGGAGATTAGATTTAAAGTTCTTGTTTAAAAAAAAAAAGAAAGAAAGAAAAAAGAAAGAAAGAAAGAAAGAAAGAAAGAAAGAAAGAAAGAAAGAAAGAAAGAAAGAAAGAAAAGAAAAAGACAATTACTAGTTTTAAATACTTTACATTGGATTGAATTGTTTTATATTGTATACAAATTTGAAACTGATATTGTTAGAAAATGCTATATGTATATTTCTAATTGTATTTATACCATTCATTTAACAATGTAATGCAAATTTCTGATTCTTGAATGTTATTATTATCAACTATTAGGATATAAAGAAATGAAAGCTAGTAGTTAGACATTACCATAGAACTTGTAGTCATATTAGATATGTTTTAAAAATTGAGCAGAGATGTCTTAGACATGTCATCTTCAAACCCTTCAGAGATCTACAGAATATGGCATTTAAAATGTTTTAATAACTTAGAAAATTTTTCTTTTTTGAGACATGTGGGCTCCTGGCAGTACCAATCTACTTCAGAGAAAATATGGGCATTGTAGAAACTGCATATGGAGTCAACTTTCATTGTGGCAAAAGTTAGCCACTGGACAACAAAGTATCCTCGAATCAACAGGACAAAATGGACAGACAGAACACGAAACAAGGGACTACTGATCCTTGCCAAAACACGTGTGGTTATGGCTTTATCAAATGGCATCTTCTGAGGCCAGGACAATATGGCCCCATCCCTGAAGTGGCCTTCGCATACGGAAAAGGTACAGTGCCCTTTTCTTTGAAGGCAGCTTAACAGGCAGAGGGCCGATGGATTCTGTTGTACAATGGAACAGCAGCTGAAAGCTCATGCCTCTCAAAAGTAGACTGGCATTTAATAGAGGAATGTGGAGAAGAAGGGGATGCTGAGATGAAGCCATATATACACAGCCAAGAAGAATGAACAGCTGAATTTGAAAACTGTCAACAATTTCCAGAATTTAAAATCCTGAATCATGACAGGACACTAGTGGAATTCAGGTGTTTCTGGTACGTGGACTGCTCTCACCCAATGTGAGGTTGAACTGTTGACCTTGTGTACATCCTACATCACAAATGAGTCTGTCAGATACACTAAGCCTATAGGCTGAAGATGATGCACCAACACTTCGGAGAAACCTCAGGTGACTGCCCAGGCAGCTGGCTGTTTCTGTCAACTCACAAATTTTTTGGAAGTTGCTTGCATGCACTTCCTGTTTTTATTTTTGTTAGCTAATATTATTCCCTTCTTGGGTCTCTGAGGGAGTTGAAGATTAGTTAGTTATGGTTGAAGATTAGTTAGTTATAGTTGAAAATTAATTAGGATAGAAAGTACATTAGATACATCTTGGAATTACCAAAATAGGATAGATAATGGAATTATTTTCTCTGATTTGTCAAATACCTGTTTAGGTATTTATTACTTGTATATATTGTATATAGTTATTGTACTTTTGTATATAGTTTTTCTTTGGTTAGTTATAACCTTTTGCTTTTTTTTTTCTTTTTATTAAAATAGAAAAGGGGAAATGTGGTGGTAATCTAATTGTACTGAAATATTATTTTATTTGTATGTTAATAAATAAAGTTGTCCAGGGGTCAGAGCTATTAGAGCCATAGCAAGAGTAACCAATAAGACGGTTGGTTACATCTATAGTGTTCTTTATATATTTTGGAGATCAGCCCTCTGTCAGATATGGAGTTGGTGAAGATCTTTTCCCATTTCTATAGACTGTCATTTTGTCTTATTGATCATGTCCTTTTCCTTGGATGGGGTTTCTGGATTTCTGTGGGCCTCTCTAGCACTCTGTTTCTTCCTTTTCTCGTGTGGTCTTCATTTACCATGGTCTCCTATTCCTTATTCTCCCTCTCTTTTCTTGATCCAGTTGTGATCACCCACAGGCTCTCTTTCCCTGTCAATCCACAAAGATACCCCCACAATAGACTGCTGGCAATGGTCGAGAGACTGCCCGAACTGACCTACTCTGGTGATGGGATGGCCAAACACCCTAATTGTCCTGCTAGAAACCCCATCCAATGACTGAGGGATCTGGATGCCGAGATCCACGGCTAGGCCCCTGGTAGAGCTCTGGGAGTCTAATTAGCAAGAAAGAGGAGGGTTTATATGAGCGAGAATTGTTGAGATCAAGGTTGGATAAAGCACAAGGACAAATAGCCAAACTAATGGAAACACATGAACTATGAACCAATGGCTGAGGGGTCCCCAGCTGGATCAGGCCCTCTGAATGGGTGAGACAGTTGATTGGCTTGATCTGTTTGGGAGGCATCCAGGCAGTGGTACTGGGTCCTGTGCTCATTGCATGAGTTGGCTGTTTGAAACCTGGGGCTTATGCAGGGTCACTTGGCTCAATCTGGGAGGAGCAGACTGGACCTGCCTGGACTGAGTCTACCAGGTTGATCTCAGTCCTCGGGGGAGGCTTTTCCCTGGAGGAGGTGGGAATGGGAGTGGGCTGGGGGGAAGGGGAGTGGGGCGGGAGGGGAGAGAACAAGGGAATCCATGGCTGATATGTAGAACTAAATTGTATTGTAAAATAAAATAAAATTAAAAAAAAAAAAGAATATGTACTACCACTATCTTTTCTCTATGTCTAATCTAGTGACTGGTTCTGTCCTCTCATCCCCAGATAAGTTTATGAGGGTATACAATGTATTGGGGTACACAAGGTATCACCAATTACAGGAACTGAATTAGAAGTTGAGGAAGAACACTGCTTACTGGATTGTCCTCATGACTTGATTGATCTATTTTCTTATATAATCCTTGTTTATGTCTAACTTGTGCCACATTGACAAAACATAACCAGAGCCCATGCTAGCTAAACTGGATATTAATAGACAGAAGCCTGTAATTCAACCTTCATTACAAACCGCATACAGTAAATTAAGTCAGAACATATTAAACATTTCAAAGAATGAAAGGCTTAAAAATTAAAAAAAAAGAAATCAGACACTCCAAAATTCTATATTATTTATCTGAAAAACAATTACCTTTTAATGATACTCCCAAATCAAAGGATTAAAATGCAAGGAAGGAAAATAAAGCAACTTTTGAAGAGTAGAAATGTGGAATTGCCTCAAGATAAATGCCTATTGCATGGAAAAAATGCAATAAACAATTGAAGATATTACCTTTAGAATAGAAAAAAAATCCTACAATATATCTGTTGAAGGCTATATTTACAAATCACATAAATAACTCAAATTAAAAATGATGCAAAATACTGAACATAAATTTTCAAATGAAGACTTAAATTGATCAACAGGGATTGAAATAATCTTTCACAAAACCAATGTTAAGAAAATACAAACATTACAACCACAATCTGATAGTACCTAGCCTTGTTTGGGATGACTTATGACAGTAAGATAAAAGGTTACAACTATTGGTGAGACAATGGAGAAAAGAAAATTCCTGGAGACTTAATACAGATTAAAGTAGCCACTACTATGGACACTAATGAGGTCTCTCAGAGACAAAGCTAACCATCCACTTCAATACTGGGTATACATTCAAGAGGCATGAAATCACTATTTAAAGGGGGAGATCTGCTACTCTTCTTATCAGGTTGTAGATTCTGATGACCAAACATAAAATACACTATCATCAATGGATAGATGAATAATTATGTGTGATATATGCAGGCAACAGAGTGTTATTTTGAATTTTGAAAAGAAATAACATGCAATTTTTAATAATATGAACACTCTTGTAAACATAAACTAAATATAAAGAAAACACACACACACACTTTAAATGTATTATTTCACACACATGTGATCTACAAATGTAAAATTTACAGTGGTCATCTTCAAAGAAATGTTTTACCATGCCCTTTACCATATTATTCAGTGGGAAAAATACTGATCTAAGCACTAAAAATCTTGTGAGATAGGAGTAGTAACATGAAGGAATCCATCATTTACTGTGTTGGCTATATTAGATAAAAAATATTTTACATCCTTACAACTGCACTGAATAATTTTTTTTTTTAAGTACGGTCATCACAGAAAGTATGTGAGGTAAATACATATGTTAATTGATTATTGACCATTTACATAATTTATGAATATTTTAGAATTATTTTGTGCACATTGAATACACGAATATGTTTGATTTTCAATTAAATTTTACAAGTAAAAGTCATTTAATAGTTTACAGATCAAGTGTTATAACAATAGAAATTCACTTAAGACGGGTGGTGGTGGCACACACCTTTAATCCCAGCACTTGGGAGGCAGATGAAGGCAGATTTTTTTGAGTACGAGGCCAGCATGGGCTACAGAGTGAGTTCCAGGAAAGGCGCAAAGCTACACAGAGAAACCCTGCCTCAAAAAAACAAAAGAAAAAAGTAAATATAAAAAAGAAGTTCACTTAAATTGACAGAATAAGAAAATTAATCTTTCTGCATGTTATTGGAAGTCAGGGACTGGACTAACACTATTAAGGGTATTCACAGAAATTATGATACCAGCTTTAAAACACACTGAAGTGCTTAAAATAGATTTGTCTTGAATATTCCTTTATAAGAAAATAGACTCAATGCTCAAGTAGAAAATCCTATAATTAAACTATTATGTGTAAACATTATGACTTTTTACTATTGCAATTTCCTCTGCCCTCAGATATAAGGGTAAATAAATAATTTGTAGAAGTAAGTTTTAAATGAGTGCACTAAGTAATTATGCACTTAATAAGGCAACCAACTTTAAATATTTTGTAAAACTTTTGAGGATAATGGAATCAAATTGTTTAAAAATCAGTTTGATTACATGAACACACATACATATATGCTTATTTTGAATTTTTAGTGAACATTTATCTATCATATTCCAATTCATAGAGAAACACAGATACAAATGCACAGAGATTTTAGACATTTTGATATTTATTTTTTCCTTGCTTTTGAAAGTATCAAATAAAACTTCATGATTATTGAACAGGCACTGTTTAGATATATATTGTTAATCTATAGAAGAACTCATGGTATATTCAAAATATAATAATGTGGAAGATACCATGCATTTGGAAAGGAGGGGGAATACAGAAGGGCTTGGGAGAAAGAGAGGGCTGGAAATGTTATAAATGCACTGCTTATTTATGAAGTTCTCAAAAACAACTTTCCCTGTCTGAACCTGTGCATGACAAAACAGAGAAATGCGTTAAAACCAATATATATGCATGTAATATACATATTCTCTACACAATATGGTAATTAAATTTATAGATTTATACTATTTTGTACTTTGCTATTAAGTAAACCTAAGACCTTGCTCATGCTAGGCAAGCAATCTGCCACTAGCCACTGAACTGCATTCCTACTCTGACTTACGTAGCTAGAGTTTTCCTGCCTTGCCCACAGTCAGGACAAATCTCTGTCACCCGCCAGTCCCACAGCCGCTCAGACCCAACCAAGTAAACACAGAGACTTATATTGCTTACAAACTGTATGGCCGTGGCAGGCTTCTTGCTAACTGTTCTTATAGCTTAAATTAATCCATTTCCATAAATCTATACCTTGCCACGTGGCTGGTGGCTTACTCGTGTCGTCACATGCTGATTGTCATGGTGGCGGCTGGCAGTTTCTCTGACTCAGCCTTCCACTTCCCAGAATTCTTCTCCTCCTTGTCCCGCCTATACTTCATCCTACCTGGCCACTGGCCAATCAGTGTTTTATTTATTTACCAATCAGAGCAACAGATTTGAACAGGAAAACATATACAGACCATCCCACAGCAGACTTATACTATTTATATTGTATTTTAGCAAGTTTTTCTCAAATGTGTTAAATATCCATGAATGACAAAATAAATGTAATTAAAGCATGATCATTATTTTAGATAATTAAAGTGAGAAACCATCAATATTTGTGTGTGCTTCTTATGAAATGATTAAATAAATGGATATGACTTCTGGGAAAAAATGCTGCTGATTTATAAATACGTGTCTCTTGTATTCTTGAATTAGAAATTTTCTGGGAAAAGTAAATAACTGCTCTCTAGAAAAAATAATAGAACTGAGAAAAGAGAATGTTGTGGAATTATTAAGTTACTCATCTTAAAAACATTTCTATTTTAATTAAATTTCTAATTTAATTCTAGGCATTTCCAAACACAGTAATTTGTTCTTTGCTTCCTGGAGGGAATCACATACTTAGTGTCATAAATTGACTAAAATGGCCCCCATAGGAGCCCATATTTGAATCCTGTTTGTGTTTGAGGTCCTAGAGATTTTCCTGTTTTTTTTTTTTTTTTTTACTTTTCTGCTTTTGTTTTTCTTCTTTTTATCAGTCACTACACCAGAAGCATTCTGTCTTTTCTCACTGATGTATACTATTTAAATATCCTCTCTCTCACCTAGTAGATGTTACAAATATAAACTAAATTGAATTTGCAATTGATGATTAGAGCTGATAATTTTTTACCTGGAACATTATCAATATTTCTTAGTATATTTTCAAGTAGGTCAAATCATAAATAATTTGGACTATATAAATGATACAATTTTATTTGTAATTGTAAACCTGGTGCCTGATTTCTAAAAGATATATATGAATGGACAAGATATATTGTGAAAAATAATAAAAAATTATGGAAAATTTAATATTTGTTGTATTTTATCATTTTAAGTTTAGCAATTCTAGAAATTGTAATGAATTATAATGATTATTTAGTCGTTCCTATTGAGCAGCACCAATAGAATGCTAGTTGAAATATATTGCTAAATTACTAGGTAGTTATATTAAATTTACTTTTTATATATTCTCTTAATATGTCATAAATATAAATCACACAATCTTTACATGAATGTATGCCCATATATGACTTGATCTTAAAAGTTTTGAACATATTTAGATTTTCTGAAAATAGTGAATAGTATGCAACACAATGTTGTAAATTATACTAATGTATAATATATTAGCTACAATACATTCTAAGTAGCATAATGGCTATCATAAGTCATTGCAATGATTATTGTACCTTATATAATGAAACTTGGTATATATGGTTTTTTTTATATTGAACATATATTCTTCTAACTTTGTTAATTTGTCAGAGTTGTATTCAGTAATGGGATGATTGTTTCAATCAAAATATCACATAAGATAGAAGGAAATAAAAATGTATACACAGTGTATAAAAATTAATATAGATTACTATCCACCCATCCTTTTACATTTAATATAAATAATCAAGAATCATTTTTAAAGCAGAATATTTCCAAATTATGAAAAAGAAAAGGGAAATTAATTACATGTACTTTGAAATAATAATGAAAATAATTATTTCCAATTAAAGGATGAAAATGTAATAGGCCTTTGTTAAACAAAAATTTTATTTGGAGCATTTGTTTTCAAAGAAAAAAATTCTAAAGGAATAGAGACAATCATTTTCTTACTAATGATCAATTAATTAAGAAAAATAGTAGTCCTTTAAAAATATTTTATTCTTTAGTAATGTTTATGTGCATGTTATTGGATGAGTATATGCATGTCAGTGTAGGTACCTTCTGAAGCCCAAAGCAGCACTGAATCTCAAGGAGGAGGTATTACAAGTTTGAGGTGTCAGAGGAGGATGTTGGGAACCAAACTCGGGACTTCTGCAAAATCTGTACATGGCCTTCACTACTGGGTGGTGTCTCCAGCTCTATGTAATGGAATGACCCTAGAACCTTGAACATGACCTTGAAAGAACAACAATCATCTTCATATACAAAAGCAAAAATACCAGTATAGCTAAAACTATCCTGTACAATAAAGCAATTTCTGAAGGCACCACCATCTCTGACTTCAAAGCTCTACTATAGACCTATAGTAATAAAAAACAGTTTGGTATTGGCATAAAAACCGACATTTGGACCAGTGGAATCAAATTGACTATCTGGACATTAACCCGGACACACACATGATTTTTGGCAAAGAAGTCAAGACTATACAATGGAATTTAGAAAGCATCACCAACCATTTCTCTGTCATTGGGTGATCCTCATATCTTTCTTGGGGTCCTGTTTTCCAGGTAGCCTCCCTGGTGATGTGAGTAGCAGTCCAGTCATCCTTGTTCCACATCTAGTATCCTCCTATGAGTGAGTGCATACAATATTTGTCTTTCTGAGTCTGGATTACCTCACTCAGGATGATTTTTTCTAGATCCATCCATTTGCCTGCAACCTCATGATGTCATTGTTTTTAATCCTATCACTGGGGAGGCAGAGATCCACCTGGATCTCTGTGAGTTCAAGGTCATACTGGAAAGAGAGCCAGGTATCTTTAATCCCAGCACTTGAGATCT
Source organism: Peromyscus maniculatus bairdii (assembly GCF_049852395.1). Taxonomy (NCBI): domain Eukaryota; kingdom Metazoa; phylum Chordata; class Mammalia; order Rodentia; family Cricetidae; genus Peromyscus; species Peromyscus maniculatus. Next base: position 7,982,791 of record NC_134865.1, on the reverse strand, counting down.
CATACCTTTGCTACCAAGTATTTGGGAAGCACACATGCCTTTAATCCCAAAACTAGGAAGGAAGGAAGATGGCAGGGCACAGAAAGGTATATAAGGTGTGAGGAAACAGGAAGTATCTCTCGGGAGAATGAGGAGTTGGTAAGGTGAGGTTGGCTGTGGTTTGTTGTGTTTCTCTGATCTTTCAGCTTTCACTCTAATATCTGGCTCTGAGATTTTTTATTAATAAGACCATTTAGCAATTCATGTTACACCTGTACATATGTACCTGCCTTGAGTTCCTGTCTTGACTTCTACTGGTAGTCTGTGACCTGGGCCATGTAATCCTGTACCTGTAAGTCTCTCCAGTCTTGCCTGGCCCAAGGTCTAGGCAAATCTCTCCCACCCACAGTCCTGCAGCTGCTTATAAAATAATTACTCAGAGGCATCTATTAATTACAAACTATGGCTTAATACTCAAGCTTCTTGCTAACTAGTTCTTATAACTTAACTCAGTCCATTCCTATTAATCTATATATTGCCACATGGTGTCACGGGTCTGCTGGCATCTTGTTGCTCCTTCAGCAATAAACTGGTGTCTCCCTTGACTCTGCCTTTCTTCTCTCTGTATCTATGCTTGGATTTCCTGCCAGGCCAAAACAGCTTTGTGTATTATCCAATGGGAGGCATACACATTCACAGCATACAAAAAGACATACCACAAAATAAGCCAAATAAATCCTTTCTTCCACAAATTGCTTTTGATCATGCTGTTTTATCATATCAATAGAAACCCTAGCACTCTATAACACACTAAGACATAGTCTCAACCAAAGAGATTATCCTTGCAAAGAAAAACTACTTTAACTTAACTTGAGAATAAAACAATAAAATTGAATTGTAAAGGTAAGAATGTATATTAAGATATTAAACAAATACCAGTGGGATTAAGATATTATTCTGGCTTTCCATCAATCATTGTTCTTACTACATATGGACATATATTTTATATACACACACACACACACACACATGCGCGCGCACATACAAGTCAACTTCTTTTATACACTTCCAAGTGATTAGAATGCCTTTTGGCCTTTAGTTTTCTCTTAATGTATTAATGACACACTTGGAAAACTATGTTATTGAAGAAAAATAATATTATAGTCCATTGAATAAATAGTGAAATGTAATAGATTAGGCAAGAAGACTACAACAAACATGTGAATGACTTTAAGATTGATTCACTAGTGTGTGTTTGTGTATGTGTACTGCAAATATCTGAAACCGCAATTTCCATAATGTGCTTGGAAGGATGATAAATTGTTCTTGGAAAAAATAAGTAAATTGTTTAGTATTTTATCTCTTGAGATTTTCATCCTCAATTACAAGGTTAAAATTATTTCACACCTATATTTGTAGGAATTAGTAGCCTTCATTTACAAGCATTTATAAAAGTGATCATTTAAATGAAACTGTTCATGTAGCATCATGGTACATGCCTTTAAATTCCGGGCTCTGGAGACATAGGCAGACAGACCTCAATGAGTTTGGTTTGGCTTGGTTTGGTTTTTTGTTTCTTTGTTTTTTGGTGTGGTTTTTTTTTTTTTTTTTTAGATTTACTAGTTTTTTTTAATTTAATTTTATTTTATAATACAATTTAGATCTACATATCACCCAAGAATTCCCTTGTTCCCCCCCATCTGCCCCCCTTGCCTTCCCCCCAGCCCACCCCAAGGACTGAGATCAACCTGGTAGACTCAGTCCAGGCAGGTCCAGTCCCCTTCTCCCATGCCGAGCCAAGAGACCCTGCATAAGCTCCAGGTTTCAAACAGCCAACTCACGCAATGAGCACAGGACCCTGTCCCACTGCCTGGATGCCTCCCAAACAGATCAAGCCAATCAACTGTCTCACCCATTCAGAGGGTCTGATCGAGTTGGGGGCCCCTCAGCCATTGGTTCATAGTTCATGTGTTTCCATTCGTTTGGCTATTTGTCCCTGTGCTTTATCCAACCTTGGTTTCAACAATTCTCGCTCATATAAACCTTCCTCTTTCTCACTAATTAGACTCCCAGAGCTCCACCCGGGGCCTAGCCGTGGATCTCTGCATCTGGATACCTTAGTCCTTGGATGGGGTTTCTAGCATGACAATTAGGGTGTTTGGCCATCCCATCACCAGAGTAGGTCAGTTCAGGCTGTCTCTCGACCATTGCCAGCAGTCTGTTGTGGGGGTATCTTTGTGGATTTCTGTGGGCCTCTTTAGCACTTTGTTTCTTCCTATTCTCATGTGGTCTTCATTTTCCATGGTCTCCGATTCCTTCTTCTCCCTCTCTGTTCTTGATCCAGCTGGGATCTCCCGCTCCCCCAAGCTCTCTTTTCCTCGACCCTCGCCCTTCATTACCCCCACTCATGTCCAAGCTGTTCATGTAGATCTCATCAATTTCTCTGTCATTGGGCGATCCCCGTGTCTTTCTTGGGGTTCTGTTTTCCAGGTAGCCTCCCTGGTGATGTGAGGAGCAGTTCAGTCATCCTTGTTCCACATCTAGTAGCCTCCTATGAGTGAGTACATACCATGATTGTCTTTCTGAGTCTGGGTTACCTCACTCAGGATGATTTTTTCTAGATTCATCCATTTGCCTGCAAAATTCATGATGTCATTGTTTTTTCTCTGATTAGTATTACTCCATTGTGTATATGTATGGCATTTTATTTATCCATTCTTCAGTTGAAGGGCATCTAGGTTGTTTCCAGGTTCTGGCTATTACAAACAATGCTGATATGAACATAGATGAGCAAGTGCTCTTGTGGTATGATTGAACATTCCTTGGTTATGCCCAAGAGTGGTATAGCTGGATCTTGGGGGAGATTGATTCCCAGTTTTCTAAGAAAGTGCCATATTGATTTCCAAAGTGGTTGTACAAGCTTGAGTTCCCACCAGCAGTGGAGGAGAGTTCCCCTAGCTCCACATCCTCTCCAGCATAAGGTGTCTTCAGTGATTTTGATTTTAGCCATTCTGACAGGTGTAAGGTGGTATCTCAGAGTTGTTTTGATTTGCCTTTCCCTGATAATTAGGGATGTTGAGCAATTCCTTAAATGTCTTTCAGCCATTTGAGTTTCCTCTATTGAGAATTCTCTGTTTAGTTCTATAGCCCATTTCTTAATTGGACTGTTGGGCATTTTGATATCTAATTTCTTGAGTTCCTTATATATTCTGGATATCAGTTCTCTGTCAGATGTGGGGTTGGTGAAGACCTTTTCCCATTCTGTAGGCTGTCGCTTTGCCTTGTTTACCATATCCTTTGCTCTACAAAAGCTTCTCAGTTTCAAGAGGTCCCACTGATTGATTGTTGCTCTCACTGTCTGTGCTACTGGTGTTATATTTAGGAAATGATATCCTATGCTAATGCATTCAAGACTACTTCTTACTTTCTCTTCTAGCAGGTTCAGAGTAGCTGGATTTATGTTGAGGTCCTTGATCCACTTGGACTTAAGTTTTGCACACAGTGACAGATATGGATCTATTTGCAACCTTCTACACCTTGATATCCAGTTATGCCAGCACCATTTGTTAAAGATGCTTTTTTTTCCATTGTACCCTTTTGGCTTCTTTGTCAAAAATTATATGTTCATAGGTGTGTGGATTAATGTCAGGATCTTCAATTCAATTCCATTGGTCCACATGTCAGTTTTTATGCCAGTGCCAAGCTGTTTTTATTATTGTAGCTCTATAGTAGAGCTTGAAGTCAGGGATTGTGATGCCTCCAGAGGTTGTTTTATTGTACAGGATTCTTTTGGCTATCCTGGGTTTTTTGTTTTTCCATATGAAGTTGAATATTATTCTTTCCAGGTCTGTGAAGAATTGTGTTGGTATTTTGATGGGGATTGCACTGAATCTGTAGAAATTCTTTTGGTAAAATTGCCATTTTTACTATGTTAGTCCTGCCTATCCATGAGCATGGGAGATCTTTCCATTTTCTGACATCTTCTTCAATTTCTTTTTTCAGGCACTTAAAGTTTTTGTCATATAGGTCCTTCCCTTGTTTGGTTAGTGATACCCCAAGGTATTTTATGTCACTTGTGGCTATTCTAAAGGGTGATGTATCTCTGATTTCCTTCTCAGCTTCTTTGTCCATTGTATATAAGGAGGGCTACTGGTTTTTTTGAGTTGATATTGTATCCTGCTATGTTGCTGAAGGTGTTTATAAGCTGTATCAGTTCTTTGGTGGAATCTTTGGGGTCACTCAAGTATACTATCATGTCATCTGGAAATAGGGAAAGCTTGATTTCTTCCTTTCCAATTTGTATCCCTTTAATTTCCTTATGTTGTCTTATTGCTCTGACTAGAACTTCAAGTACTATATTGAATAAGTATGGGTAGAGCGGACAGCCTTGCCTCATTCCTGATTTTAGTGGAATTGCTTTGAGTTTCTCTCCATTTAATTTGATGTTGGCTGTTGGCTTGCTGTAAATTGCCTTTATTATGTTTAGTTATGTTCCCTGTATTCCTGATCGCTCCAAGACCTTTATCATGAAGGGGTTTTGGATTTTGTCAAATGCCTTTTCTGCATCTAGTGAGATGATCGTGTGTTTTTTTTTTCTTTGAGTTTGTTTATATGGTGTATTACATTGATAGACTTTCGTATGTTGAAACACCCTTGCATCCCTGGGATGAAGCCTACTTGATCATGGTGGATAATTGTTTTAATGTGTTCTTGGAATCTGTTTGCCAGTATTTTATTGAGTATTTTTGCATCAATGTTCATGAGGGAGATCGGTCTGTAGTTTTTTTTTCTTTGTTGTCTCCTTGTTTGGTTTAGGAATCAAGGTAATTGTAGCCTCATAGAAGGAGTTTGGTAATGTTCCTTCTGTTTTTATTGTGTGGAACAATTTAGAGAGTATTGGTATTAACTCTTCTTTGAAGATCTGGTAGAATTCTATGCTTAAACCATCTGGTCCTGGGCTTTTTTTGCTTGGGAGACTTTAAATGAATGTTTCTATTTCCTTAGGGGTTATTGAATTATTTAAATAGTTTATCTGGTCTTGATTTAACTTAGGTATGTGGTACCTATCCAGAAAAATTGTCCATTTCTTTTAGATTTTCCAGTTTTGTGGAACAGAGGTTTTTGAAGTATGACCTGATGTTTCTCTGGATTTCCTCAATGTCTGTTGTTATGTCCCCCTTTTCATTTCCTATTTTTGTTGAATTGGGTGCTCTCTCTCTCTCTGTCTTTTGTTTAGTTTGGATAAGGGCTTGTCTATCTTGTTGATTTTCTCAAAGAACCAACTCTTTCTTCTATTAATTGTTTGTATTGTTCTCTTTGTTTCTATTTTATTGATTTCAGCTCTCACTTTGATAATTTCCTGGTGTCTATTTATCCTGGGAGACTTTGCTTCTTCTTGTTCTAGAGCTTTCTGGTGTGCTGGTAAGTCACTAGTGTGAGATTTCTCCAACTTCTTTATGTGGGCATTTAGTGCTATGAATTTCCCTCTTAGCACTGCTTTCATAGTGTCCCATAAGTTTGGGTATTTGGTGTCTTCATTTTCATTGATCTCTAGGAAGTCTTTAATTTCTTTCTTTATTTCTTCCTTAAACCATTGTTGATTCAGTTGAGCATTTTTTAGTTTCCATGAAATTGTAGGTTTTGTGTAGTTTTTGTTGTTGTTGAAATCTAACTTTTAATCATGGTAGTCTGATAAAATACAGGAGGTTACTCCAATTGTTTTGTATCTGTTGAGATTTGCTTTGTGGCCAAGTATGTGGTCGATTTTAGAGAAGGTTCCATGGGTTGCTGAGAAGAAGGTATATTCTTTTTTGTTAGGATGGAATGTTCTGTAGATATCTATTAAGTCCATTTGGGTCATGACATCAGTTAATTCCTTTATTTCTCTGTTAAGTTTCTATTTGGGAGATCTGTCCAGTGTTGAAAGTGGGGTGTTGAAGTCTCCCACTGTTAATGTGTGGGGTTTTATATATGGTTTATGCTTTAGTAATGTTTCTTTTACATATGTGGGTACCCTTGTGTTTGGGGCATGAATGTTCAGAATTGAAACTTCACCTTGGTGGATCTTTCCTGTAATGAGTATATAATGCCCTTCTTGATCTCATTTGATTGACTTTAGTTTGAAGTCTATTTTGCTGGATATCAGGATGGCTACACCTGCTTGTTTCTTAAGACTGTTTGATTTGAAAGCCTTTTCCCAGCCTTTTATTCTTAGGTAGTGTCTATCTTTGAATTTGAGATGTGTTTCTTGTATGCAGCAGAAAGATGGGTCTTGCTTTCGTATCCATTCTGTAAGCCTATGTCTTTTTATAGGTGAATTAAGCCCATTGATATTAAGGGATATTTAATGACCAGTGATTGTTCATTCATGTTATTTTTCGGTGGTAGTGTGTGTGTACCTCTCTTCTTTGGGATCTACTGCTGTGGCTTTATCTATTGCCTTTGTTTTCGAGAGTGTATCTGACTTCCTTATGTTGGAATTTTCCTTCTAGTGCTTCCTTAGGGCTGGATTTGTGGATAAGTATTGTTTAAATCTTGCTTTGACTTGGAATGTCTTGTTTACTCCGTCTATGATGATTGAAAGTTTTGCTGGGTATATTAGTCTAGGCTGGCATCCTTGGTCTCTTAGTGTCTGCATTACGTATGTCCAGGTTCTTCTTGCTTTCAAAGTCTCCATTGAGAATTCAGGTGTTATTCTGATGGGTTTGCCTTTATAAGTCACTTGGCCTTTTTCCTTAGCTGCTAATATTCTTTCTTTATTCTGTACATTTAATTGTTTAATTATTATGTGGTAAAGGGACCTTTTTGGGGAGGTCTAGTCTGTTTGGTGTTCTATACCCTTCGTGTATCTTCATAGGCATTTCCTTCTTTTAGTTGGGAAAGTTTTCTTCTATGATCTTGTTGAATATATTTTCTGTGCCTCTGAGTTGGTATTCTTCTCCTTCTTCTATCCCTATTATTCATAGGTTTGGTCTTTTCATGGTGTCCCAAATTTCTTGGACATTTTGGTTCATGACTTTGTTGGCTTTAGTGCTTTCTTTGACTGATGAATCTATTTCTTCTACTGTAGCTTCAACACCAGAGATCCTCTCTTCCATCTCTTGCATTCTGTTGGTTATATTTGCATCTGAAGTTCCTGATTGTTTACTCAGATTTTCTATTTCCAGCATTCCCTCTGTTTGTGTCTTCTTTATTTTTTCTATTTCCCCTTTCAGGTCTTGGACTGTTTCCTTCATTTGTTTCATTGCTTTTTCATGGTTTTCTTTCAGTGCTTTATTGTTTTCTTCCAGGACTTTATTGTTTTCTTCTACTTTATTTGTCCTTTCCTCTAGTTTTTTATAGTGTTCTTCCCATTTTTTGTTTGTCTTTTCCTCTATATAAGCCTCTACCTTCTTCACGATGTTATTCATAAGGCTGTTTTCTTCTGCATCTTCCAATTTTTGATGGTCAGGTCTAGATGTTGGAGGAGGGCTAGGTTCTGGTGACACTGGAGGCCGGTCTCTAAGTCTCAGGAAGTTGCTTCAGGTCTCTGGCAGATGGGCTTGCAGGCAGGGCATGGAGATTGCAGGGTCTGCCAGGTGTCTTGGAGAAGGGGGCCTTCCTGGTAGGGCTAGAAGGGTAACTGCCTGTGGGCTAGAACCTGGGGCTAAGTTGGGCAGGTCTTTCCTGGAGTGGCTGGTGCCCAGGGATGGGGTCTAGGCTGAGCCAGGCTACTCACCTCATTTTTTGTTTTTTATTTTTGAGACAGGGTTTCTCTCTGTAGCTTTGTACCTTTCCTGGATCTTGCTCTATAGCCCAGGCTGGCCTGAAACTCACAAAGATCCTCCTGCCTCTGCCTTCCAAGTGCTGGGATTAAAGGTGTGTGCCACCACCGCCCAGTCAACCTCTATGAGTTTTAAGTCAGTTTTACATATTTAGTCCTAGGCAAACATAAGCTACATAGTATGTCTTTTCCCTCAAAATAAAATAAAATAAAATGAATGAAATAAAATAAAGGAAATAGAGAATGAAAAGAAAATTGAGCCGGGCGGTGGTGGCGCACGCCTTTAATCCCAGCACTCGGGAGGCAGACCCAGGTGGATCTCTGTGAGTTCGAGGCCAGCCTGGACTACCAAGTGAGTCCCAGGAAAGGCGCAAAGCTACACAGAGAAACCCTGTCTCGAAAAACCAAAAAAAAAAAAAAAAGAAAGAAAAGAAAATTGAATTAAAAATATAAGGGCATTAGGGGCATACCCCATTTTTAATTTATATAGACATGACCCCTTTTACAAAATCCAGTTTTTCTCCAAATTTAGGTTAGTTTGTCACTATGCATATTCAGATTCTTTTGGAAACAGGAATTGACACAGTTTCTTTACTCTTAAATTAAGTACTATTTCTGAATATTGTCACATTCTTTTTGATTAGCTTCTGAAGTGTACTAATTAATCTCAAATTCTAATGATTATCTCAGATTTGATAATCACACATTATTATGTGTTTCCTTGATATTAAACATTATCTTTACTTAAAAGATGTCTAATTGAAGTCTATAGTTAGTTGCAAGGGAAATTTTAACTGTATAGTTCAGTGGCATATGTTAGGAAAGAATTTTTATGATGCATAATGTAATTTATTATGGTTAGAACTATGAGTACTCTGTTTACATTAGAGAAAAAGATACAAAGCATGAAACTATATCATTAACATGTTTTTATTAGACTATAAACACTGTGTTGTCAGTTACATTAGCCTTTTAGCTAAATAGGAGAGAACCAACTCAATGTCTAACACATGCTCTAGAAACACTTTAGATCAAAGAGGTCTGGTGGTAACACCTGTGATAAAAAAATCATTTTATAGCTTATACAGGGCAGACAATGTTGTCATAATCTTCATTATGTGACTGTTTTAGGGAGACCTTTTCTTTCCCACCCCAAAAGAGTTTTTTTTCCCCTGGAGTTAAACAAATTTTACAGAAGCTGAAATTTCAGGTTTCTGCAAGGACACTTTTAACTTTAGCAAGAAAATAAAAGTTTTCTGTGTGAGCTGATGCCCAAGGTGCTTTCTTCTTGGAGGTGGGTGGGGAAGGGGAGCAGGCTACCTCTCCTGAAAAGCAGACACTCCAGGCTCACAAAGTTAGAAGTCAGCAATTTGATTTTGACTATGTTAGAAGTTAGAGGTTTGGAAGCACTCATTAAAGACTACTCTTTTTATCTCTGAGAGCTGTGGAATTTCTCACTGGGGAAGTGTTAGACCCTTTAATAATGATATGGTGGACTCACAGCAGAACAACCATCTTAAAGTCATTTCTGGTCCTGTAAGGAACTCCTCACTGTAGCTGAAGTTTTCTCCGGTCCTCCCCACCCCACAGACCCCACAGATGCTTATAAAGTAATCATTCAGAAGCTTATATTAATTAAAACTGCTCAGCCATTAGCTCAGGCCTAACACTGACTAGCTCTTACATTTAAACTCAGCCCATTTCTGTTAATCTATATGTTGCCTTGTTCTGTGGGTTTACCTGTGTGCCATTACATGCTGCTCCCTGGATGGCAGGCTGGTATCTCCTGACTCAGCCTTCCTCTTCCCAGAGTTCTCCTTGTCTGCTTATCCTGGCTATACTTCCTGACTGGCTACTGGCCAATCAGTGTTTTATAAAACCAGTGTGCAAAAGCATTATTTCACAGCATTTCCACTTTTCTGTTTAATTAAAAATGGAAGTTTTGACTTTAACATATTAAAAGTATATATTAAAAAAGTAGTTATCAAGCAAGAATTAGTTACAATATCTAGTATTTAAATTTTCAAATTCAAAGAAAATATTCTATTTATCCTATACTTGTGAGTCTAAGGTTTTATATTTAACTTATCTTTTATCATAACTAAGGAAAATTAGAACTATCTAGTCTTCAACTACATCAAAGAGCTCAAAAGGATATAATATTACCTAAGTAAACAGCAAAAGTATTGTAAGCAACTTCCAAAAATCTAGAATGACAGAGACTGCTGCCTGCCTGGACAGTCATGCAGAGTTCCTTTGTAAAGTTGGGGCATCTGTCTTCAACAAACAGGCCTAAAGTGTCTCAGTCACTTTTCTCTGTGTCCTGTAGAGAATGTCTGGCAGTTTCCTCTGTAAAGCAGGTACCTGAAGGGTCACTTTTGCCTTGCAAAGTTCAGTGGTCACCTTCCTATGGGTCCTGCATGTCCAGTTGATGCAACATTTTGCCAAGCAGTCCAGGCAAGAACAGTTTCTTGCCCAAATGGCTATTTTTGCCAAGAAGATAAACTCTATGTGGAGTGTCTTTGATGCCCATCCTCCTCTCTGAAGTAAATCAGTGCTGCCAGAAACAGACATGTCTCATTGTCTAGGAGAGTCTAAGTTTTTAAAAAAATTAAATGACATATTCTGTTGATCTTCAAAGTGCTTGAAGATTACCTACCGAATTGAAATATATCTATGTATACCTAGAAAACTTAACTATTATGACTACAAGTTTGATTATCATAGATGATTAACTACTAAGCTATATTTCTTAATGATACATTACAATCTTAAATGAGCTGCACAAATATAATAACTTAAACAAGAGTAAAAATATACATATAGTATAACAAATTAACTAAATTTGTATCAATAAACTAAAATCCATAACAATGTGAAACATTTTAAACAAGTTGTTACTCTTTAAAAGTATATTCAATAATCTACCTTTTTATCTGATCATATCTATAATATTCTATATTTCCATATCATACCCCCTTTCTTCTTTTAGAAAGATATTGACTATGATCAATAACAATTTGTAACCAACAACCTAAATAAAGACAAACATCCATAATCCATTGTTTCAGAATGTGGGCATAGTGTTCTAGGCTACTTCCTGCTGATAAAGTGCAGTGTATTTTTATGGGGATCCTGAGAAAATTAAGAATTATGGTCATGTCCTGACTGGAGTAGTCTGTGAGGCTGCATTGTCTGAGCCAGTTGACTTAAAGATGTTCTGGATGTTGGGTCATGTGGAGACCTCTCAGAGGGTCTTCCTAGATCAAACCATATTAGCCTGGAAGCAATCCACAGTTTCTCCTCTTGTGTGGAAACAAAAGCAGAACCTCTTTTCCAAAGCAACGTATTCTTAGACATAAATTTTGAAATCACAATATCTTTAAAATATACATATTGATATAACTCAGCAGCTTTTACAATCAAATGTCTCTCTGAGTTAAAAATCCCAAAGACAGTATAATCCAGACTCTCTGTGTGATTTCCATCTTTATGTGGCTTAATTTTTATATTACTTTTACTGTCACTTTAAAGGCATTATTTTTTAAAACTATTTATATAACTTTCTAAAATCCTTTTCCTCTCTCTTTCAAGCCTATGACATTTTCACACATAATGTAAACCATTTAGAGGTTTATTACATCTGAATCTGTCTTTTTGTGAATCTATTTGCCTTATAGTGCAGTGGTTAGTACTGAAGCAGCATCTTTGGCTAGTGTCTCCGTCCGTCTCAGCTCTTTAACATGGTGGAGATAATTCACTGACACCTCTGGGAGCCATGCTGTGTTCTGACTCTGGGAAGCAGTTGGTCTATACCTCTATCAAAGAAACACCTTACCCCAGAAACCTCTTTTTCTTTCTCTTCTGTTTGTACTAGCAAAAGTTATATCCACCATGCAGCATACTGCACAACTTGGAGATGCCTCTGTGTACTGTGGTGGGAATCCTCCATGCTGCTTTTCAAGCCCACACACCACTGCAGACCCACCATATTGTAGCTCATGGCTTGCCTGAGAGACAAAACTAGGAAGCTGTTTTTAGTTCTATTTTAGAATCTTATTTTTTAAAGCTTTCTCAGGTTTTAGGTGGAATCTCTCTCCCCACATTGGGCACCATTTATAGTTGAAGTTTTCTCTGGTCCTGCCCAGCCCACAGACCCCATAGCCGCTTCTAAAATAATCACTCAGAAACTTATATTAATTAAAACTGCTCAGCCATTAGCTCAGGTCTAGCCTGAACTACTACTGACTAGCTCTTACATTTAAACTCAGCCCATTTCTGTTAATCTATATGTTGCCACTTATTCCGTGGCTTTACCTGTGTGTCATTACATGCTGTTCCCTGGAGAGTGAGCTGGTGTCTCCTGATTAATCCTTCCTCTTCCAACAATTCTCCTTGTCTGCTTATCTCACCTATATTTCCTGCCTGGCTACTGGCCAATCAGTGTTTTATTAAACCAGTGTACAAAAAGCATTATTTTATAACATCTCACTTGCACTCCTGTAAGCAACCCTAATAAACTCATTGGTTCACCAAACAACAACAACAACAAATAACAAACAAATAAACAAATAAAACACTGTAGCAATGAATTACAACTTTACAACTCCATCTCTGATTTTTTAAAAGATTTAGTATTAAACATGTGTTTTGTCAATAATGTGTGTATATGTGTATGTGTGAATGTATTTGAAGGTTTTTTTGTTTTTGTTTTGTGTGTGTGTGTGTGTGTGTGTGTGTGTGTGTGTGTGTGTGTGTGTGTGTGTATGTGTGTGTGTGAATGCAAATGCTCTTGCTGGCCAGACTAGAACATTGTATCTTCTAGAGATAGAATTATAGGGGATGTGAATGTCTTAGTTAGGATTTTTATTGCTGTAAAGAGACACCATGACTACAGGAATTATTATGAGGAAAACAGTTAATTGGGGTGGCTTGCTTAGAGTTCCAGTGTTTAGTCCATTATCATCATGGGGAAGAAGTATTGTGGCATGCAGGCAAAGATGATGCTGGAGGAGTAGCTGAGAGTCCCACATCTTGCAGGGAACAAAGTCGACTAAGACACTGGGAGGTATCCTAAGCATAGGAAACCTCAAAGCCTGTCCCCACATGACATACTCACCCCAATCATGCCATACCAATTCCGACAAAGCCATACTCCTAATAATGCTACCCTTTATGGTATTATGGGACCAATTATATTCAAAGTACCACATTCTACTTCCTGGCCCCCACAAGCTTATAACAATAACATAATGCAAAATATATTTAGTCCTACTTCAAATCCCCATAGTCTATTACAGTTTCAACAATGTTTAAAAGTCTGAAATTCAAAGTCTCTTCTGGGATTAATGCAAACTCTTCCTCTATAAAATCAAAATCAAAGAACAGATTACATACTTTCAATACATAACGGTATAGGATATACACCACCATTCCAAAATACAGGGAAGGGAGTAGCCATAGCAAGGAAATGCTGGACCAAAGCAAGACCAAATTCCAACTGAGCAATCTTCAAACTTTGGCACTCCGTGTCTGATGTCAAACACTCTTCAGTCTGATATCAAAAACTCGATTCTGCCACTGCCTAAGCTTGGCCATCCTGAAAGTGTATCTGTAGATCAGTCTGGCTTCAAATTCAGAGATCCACCTGCCTCTTCCTTCCAACTACTGAGATCAAATGCATGCCCCACCACACCAAGCTCTAAGCTTTTCCTTAGTTCCTTTTCTTTTTTTTTTTAATGCCGAATGCCATTCATTAAAGGAGGGAGGAGGTCTTAAATACAGTCTTACAGCACAATGGGAGAACCCCAGAGGGCAGAAGTTCGCTACTGATGTTTTACAATCTTGCATCTAAGCTGTTAACGCCCAATATGCAGGATACAAAGACAAGGAACTTCCCTTAAGCATTCAGGAGGGTGGGACCCTGCAGGGAATTAGCATAGGGAGGATATCAACTTCAAGGTTAGCAGGCAAGGCAACAGTTACCCATAACAGGGGCCAGGCCTTACAGGTCCCCCCTTTTACTAAAAAATTAGCTTCTGACTTAGTTGCATGGGACATCAGCAGGTCACCTTACCCATCAAGGAGACACCTGCCCAGGCCACGCAGGTGCTCTGTCTTAGGTTGGTGAGCGCCCTCCAGGAATTACCCGTCTCTGAATAATTTTCAAAAGTTGGAAACCTAGCTGAGTGGGGTCATGCCCTGAGGTCACCACTCCCTTTATTCTATTCCTTAATTATTTATCTCCTTGAATATTGGACTTAGATCTATTCTACTTCCTGGTATTCTTTTTCTCCTTAAAATTTTTATTCTGCCCAGCTTGATCCTCTTTGTTATAGATCTTCATCAAAATTAACACTAATAACTGTACAAGAGTCCATACTAGGCTGTTTGGAGATTTCCTCTGTCAGCAGACTTAATCCAAAGTTCTCCACTTTAGCCTCAGGCAGAATCTTTGAACAAGAGCAAAAAAGCAGCCACTTTCTTCACCAAAAAATATCACAAGAATGATCTCTAGGCAGCATATGAAAAATTCTTCCCTGCTAAAACCTTTTTTGTGAGCAACTCACAGTTCATTAAATCTTACTCAGCATCACTGTTTTCCATTTTCCTACTACTATGGCCCATTAAACAGCACTTAAAATGTTCAACTTCTTTTCAAATCCATAGTCCCAAAGTCCATATTACTCTAAGCAAAACCATGCTCAGGACTATCATAGCAACTCTCCACTCCTGTTACCAGCTTCTGTCTTAGTTAGGATTTTTATTGTGGTGAAGAGACATCATTACCACAGTAACTCTTATGAGGAAAACATTTAACTGGGGCAGCACGCTTACTGTTTCAGAGGTTCCTTCAAATATCATCATGGTGGGGAGTATGGCAGCATGCAGGCAGATACGGGGCTGGAGGACCAGATAAAAGTCCTACATCTTGCAGGCAACAGAAAGTCAACTATGACACTGGGCAGTATTCTGAGCATAAGAAACCTCAAATCATGCCCACACAGTGGCACTCTTTCTCCAACAAGACCACACTCACTCCAATAAAGCTATATACATCCTAATAGTGCCATTCCCTATGAGATTAAAAGGGCCAGTTACATTCAAGCGACCACAGTAAACAACCCAAACTTGTTTCTGGGGACTGAACTCTGACCATAAAAGATGAGCCATCTTTCCAGATTCCCTGTTCTCACCTCATTTCTAAACTTCTAACCCTGAATTCATGTGAAGCAACACTTTTGTTAATAGAAGTTACATTTTTGCTAAGGTAGCTTACAAATTACTTAAACAACTACTACATAATTAGTGATAGAAAAATAAGAATTAAACAGTTGGTAGGAATGAGGGGGCAATAAAAGAGTACGGGAGAATGAGTATAGCCATAATATATTAAACTAGATATACATAGATAGATAGATAGATAGATAGATAGATAGATAGATAGATAGATAGATGATAGATACATATACACATACATATATACATACATACATATATGCATACATACATACATACCTATGTATATGAAACCACATGTACCTATCTCAAGAGAAATGAAGTGGCCTTATAAAATATTGGAATTTATTCACAATAGTTAGTTTCATTTAAGATCATATATTATAGTACATACTATAGATTTATATCGTGAGTATAGTTTTCAGCTCAGGAAAAAATACACACAACGTAGAGAAAAATAAAGTCAGTAGAGACTTTTACCAAAAAAAAACAAAAAAAACATTGCATTAATTTTATCTCTCCTTTCCTGGTCATAGAATTTCAATCTTTCTTCAACCTAATAAACTAATATCCACATGAATGGGGATGTGTATCACTATTTATATTGTAAACATAGTTTAGGGCTGATCTAGTGTAATTGGCAAATTTTGGTTATCTTTATTATGTATCACACAAAAAAACATTGCAGAGAACCAATTATTGTTGCAATACCAACTGTATCATATTGCATATGGGGGTGGAGAGACGTTCATAAAATCTGTAACTATGTAAGTAGGACATCTGTAATTATAGCAAGGTAAGAAAAGAGCTCTCAATTTTACATTGTTTTTTCCTTCGTTTACATATTTTAAAATATTTCTGCAAAGTTTGAAAAGTAGACTACCTGCATTTATTATGCAAGACCACTACAACACATTTATTTTATTAAACTCGAATACCTCCGCCTAAGAAATTTCTATTAGTAAATTATTATGAAAGTGTAAAAGTTAGTTAATTCATCAACAAAAACATAAATGAATTTTCAGTAACTAGTTCACAATAAACTGAAAGAAAATTCTAAATTTTCTGAGTAATTAGAAGCCTTATTGAATTTTAAATGTGAGTTGAGACACATGGAAAACTGATCTTCAGTCATTCTAACTGCTTTTTTTATGCTATCTTTCTGCAATAGTATCAAAGACTTTATAAACTGACCTAAAATAATTTTTTCTTGATGACACAAAACTATTTTCCTTTAAGTTATTTTTAACTAAACAGTAAAATACAGAACATAAAGTATTCCCTTTCCATCATGGCAAGCATAATGTTCTACAGCATCAATTGCATGTGCAGAACTCTTCAAACATCTCCACTATTTATCTTCAGGTCTGTTCACATTTTCTCAATGAAAGCTGTATTCATTAAAGGCTGCATCCACATTCATATTCTCTCAATAGCCAATATTTATTCACCTTATGAATTTAATCATCCTAAAAGTTTTATATGTGTTGTCATTTACTACTTAATAATGTGACTGATACATGTCATTCAGCATGTCATCATAACAAATGAATATGCCCCAATACATGTCAAATTTCCTTTATCTTTAAGGCTGAATAATATTTCATTGTGTATAAGCAATATAAATCTTGCTTAATTTATTGATTAATCAATCTCACAATAAACATAGTTCTGTTTCTTCATTTATGTATTGAAAAAAATGCTGCTATGAACATGTACATAAAGTATCTGTTCCATTCCCCACTTCCATTTACTTTGGTTGTGGATGTGAATGAGAATTGTAGTTTAGAGACCCCAGCACCTAATTTACCATCTTCTCTAGTTAATTGGTCAGATAGAAAAAGCATTATAGCAATCTACTGCTTAATATCCAAAGTTTACTACTCTTCTAGAGAATTCTGGGAATGCTTGTTTAGGATGTGTGAAAGTGAATCTACTGATTAATTTACTAATTAAGCTAACTAGCTACAGAGTTAAATACTAAAAAATTCAATTGACAACTCAAAAATTAATAGGAAAATCACATTTTGTAGCTTTACTTTCCAAGTATACTTTCAATTAATTAATTATTTTCATTCAAATCAAGGCCTTTGTATTATCCAACTCACTTTGGATATGCTGTTTTATTTTATTGACTTTCTTTTACGTGGTGCTCTGTGTAATAATGATAATATATTTCATTTTTATCATACACTTAATCATACTCACTCCCATATTCTGCATTTTCTCCCTTTCTTATTTTGCTTTCCAGTCATCTTCTTTCCCTGCCTCACTTTATATTCATGTCCTATATATGGCATTTTGCTTTGATATGGAATATAGAATTCACAAACAAGAGAAATAAGACTGTTTTACTGCGTCAAGTTGTACTGTGTAATGTGATTGTCTTAAATTATGCCAATTTTACAGAATATGTCATTATTTTATCCTCCTTTATGGCTGTTTTAAAGATACAATCTTATTAGGAAATTTGCTATTAAGGAAGAGTTCAGAAATGGAAAATCATGAATGCTTTCCAGATAGAGATTGGATAATAACACAACATGATGAACACTTTACCACTTTGAAAGGTATTCTCTTCAGATTATTTTTGCCATATTATTTTGATGATTAAAAAATGAAACTTCATTAAACTGGTATCTTCAGTACATTCATTGTGTACTATAATACATTAAAAACTAGTACCAACTGCTTGACATATTTTCATTCATATTTTTATAAAAATTAGAATGGCTATGAAGAAAGTATATGAATAATTTTAGTTTTGTCAAAACAATATATTGTGATTATAATATATATTGATCATATATGCATATTAAATATTCATATTATATTTTACACATGTTCATCAATTACATAAAAATAAAAGAAAATAGCAAAGTATTTACAATATTCTGTAATTGTTATAATATATTGTGTATAGATCAGAGGACAAAACAAGACACTAGGTTAAACATAGAAGCCAGGCAGTGGTAGTATACACCTTTATCCTAGCACTCAGGAGACAGAGATCTTAATGGATCTCTGTAATTTCAAAGCCACCCTAGACTACATGAGATTGATTCAGTCAAAGAGAGAATCAGACCCAGGCAGTGGTAGCACACATCTTTAATCCCAGTACTTGGGAGTCATGTGCCTTTGATCTCAACACTAGGAAGGAAGTGATGGCTTGGCAGAGAAAGGTATATAAGGTATGAGGAAACTGGGACAATAGGCTTTTTCAGACTGATGAGTCCTAGAGGTAAGACATGGCAGTGGTTTGTCCTTTGTCTCTCAGGTCTTTCAGCATTTACCCAAATATCTGGCTCTGTCTTTTTTAAATTAAAATATCATTTAAAATTCATATTACAAGTAATAATTATTTTAAATTAAGCTTCTGAATTTTTTCAATGTCAATTTATGTGTAAAGAATACTTTTCTTACAATGAAATTTTACCTTAAGAAAATATTTTCAAAATGTACTATAATAGTAAATTTAATTTTATTTATACATATGGCAGAAAAATATAGACACATTTTTTTTAAAGATTTATTTATTTATTATGTATACAGCATGTATACCTGCAGGCCAGAAGAGGGCATCAGATCTCATTACATATGGTTGTGAGCCACCATGTGGTTGCTGGGAATTGAACTCAGGACCTCTGGAAGACAGTCAGTGCTCTTAACTTCTGAGCCATCCCTCCAGCCCCCAGACACATTTTGGAAACACACAGTAAGGAGATTCTTCACAAATCTCATATTATTTTATAAATCAGTGAAATAATTCTAACTCTGTCATGGACTGGCCCATTGGGGGTACCACAACCATAGGGGGACCAGAGCTTGGGTAGTCAGGAAGGCAAGGACTCGGCAAATGATAGACAGACAACACACTCAGAAGTGGTTTGAATCTGCTGTAATTTTACTTCTGCAAATCAGTAGTTTATATACAGAAAAGAAAACTATCAAGTCTTATAAGGAACAACAAGAGCTTAGCAATAATTCAATTACATCATCTTTAAAAACAGTAAGCATATAATTATTAATCGGTGCTAGACATATCCCTTCACTCATAAGAACTTTATGACACAAAGAGCAGTCTGTGTTTTTTAAACTTAGTACAGTTCCTAGACTTGTGTAGGCTTCTTGTAGTTGTGTCTTTCATTTTATCTCAGCTGCTCGCTAGTTTATTATTTATTTTTACGTTTTTGGTTCTCATGACCCATTTAGTCAGTTTGGATGCTTCAGATCCTCCCTAAGTCTTTCTTCAGTTCTTTACCATATATCTCTTCTAATATAAAACCTTTTTACCTGCTGGAATATGGACTCTTGTACTTTTACACCTGTAAGGGGAAGGGGTTTTGCTGTAGTCCTTAAGTTTTTCATGCTGAACTTCCTCAACAGAGGGGCCCACCATCTGCCTCCTATGAGATAATGTTTTCTGCCATAAATCACTTTAGTTGGGATTCCTAAAGGATTTCTAGTGGGTGAGTGTTCAATCCCTAGAAGTGCCTGAACTATTATACTTTCTATTATCTAGCGGCTTGAGGCTTGAGGTCTTTAAGGAATAGTTCATTCTGCTATATCTAAATAAGGTCCATGTCCAGCTTCCACTTTCCTCCACAGTTCACAACCCAAGCATTCATTAATTTTTGCTGTGTTTTATAGATTAATTAGAACATTATCAGAAAAACAGTTATACAGAAACCATAGCCAGAGAGCTCATGATCTGTGAAGCACATCTCCTTCGAGAAGGAGGCATAACACGGGCACTCTGCCAGGGACCTCCAGGGAGCTTAGTCCCGTGGGACATGTATCTCCCGTCCGCTATTATTGACATAATTGTTCATGTCACACGGACGACACTGGAGTTGGTGTGGCATAACTCATTGTCTTTTCCATTGTACTCTCTATAAGAACAATGGAAAAGTTAAAAAATACATGTCTATATGAATACTTCTTCATTAGTCATGTTTTTGTAGCTGAAACAAAACACTACAATATGGCTATTCCTAGAGGGATGAGTTCACTTGGGTTAAAGTTACAGTGAGATAAGAGTCCAATCATGACAGGGATGGATGGGAGCAAGGAGCATGTTAGCTGGAGGAGAAGGATGGGAGCTGACCTCTGAACCACAACTCATAGCAGAGAGAGCAAACTGGCAGTGGAATAATGTCTGTAAACTCAAAGTCTACCATCATGCTCTTGTAGAAAAATCACACTTCCTAAATCTTCCTAAGTAGAATTCTCAGCTGGGGACCAAATATTCAATTGGTCAAGACTGTGCAGGGCCGTTCTCATTCAAACCACCACAGATTCATTGATTGAGCTAACTACAGTATATAATACACTGAATCTTTAAAAACAAATATGTAAGTATGACAGAACACACCAGCTACTTATAGGTCATTGATCTTCGCTTTGAATGTTTTGATGTAAACATCCTGTTTTGTCTCAGTAAAACAGTTCTAAATAAACAAATGTCCATGAAATAAAGAGACCATAAGCAAAACAATGCTTTTTCTACCTTGACTACATAATCAAATGAATAATTCATGAAAACAACATACCTAACATTTATGAAGTACCCACAGTTGCTAGCACTTTTTCTTCTTCTCTTTCCTCATCCTTTCTTTCCCCTTCCCACCATCTTTATTGTACTACTTATTTTTAACATCTAAAGGTATTCATTTTCCACATTTTTTTTTTTTTGGTTTTTTGAGACAGGGTTTCTCTGTGTAGCTTTGTGCCTTTTCTGGGACTCACTTGGTAGTCCAGGCTGGCCTCGAACTCACAGAGATCCACCTGGCTCTGCCTCCCGAGTGCTGGGATTAAAGGCGTGCGCCACCACCGCCCGGCTGTATTTTTTAGTCTTTTTTATTATTATTATTATTATTTTACAACACCATTCAGTTCAACATAATAGCCACAGATTCCCTGTTCTCCCCCTCTCGCCCACCCCTCCCCCCAGCCCTCCCCCCATTCCCATCTCCTCCAGATCAAGGTCTCCCCTGAGGACCGGGTTTGACCTGGTAGACTCAGTCCAGGCAGGTCCATCCCCCCCTCCCAGACCGAGCCAAGTGTCCCTGCATAAGTCCCAGGATTCGAACAGCCAACTCATGCAACGAGCCCAGGACCTGGCACCAATGCACAGCTACCTCCCAAACAGATCAAGCCAAATGACTGTCTCACCCGTTCAGGGGGCCTGATCCAGTTGGGGGCCCCTCAGCCTTTGGTTCATAGATCCTGTGCTTCCATTCATTTGGTTATTTGTCCCGGTGCTTTATCCAACCTTGGCCTCAACAATTCTCGCTCATATAAACCCTCTTCTTTCTCACTAATTAGACTCCCAGTGCTCCAGCAGGGGCCCAGCCGTGGATGTCTGCCTTCAGATTCCTCAGTCCTTGGATGGGGTTTATGGCACCACTATCTGGGTGTCTGGCCTTCCCATCACCAGAGTAGGTCAGTTCCTGCCGTCTCGCGACCATTGCCAGCAGTCTTTTGCGGGGGTATCTTTGTGGATCTCTGTGGGCCTCCCTAGCTCTCTGCTTCCTCCCCTTCTCACCTTCTCATGTGGTCTTCATTTACCATGGTCTCCTATTTCTTGTTCTCCCTCTCTTTTCTTGATCCAGCTAGGATCTCCCACTCTCTTTCCCTCGACTGTCGCCCTTCATTGTTCCCACTCATGACCAGGCTGTTCATGTAGATCTCATCCATTTCTCCGTGTCTTTTTTTGGGGTCCCGTTTTCCAGGTAGCCTCACTGGTGATGTGAGTAGCAGTCCAGTCATCCTTGTTCCACATCTAGCATCTTCCTATGAGTGAGTACATACCATATTTGTCTTTCTGAGTCTGGGTTACCTCACTCAGGATGATTTTTTTCTAGATCCATCCATTTGCCTGCAAACCGTATGATGTCATTGTTTTTCTCTGCTGAGTAGTATTCCATTGTGTATATGTGCCACAATTTATTTATCCATTCTTCAGTTGAAGGGCATCTAGGTTGTTTCCAGGTTTTGGCTATTACAAACAATGCTGATATGAACATAGCTGAGCAAGTGCTCTTGTGGTATGATTGAGCATTTCTTGGGTATATGCCCAGGAGTGGTATAGCTGGATCTTGGGGGAGATTGATTCCCAATTTTCTAAGAAAGCGCCATATTGATTTCCAAAGTGGTTGTACAAGCTTGCATTCCCACCAGCAGTGGAGGAGAGTTCCCCTAGTTCCACATCCTCTCCAGCATAAAGTGTCTTCAGTGTTTTTGATCTTAGCCACTCTGACAGGCGTAAGGTGGTATCTCAGAGTTGTCTTGATTTGCCTTTCCCTGATAATTAGGGATGTTGAGCAATTCCTTAAATGTCTCTCAGCCATTTGAGTTTCCTCTATTGAGAATTCTCAAAAAAAATCAGTAGCCCTCCTATATACAATGGACAAAGAAGCTGAGAAGGAAATCAGAGATACATCACCATTTACAATAGCCACAAATGACATAAAATACATTGGGGTAACACTAACCAAGCAAGTAAAGGACCTATATTATAAGAACTTTAAGTCCCTGAAAAAAGAAATTGAAGAAGATGTCAGAAAATGGAAAGATCTCCCATCCTCATGGATAGGCAGGACCAACATAATAAAAAAGACAATTTTACCAAAAGCAATCTACAGATTCAATGCAATCCCCATCAAAATACCAACACAATTCTTCACAGACCTGGAAAGAATAATACTCAACTTCATATGGAAAAACAAAAAACCCAGGATAGCCAAAAGAATCCTGTACAACAAAACAACCTCTGGAGGCATCACAATCCCTGACTTCAAGCTCTACTATAGAGCTACAGTAATAAAAACAGCTTGGTATTGGCATAAAAACCGACATGTGTACCAATGGAATCGAATTGAAGACCCCAACATTACCCCACACACCTATTAACATATAATTTTTGACAAAGAAGTCAAAAGTGTACAATGGAAAAAAGAAAGCATCTTCAACAAATGGTGCTGGCATAACTGGATATCAGCGTGTAGAAGGCTGCAAATAGATCCATATCTGTCATGGTGCACAAAACTTAAGTCCAAGTGGATCAAAGACCTCAACATAAATCCAGCTACTCTGAACCTGCTAAAAGAGAAAGTAGGAAATAGTCTTGAACGCCTTGGCATAGGAGATCACTTCCTAAATATAACACCAGTAGTGCAGACACTGAGACAAACAATCAATCAATGGGACCTCTTGAAACTGAGAAGCTTTTATAGAGCAAAGGATACAGTCAACAAGGCAAAGAGACAGCCTACAGAATGGGAAAAGATCTTCACCAACCCCACATCTGACAGAGGACTGATATCCAGAATATATAAGGAACTCAAGAAATTAGACATCAAAAGGACCAACAGTCCAATTGAGAAATGGGCTTTAGAACTAAACAGAGAATTCTCAACAGAGGAATCCCAAATGGCTGTATTTTTTAGTCTTATTACTTATTTCAAGTACTATATTAAAAAACTGAGGTGAGAGAAATTTGGTTTGGCCTCATACTTAATGGAATTTTCTTCCATAATCTATGAAGTTCTCAATGTAGTTTTGGTTTCTGCATAATATTTTTCATAAACTCCACTGAAGTCCATATTATTACATCCCATCATTTAGGGTGGTTTCTCATGCTATCCTCTTATAAAACTTCTGGAGTTCACCTTTTCATCAGAAATCAACTTTAATTTATTCTTTGATCAAATGGAAGTAACATTTTACCACATATTTAGCTTCTTGAGCTAAAGAAGCATGTTAAAAGAAAAGAAGAAATTATAATATCCCAATATCTAATTAATGCCAAAGTCCATTTTGAATTTTCCTTTATCTTTTCTTTGATTTCCCATAATAATTCTCAAGGAGGTATTAAGTAGTAAGGTGATACTGATTGACTTCATTTGGTAGGAATAAATTAAAGCTAAAGTTGCTTGTCTTGAAGTATAATGAAGCTTTACCAATCATCTGACCCACGTGTCACTCTCAATAATTCTAAATATGATGATAGTGTATTTAACTGTAAAATGATGGCATCTATAATATAAAAATACAATTTTCTGCAACAACTGATGAGACATAGTTTTAGGGTCTTGATTGACTGTATGTATGACAGTGAGAAGTTCATTCTTACTTGAAGAAAAATATCAAAAGATATCATAAGTAGGAACATGCAAATAAATGCCTAAGAATTCTTTGAAATAAAAAACAGTTATATCAAATTATATAAGCACATTTTCTGATACAAGCTATAAATTAAATAAGTAAGACTGAATCACAAAAGAAACAAATAGTTTTTAACTAAATAGCTGTGTAGCTCTGATCAAGTCACTGAGGGTGATAGCATCTACTTTGTGGATGGTTGTAAGCAGCACCATTTTGCTTTCACAGTGTCAGAAGTTCATCTCTTCCAAAACTCTATGTGATGGTCTGCATTATGTATATTACAGTGTCCACAGGCCTTTTTTATCTTGTGGCCATGTTAATCTAATTTCTGTTTCCCTGTTTATAATGACTGTTTTCTTTCTGTAGCTAAGTTTTTTTTAATTTTTTACTTTCCTACAAAAATCAGTTGTTACATTTAACCTGACTTGGATACTGGAATCATCTTTCCATCTCAGGTTCTTCTATTTAGCTAATTCTACACAAGTGCTTTTGGAGATGTATATATATATATATATATATATATATATATATATATATATATATATATATGTGTGTGTGTGTGTGTGTGTGTGTGTGTGTGTGTGTGTCTATGTGTATGAATTATATATATGTGAATTATATATATATATATATATAATTCATAGATACAGGGATTAGAACTTATATCTTTAAAGATAACAGCTCCTCTCTCATTCTCTCTGTGTGTAATTTGAATCTTCTAAAGCCTCATGTTCAGTATGTTATTAAATGAGTATTAAATCATTTTACATGATATGAAAGGGAGAAACAAAAAGACTGAAAAATCTAGGTAACAGAAAGTCATAAAAGAGAGTCATACACACAAAATGTAAGCATATATATATATATCCTCAGTGAGGGGGTACATAAAGTTGGGAGACGTTGTGTGGAGTAAGTTCTAGGAGGGATACAGGGGCATTGGAGAGGAAGAATGGTAGATATGTATGCTAAAAGTCATTGAACACATGATGAAATTCTCAAAAAATAAATAAAACATTAAATATTATTCATAAGCACATATAATTGTAACTCTCATTCTTCATCAAAGTTTTTTTGCTCCAGTTGGAAGCAACTACATAAATCCACAACTGGTCAAAATTCTGAGAATAAGTAACATTTAGGTACCCAGGCTGAGCTGATAATTCTATAATACAACTCCTACATCTCAGGGTCAGGGAACACCATGGAGGAGGAGAGAAAAGATTGTAAAAGCTAGAGGACCAGGATGTTAAAGAGTGCCCCATAAATAAGACATGGAAGCTGCAATATGAAATCTCAACCACTGTTGCTATACAAGATTTGCATAATGATGACAGCAGTTGACATGCTAACACCCACTGATGGGAGGAATTTCATAAGGCCCTACCTCTAGTTGGCATTCTACAGACACTCAGAAGTTCTCCAGAAACAAGTTACATGTGTCTACAGTCATACATTTATTACGAATATCTCTTGAACTTTCAAAGACTGAAATTTTGGCAGACATCACAGCCAAGTTAATATCACCCATTGGTGTACTTAACCTGTTGTCCTACTGTATATTCACCCATTTATGTTTAACCTGCCTAACCATTGGGGTTTTAGGGAGAAAGCTGATGCTAAGGAAATCCTCAGGAATCCACAAGGATGACACCAACTAAGACTCCTAGCAATAATGAAGAGAATAATAGAACTTAACTTCTCTTATAATCAGATTAGTGATTACTTTAATTGTCATTATAGAACCTACATCTAGTAACTGATGGAAGCAGATATAGTGATAGGCTGAATTCCTAGACTTCAGTGGAAGAGAGGGAAGAGGGGCCACAGGAGCAATTGAGGTCAAGATCATGATGGGGAAAACCACAGAAACAGCTGACCGAAGCTGGTGGGAGCTCATGAACTCTGGCCTGTCAGCTGGGGAACATGAATGGAACCAAACTAGGCTCTGTGAATATGGGTGACAGTTATGTGGTTAGACCTGTTTGGGGAGCCCCTGGCAGTGGGACCAGGGCTTATCCCTGGTGCATGAAATGGCTTTTTGGAACACATTCCCTAGGGTTGGATACCTTGTTCAACCTTGACACAGGAGGGGAGGGGCTTGGTCCTGCCTCAATTTAGTATGCTAGACTTTGTTGAATCCCCAAGGGATGCTTTATACTCTGAGGAGTGGAAAGGGTGTGGGAAGGGAGGAAAAGAGGGGGATGAGAGAAGGGGAAAGAGGGGGAACTGTGATTGGTATGTAAAATGAAAAAAAAATTTTTTAAAAAATAAATTAATTAACTACAACAAAAAAGAAAACAATACATCCAAATGTATTATGCATTGGATTTTCCTGCATTCAGTTTTTAAAACCTAAGCATATATATATATATATATATATATATATATATATATATATTTCAGCTAAACTATATATTCCTCTATATCCATGACCCAGAATAATGTCTATGCCTGTTCTGATAATTGTTGACAACAGCCAGCAGAATGACAAAAAGAAAACTTATACAACACATACATACCATAAATTTTTGAAGCAACCCAAGGACAAAGCTTGATAATGTCTGTTTCCAATAATGTTTCAGTTAATTGCATTTTTCCTTGTAAAACTCTATTAAAGATCTCTCTGAAGTATCCCCTTTCACATACCATATTTTTTCTGCTGTTCAGTAAATATAGTACAGAGTTCATTGTGAGGGGCCAACATAAACTATAGGCACAGACTCATGGAGACAGTTAGACAGATTAAGCACATTTGAGACAGATCAAAGATGGTCCAGGATCTACAAACAAATGACAGATGGAAGATAATGGAGAGAAGTGGAGAATTCAAAATTTGATCTTGTTTTTGGTTCAATGAATCCAAGAGAAAATGCTGTATTTCAAAAAAAAAAAAAAAAAAAAAAAAAAAAAAAAAAAAAACCCTTGATGAGGAGAAGTAAAAGATCATCTACCAATGTGACATCTCTACAAGTTGTAAGAAAAATTTAACAAAGGTTTGGGTAGGGTTCTGTTTTTGTCTTTCCAGGATAATGAAATACCCATCTTCCAGAAATCATAAGGCCTTGGATATCCGGATGTTTATAGCAGAAAGAAAGAATCTATTGGTATAAATCTACACAGGGTAAAATTTCACTGTCTAACATCTGTATCTCTATCAATCTAGAAAAGTTGTGGTTCCAATTCAATTATAAGCCAAGCTGGGTTTGGAGATGGAATTGGCTCACTCCATCTCTAAACCCAAGCATATTGCTAAAAGAAAAGGTTGAGAGATTCTTCAGTCTTATATCAGAAGAGCCCTCTGGTGTGGGACAGAAGGAAAACAATAAGAAGGGACCATTGTCTTCAAGATTCTAATTCTCTCCATGCTTACTCTTGATTTCTCAGAATCCTTTTTTTTTTTTTTTTTTTTGGTTTTTCGAGACAGGGTTTCTCTGCGTAGCTTTGCGCCTTTCCTGGGACTCACTTGGTAGCCCAGGCTGGCCTCGAACTCACAGAGATCCGCCTGGCTCTGCCTCCCGCGTGCTGGGATTAAAGGCATGCGCCAGCACCGCCCGGCTCAGAATCCTTTTTACATGTTATGTCCTCTTTAAATCCAAACTTCCCATTTTGATAACACATAAGTTTTTTCCAATAGCAATCTCTGAAGTCGCCAGAAGGAAGATGGGGCCCCAATAACAACAACTCTAATCAATCCAGAATGATGCCATGGTAATCATCATCATACTACACTTATTGCCAGAATTTCAGACAATCTTACCCATTACTCTAAGACTTGCTGTGGAACCTACAATTAGTCTAACTAAGACTTAACTATCTGAGCTTTCTCATAGTACCCAACAGAGATACCATCACCCCCTAAACAGCAGGAAGCGATTCTAAGAAAACAACACCCCTTCTCCCTAAGGTTTCATATTTCTCAGGATTATGGATAATGGTTATAGGGTGGGGGGTGGAAGAAAATATTAGACTCAGTATCCTCCTAAAAAAAGGGGGGTGGGAGAAGAAATAGAATGGATAGGTATAAGATATTATTGTAGATTATTGTATATACTAGTAAACAAATTTAGTAAAATAGCACCCTTAGATAATTTGCACTGTTGTAGATTCTCATATGTTGATACAAGTGTAAACTATTTTTATATTCCTGTTTAAGATAATTTTTATATTGATACAAATATAGAACTATATTTGTTATAATGTACATATATTTCTACTCTTATTTCAAATATTTGTATATTGATGCAATATAAATTAATATCGGTCATACTTTATGTATGTTCTACTGCTGTTTAGGATATTCTGTATATTGATATATATTTAAGATTATTGTCATATTGTATATTGCACTATATATTCCTACCTCTGTTATAAATATATTGTGTATTGTCACAATTTTAAAGTCATCGTTCTTTACCATACATTTGCTTATAGACTGTTTACCTTGTTTACATGAAGCCTTAGTCTTTAGGTTATTTCTGTAGATAAGACTTACAGATTTATAGTCACCTATGCTTGTCATCTCTATAGTTACATTAGTTAGGTTATCCAGATTTGCAGATACATAGGTCAGATGGACAGGTAATCTTCAAACACTTCATAGACGTAGAAAATATGGCATTTAAAAAACTTAGATGGCGCACGCCTTTAATCCCAGCACTCGGGAGGCAGAGCCAGGCGGATCTCTGTGAGTTCGAGGCCAGCCTGGGCTACCAAGTGAGTTCCAGGAAAGCCGCAAAGCTACATAGAGAAACCCTGTCTCGGAAAAAAAAAAACTTAGAATTCTGTTGACATGAGACACAATTGTTCCTGGCAGCACCAATTTGATCCCGAGAGAATGTTGGGCTTCTAAGACATTTCCATTTGGAAGTTTGTCTTCTTGACACAAAATGGCCTACTGGACAAAGAACTGCCCTTGCCTCGACTGCTGACAGTACAAATGCTGTCCTTTCTGGACAAGTGGGACACAAGGAAAGCGACCACTGTACTCTGCCAAGACAGGGTAAGATGGTCTTTCAGAATTCCTGCTTCTGAAGATGGTCTGTCAGATACTCTAGGCCTGTAGCCAGTTTGAATGTACCAACAATGCTGAGAAACATTAGGTGATTGTCCAGGCTGCCAGCTGTCTCAGTCTACTCTTGCAAGATTCCCGAAAATTGCTTACATCCATCTACCATTTCTCATGGAACCATGATATTCCTTCTCAGGTCTTTGATGGAATTGAAGACTAGCAGTTATAGTTACAACTTAATATATATATATATATATATATATATATATATATATATATATATATATATAATATCTTTGATAGAACATATTAAGTATTAGATTCAGGTTCTTTAGGATAGGATACCTTTTGGAAGTTCCAACCACCATTGAGGCTTCAGTAACTATCACGCCTACAAGGCAGGGCCAAGTGAGGGTCCTGAAAATCTGAGATCTGGAGGCGCCACACTCTGGTTTCCTGGATCCTGGACGCTAGAGGTAGACTGAGGAGAGTTCTCCAGAGAACACCGCTGGACTGTGCTACGTCTTTCCCAGAACCTATAACCTACCTATCCCTTCATTTGTAAGTTATGCCACTAAATAAATCTCCCTTTTAACTATGTGGAATGGCCTTAATAATTTCCCCCAATACAACACCAAAGCATTTTGGAGCCACTGATTTCACTGATTAATGGAATAACCCAAACACTTATCAAATTCCAAGTATTCAGGTTTAAACACAAATAGATGCAATAGTTAATAGGTTCAGTAGATTGTATGTGTGTGTGTGTGTGTGTGTGTGTGTGTGTGTGTGTGTGTGTGTGTGTGTAAATAGTGGAAGAAGACAAGATCACAAATTTGTAAGAGTATGGAGATGAGCTGAGCAGTGGTGGTTTGCATGCCTTTAATCCCAGCACTTGGGAGGCAGACACAGGTGAATCTCTTTGAGTTCAAGGCTAGCCTGGTCTACAAACCGACTTCCAGGAAAGGTGCAAAGCTACACAGAGAATCCCTGACTCGAAAAACCAAAAAAACAAAAACAAAAACAAAAAAACAAAAACAACAACAAAGAAAAAACAGTGTGGAGATGAGTAGGGTGGATAGAGACACAGGGATAGAAATAATGTAATATGGTACTCATGTATGAAATTTGTGTATAAAAACACATGAAATGCAAATTTAAAATTTAAGATTAATTAATTAATGAACATGAACACAGAATACTTTATCTATCAAAGATTTATATCTATGCTATGTGCAACAAAAGTGGGAGTTCTTAGACCAACTGAAGTACACAATATTTTTATTTAAATTTTTTCATTCATTTTACATGCTAACCATATAACCCCATCTCATTCCTTTTTCCACTCTGCCTCCAACCTCCCTACCACAATTTCATTTTCTTACTTGATGTGAAATACCACAGATGCACAAGAATATTAAAAAAATAAAACAAGTATTTTTCAACTTTTAGAATCATTTCCTCTATAATATTCACATATAATTGATACCATGACATGAAAAAGACTTATTTATGAGGGCAGAACAGAATATAGATCCTGCTAAAACAAATATTTCAAAAGTAATAAAGATAGAAATAGGCAGTTCAATGGGGTAAAATATGAGTTTTTGGTTCCTTTGTAAATTGAGGGGCAGTATTGCAAACATATATCATGTAATAATAGAGAAAAGGTATATTTTAGAGTTTCCACCAACACACACAGGTGAAAACCCACCCACAGATGAACATGAACACAGCCACATAAATAGGGGGGAAAATCATAGAACTGTCATCAAACACAGCACTGAATGATCTGCAAAAAAAAATATGTTAACTAAAATAAACCACACAGAGGAAACAAATGCTGTGTGGTGTTACTCAACTGTAATCTGAATGAATTTATTTCTCAGGACTTTAAATTCGAACACTGGTTTCCACTCACTGGGCAGAGAAAGGGATGAAAAGAAAATGATGAATGGGAACAGTGTCACAGTTAGGTGAATGAAATTGTGTGATCTATGAAACAACCCAGTGAATATAATTAAAATAAGTAGCATGTACCCTGAGTTTAATACTATCTCCTGTAGTATGAATCCATACATCACACCACAACACTTAATGCTGTACAAATGTTGTACGCCAATAAAATAAGTACTTTTAAAGCCTGAGAGTGTCTGACTCAGTGAAAGCTCAGAGCTTGGAATGGATAAACTTTGGGCAGAGTATCCCAAATGATGGCTTGAAGCCTTCTCTGTTAGTTCACCCTCCTGCCATGAAAACAGTGGAGCACAGGTGTATACATTCTTATGAACAAAGACCCATTTCATTAACACTTTGTCCTCAGGGAAAAGCAGCCAGCTCCATAAATTGAAATTTTGGGTATCTGTAATATCATAAAACTACTTTATTTGAGTCTACTAATATTAAACGGACTTTTCCTTTATTCTCTCACTTCTTGACTTTTTATTCCCTCAACCTTTTTATTTCCTTTTCATAACACAATATTTAAAGGGTAGGAAATGGATTTGAGTACTAAATGAACTTCCACCTCATACAGGCTACTTACCCACATCAGTGAGCATAGA
Organism: Peromyscus maniculatus bairdii; assembly: GCF_049852395.1. Taxonomy (NCBI): domain Eukaryota; kingdom Metazoa; phylum Chordata; class Mammalia; order Rodentia; family Cricetidae; genus Peromyscus; species Peromyscus maniculatus. Next base: position 7,951,071 of record NC_134865.1, on the reverse strand, counting down.
CCAACAGAAGGAAGACACTACCACCAACAGTGTTCTGTTACTCCATATGAGGTCAGATTCTCAGAAATAAGAGGAAAATAATAATTTAATAGCAGAAAATATTTTAACTTTCATCAGGCTTCATAATACTACCTTGCAAAATTTAACATGGACACGATGGTGGTTTATTATAAGAGCAAATATGAGAGTCAGGGAAGTGTTCTCCTGCACGAACGAATGGAACACTTTGAGTGACAGGGATAATTAAGCTCCAGGGAGAATTTATGCAAGGGTAATAATAAGAAGAGCTAAATGCTGTCTTAATTTACCCTCAGGCTCCAAAAAAAAGGTTGATTCTGGTTTTACTAAGTGAGGGAAGAAGCATTAACCCCATTTTCTAGATATAGTAACAGAAACAGTAATCTCTTTGTCCCAAATAGCTCAATCTGTGTAATTTTTAATAGATTTCTCTCTGCTTTTTTTAAGCAGGCTTACAAAAACCATTGCATTAAAAATAAAGCATGCAGGAAATTCAGAATTTTTCTCCTATGCATCTTCACTAAGTTTATATTTTAGTATGCTATGAAAGAATTATAGAAGACTAAAAATTACTATCACCATATGTAGTTACTCAAGTCCAAAAAATCTTAGGTGATGGAAATTATTCCAGAAAGATGTGCTGTTTGACCTCATTCATCTTTAGAATCTGTTGATTTCATGGGACTCAAAATTATAAGAACGGTTACTAGAGTCAGGGAAGGGTAATAGATAAGAGCACATCATAATGTGTGAATGTTGTTCTTTCTTAAATTAAGAATGCTAATATCATATAATATAAGTCTAAAAAAGCCTGTCTGGTTAACATGTAAATATGTATAAAGGTAATTTGGAAAAGCAAACTTATGAAGAAACCACAACTCGGCCTGATATAAATTGTTTTCATTTTACATTTGGGAACAGAGCTCCTGTGACTGACAAATCTCTGAGCAGCATGTGTATGAATTGGGAATGATATTTATATCTGGGTGCATGTGTATCAATCTTTTAAGGATGAATTTGATTCACATAGATATACTAAATGGATTTGTATTTTCGACAGCATGAATTTCTTAATTGTTGGAAATATTTGCTTTTAATATATGCCCTGTTGAAAACTAATTTTAATTTTGTCTAGTAATTCTTATATATTGAATTAATTTAAAGGGCATACTTGATCATATTAAGGTTAGATCAATGAACAAATCAAGTTATTTGTTTAAATTGTCTTATAATGGTAAGTAGAATTTGCTATTTAAATAATTTCCAAAATAGTAATGGTTATAATAACACACATTTGTAAACTAAAACTAAAAACGGTTTATAAAGGGTTTTACATAAAGCCAGGTTATAATGGAAAGCATCTAGAAATTCAGTTAATTGAATGCAGTTAATTGTCCATGTCTTGTTTTTGGATAGTAAATAAAACATACTTATTTATTATTATGGATTACATATTAAAGTGAGCTTCCTATTTAGGCATTGCTTTCTAATTTTTGTTAGTCCATGTACCCAAGTGACATAAAATAAAGTGACATAAAATAAAATATTATTAATGAGATTTCAGCTCTAAATATTAAACATTGTGTACATGTACAAAATCCTATATTATGTCCCAAATATATACAAAAATAATGGTCCTTTAAAATTAGAAATACTCTAATAATAACAGTAATTTCTATAGGTATTATTTATTTTAAAGATTAAGTTCTCTATTTTTTTCCTTCTTTAAAGATAATTTTAATTTGTTCCTTGAAATTTTCATACATGCATACAGTGTATCTTAGTTATACCAAAGCTCCATTCCATCCCTCAAACTTCCTCTGGGACCCACAGCATAGCTTTTCCTTCATAACTTCACATTCTCCTTTTCATTAGTGCTATTATTAATGGCCCCGTCAGTCCAGTTAGGGCTGCCCATATGTGCACAGGACCATCCACTGGGGCATGGGCAACCTACTGCTTAACACTCCACCCAAAGGAACACCTTTCTTCTTTTCCCAGCATTCATCTACTGCCAATAGCTCCTCAGCTAAGGGTGAGGCATCAGGACCCCCTTTATTCTCCATGCTATCCATTTTAATTGGCTTGATCCTTCATAGGTCCTATGTAAATAGGCAGAGGTGCCTTTGAAACATGTATGCAATGCCCCTGTGATGGGCAGAGGACAGCCCTTCACAGTACACCTTCAGCTCTTGTTTAGTACTTGAAAGGGGAAATCATCTCACTTCCTACAAGGTGCAAACATTTTAGAATAACTATATATGACAATTGGCAAATTTAAACTGTTCACTGAAATACATTTTTATTATATATATATATATATATATATATATATCACTACTTTTTCACTTCATTCATTCAAATGTATATATTTCACACTACAATTCTGACACAACTGGAGAAGGCTAAATTAGAACTTTTAAAATTTAAGATCCTTCCTGTTTCATTTTTGGTATTACACTGGAAACAGTACTCTTTACCTCCAACTTTAGATAGGGTTAAAATGAGTATTAAATAATGCAGGAAGAATGTCCTTACCATTGACCACATGTGGAAATCACTCTCAAATTTCCTATAGCTATAAAGGGATTTCAGTGCAGATATAATTGAAATTTACACGCTGAAAACCCAAACACATCAAACAAAAGGCAGAGCCCTCAAACTATTTACTCCAGTGTGGAGCGTTTACCCACCACCCCCACAGCTTCCCAGAGTTTTCTTGAGTGCGAGCAGCAGGAAATATTAGATAGAAGGATTTATAGCGGAGAATCTTGTGGAGATAAACAGATAGAAAATAAAGGATAGCCTCGAGAGGGCCTGGAACCTATTCCAACGGGCCCGGACTGTCTCTGGTCCAGGGTTTTTATAGAGACACCAAGGGGTGGAGCAAAAGACCTCCTCCCCCAGCACAGCCAAGTGCAGGCCATCTCAGACACCTGCACTCAGGCCCGTGGTCCTGATCATCCTCTATTCGGACCTGCTGGGTGTAGCCACGAGGAACCCCAGAACGGGCTCCCACACTCCAGATTTGTTAATACAATGAAATTCCAATAATTGATTAGGTTCATGAAGTCATGCTATGGGATGCTACTCACTGAAACCTAGCAGATAAGCTAATTTCTACAATTGTGGAATAGGGAAAAGATTCAGTTAACATAGTTCAAGGTTCACTATCAAGTCAAAGACCCCAGTATTTGTCAGTGCCAGGTGAGGGAAGTTTCTATTCTTATCCAAAGTTATCTAGCAGCTGATTTCCCATGCAACAGAGACACAGCAGCAGGAGGGAAAGATCACCCCAGAGCCAGAATTTAGATATCTGACAGCTATATTCAGTCTTCACACTGCCTAGTGCTTTCTGATGTATATGCTCAGTTTTGACTCCCAACTATATGTCTGTGCAGAAAACATGCATTAACCTCTTTTGACACTGTTTATAGAACAGTTGTATTTAATGATACTTCAGACATTGGAGATCATGACATGTTTAAAGTAAGTCAAAAACAACGACAAATAATAATTAACATTTGGAAATTAGCTATTTGTTATGGAGTCAGGGAACACGGACTTTCAAGTGAGTCATAAACTGCTAATTACATTAGCTTTATTACAATTGGGATGTCACAAAAGCAGAAGGGCTGGTAGAACATTCTGTGGGCTGGTAAATGTTTTTAATCTATTTGCATGGTTGACTGATAGAATTTAATAAATTTGGTTTAAAAGACTCCCCAGCCAAAAGCAGTAAAACATACTATGAGAGCATAATAAGCCAACTAAAGAAACAACAGACAAGAAAATCATTCTTTTGATCTTAGCCATTCATTCTGACAGGTGTAAGACGGTATCTCAGAGTTGCTTTGATTTGCATTTCCATGATGGATAAGGATAGTGAACAATTCTTTACATGTTTGAGATTCATCTGTTGAAAATTTTCTGTTTAAATCTGTACTGCATTTTTAATTGGATTATTTGGTATTTTGATGACTAGTTTCTTGAGATCTTTATACATTTTTGAGACCAGCCTTCTGTCAGATGTTGGGTTGGTAAAGATCTTTTCCCATTCTGTAGGTGGCTGTTTTTTCTTATTGACAGTGTCCTTTGAAATTGCCCATTCCTTTTAGATATTCCTATGTTGGAGAGGATGTGGAGTAAAGGGAACAAGTCTACACTGCTGGTGAGAGTGCAAACTTGTACAGCTACTTTGGAAATCAGTATGGTGGTTTCTCATAAAATTAGGAAACAATCTACCTCAAACCTAGCTATACCAATCTTAAGCATATCCCCAAAGCATGCCCAATCATACTACAAAGACTCTTTTTCAATTTTGTTCATAGTAGCTTTATTCAGAATAGCCAGAACCTGGAAACAATCTAGATACCCCTTAACAAAAACAATGGATAGAGAAAATGTGGTATATTTATGCAATAGAGTATTATTTGGTGTTGAAAATCAATGACATCATGAGATTTTTAGGCAAATGGTGGACTAGAAAAACTCATATTGAGTGAGGTAACCCAGATCCAGAGAAACAAATATGGTATGTACTCACTCACAAGTGGGTATCAGCTGTAATGTAAAGGATAACTAAGCTACAATCCACAGCCCCAGAGAACCTAGGTAGCAAGGAGGACCCAAAGAAGGAATACATATATTACCTTGGAAGGGATAAGATTTCCTTGGTAAACTAGGGCCAGGGGTTGGGTGTTGTGGTATGGAAACTTGAGAGTTCAGGTTGGGTGGGTTGAGGTGGCACAGAGGGGTAGTGAAAAAGATATATTGGTGGTGGGGGGACATTTTAGATAGAGGAGAAATTTGGTGCCAGCAAAACTCCCAGGAACCCACAAGGATGACTCCAACTAAGACTACTAGCAATAGTGGAGACGGTGCCTAAATTGGTCTTCTCCTGCAATCAGACTGGTTGACTACCCTAATTGTCATCAGAGAACCTTCATCCAGTAACTGATTGAAGCAGATGAAGAGATCTGCAGTCAAGTACTGGGCAGAGCTCCAGGAGTCCTGTTGAAGAGAGTGAGAAAGGACTGTACAAGCCAGGGGAGTCTAGTTCATGGCCTGGAACCCACAGAGACAGTTGACCTGAGCTCCTGAAAGCTCAGGAACTCTGAATCAACAGTTAGGGAGCATGGGTCAGACCTAAGTGCTCGGGATGTGGGTGAAAATTGTGTAGATTGGTCTGTTTGTGGGGCTGCTAGCAGTAAAATCAGGACCTGTCCCAGATGCTTGAGCTAGGTTTTGGGAATCTATTCCCCATGCTGGGATGCCTTGCCCAGCCTTGATGCAAAGAGAGGAGCTTGATCCTCCCGCAACTTGATATGTCATGCTTTGTTGAACCTCATGGGAGCCTTGCCCCTTTCCATAAGACTGAGATGTGAATGGGGGGCAGGGGATTAGATGGGATGTTGGGGAGGGAACAGAAGGAAAGGAGGGGGGAGAAACTGTGGTTAGTATGTAAAGAAATTGAAAAAAAATTAAGAAAAAAAGAAAAACATTCTTTAGGATTTAATATAATCACTGGATTTATTATTATGTCCCATTATTATAAGTTAAGAATATACTGTGTAAAACAGAAACAACAGAATCTATTGTATGAATCTTAAATAGTCTTATAATAAAAAAACTCAGAGTCAGATACTGGGGTAAAAGCTGAAAGATCAGAGAAAAATAACAGCCAATCAGAAGCTTACCTCTATGAAATCCTCAGCCACAAGAGAGTGAGTTCCTGTTTCCTCACACCTTATAAATCTTTCAGTTTCCTGCCATATTGCTTCCTGGAATTAATGGTGTGTGTCCTTCCAAACAAGGACATGAGATCTCAAATCCTGGTATTTAACATGGTTGCTACCACTGCCTGCCTCTGTTTCCAGTCTGGACTTGAACTCAAGGAGATCCAGATAGATCGTTGCCTTTCAAGTGACAGGATTAAAGGTGTGTGGCACCAATGCCTGACCTCTATGTCTAATTCAGTGGCTGGATTTGTCCTCTGATCCCCAAGTAATCTTTATTGGGGTGCACCACATACCGCCACATTTCCCCTTTATTGTCTAAAATAATAAAAGAAGGTTATAACTAATATAAGAAAAACTTTATACAATAAGTACATTAACTATATACAAGCAATAAATACATCAGCAATGTCCAGTCCATTTGCATTTGACAAATTCAGAGAAAATACTCCATTATCTATCCTATCTTTCTGGATCTAAAGGATTGTCTCTAATTCACCTTCTACTGTAATTTACATTACCAAACCTAAACTATCTTTTAGTGTCTTTCAAATTTACATACTTTAAATCTCTTTAGTGAGTTTCTTTTCTGAATTTGTTAATAAGGAAAACTATAACTGTAACTATCTAGTATTCAACTCCCTAAGACACCCAAGAAGAAAATGTTTTTACCGAAGTAAGCAGGTAGTGCAAACAAGTGACTTCCAAAAAATGTGAGAAATGACAGGAACAGCTGGCTACCTGGACAGTCACCCAAGACTTCTCTGCAATGTGGGGGCATCCATCTTCAGCCTACAGACCTATCATATCTGACAGACTTATCTGTGAAACAGGATTTTCAAAAAGGCTTTCCTACCTTGTCTTGTTAAGGTTTGGCAGCCCTTTCTTTTTTGTCCTACTTGTCCATTTTGGACAGCATACAGTCAGCAGTTGAAGCAAGGGCACTTTCTTTCCCAGTGGCTAACTTCTGCCACAAAGAAAGTAAACTCCATATGGAGTTTCTTCAGTGCCCATCATCTTCTCTGAAGTAGATTGATGCTGCCAGGAGAAGACATGTCTCATAGTAATAAAAAAATTTATATTATTAAAACACTTTAAATGCAATATTCTGTAGATCTCTGAAGTGTTTGAAGATGACTTGTATGTATGTAAAATATATTTCTGTTTGATCTTGAAAACACACCTAATATGACTGCAAGTTTGATTGTAATGATTAACTATTAACTTGCATTTATTATATCCTAATTATTTGGTAATAATAACATTTAAGGACTAGCAATTTGCACTACATTGTTAAATGAACTGTATAGGTACAATAACTTTAACAAGATTAGAAATATATGTACAGAATTTTCTAACAATCAATCTTAAATTTGTATCAATATACATAATTTGTATACAATATACAAAAATCCAATCCAATGTAAACTATTTAAATCTAGTAGTTGCTTTCTAAAAGTAGATTCAATAATCTACCTTTTTTATCTTATATCCATATTATCTCCTTTTTCTTTTCAGAGTAGATTCAATAATCTATCTCTTATCTATATATTCTCTATTTTTGTGGGGGTACACAATATATCACAACTAGAATCTATACATACAATGTAACATGTGTATAATATGATCAAATGAATCTGTAAAAAATACTGTTTTATATAAATGCTACTATGGTTATAATTTAATCTACAGTCATATGATTTTTAATATTATTTATTAACATTTTTAATATTATTATTTCCAGAGCAATATGTGAAACTTGCATGTGGACCTGATTTGATACACATTATATTAGGGTTAAAGTTAAGTTTAAGTTTAGGAGAAATCTTGGGGTAGGGATAGGCCTAGGCCTAAGGTTACAATTAGTTTTAGAGTTAGGATTATTTTTAATGCTGGATTAGTGTTAGTGTTCGTTTTTCTAAGTACTAGTGCTGTTAGTTTCAGGGACCAGATTTAAGGTTAAGTTTATGGTTAGTATCAGTGTTGATGTTAAGGAACAGGATTAGCATTATGGTCAGGATTAGTTTTAGGCGAAGGGTTACATTGATGAGCTACTTCTATACATTCTGATGATAGTTGACCTTATCAGAAACTAGAAAGCTGGAGCAACATACAATGTTTATGGTAACATAATGGTTAGGAAGTCCATAAACAGTTAATATGCATCCTACACAAAAGCTGCTGTATCATTTTCTACTGACTTCCAGTAGATTGGAATATGCAAATATTAAATCTTTATCCAAATGTGCACAGAAGCTGTGTTTCTAGTAGCCCCAAAAGAGAAAAGGCCTTGATATGCAGGAAGGAATGAATAACTAAATAAACAACCGTGTAGTTGAAGCAAGTAAATATAAATGAGTAATAATGTATACAATTGCATGATAGAATGGATGAATCTGAAAATACAGGCACTTACTATGTGTCTGTTACATTACTGAATGTGGAATTACTTCAGTGTAATAAATAAAGAAGCCAACAGCGTGTAGGATCTGTGTGAGAAATAGAGGAATAGAGCTCCTGCAGAGCCCTAGCTTATAGATTAGGAAATGTTTCTTGATTGCTGTGGTGGTTGTGCAACAATCTCCAAACAATGTAGAAAATCTCATTTAATTTATCTTTCTACAGATGTGCAGTTCGTGGTGTTTCTATTAAATTGCGACAAATCAAGTATTATGATTATACAAATATACAATCATATAAATTGATAAAATCAATAATACTCTAGATTTGACAAATTGTAGCATGCAATAATTTGAATTTTAAAGCAATTCACAATAGTATACATTTGTAGTCAGATGAGGCTTATTTTATATGCTATATTTATATTTAACGGTATTCTTAAAAGAAGAAATATTTGTTATATACTTTATCTCCTTGCAATCATCTTTAATTAAAATTTTAAGTGGATTTTCTAACTCACTTTACCCAATATTTTTGTGCTCCATTGCTCACTAAATAATTCTGTAATTTACTCAGTTGTGAAAATTAGAAGAATTGAAAATTTCTGCCCACTCTATAGCTGCCTGTGATAAAATCTTGGAGAATGTTATGGATTTTATTTTTTGTTTTTGTCTTTTTTTAGTCTCTCTCCATTTGTAATTTCCATATGTATTTGTAATACATACCAGCCCTAGAGAAGAATCATCCCTTTGGGGGATGGAATTAATCTTCACATTTCTCTTTATTCTTCATTTTATTCTTCGGACAGCAACATTTTTGCCATTGGTTGTCAAGATACTGAAGATAAAGCGGATATTCCATACACTCACTGCCTTTCAAAGTCTGGCTGCCTCTAGGTATTCACAAAGCAGATTTCTCATCGTGTACCTCATAACAACAATGCATTGCTTTGTATTCTGAGTTTCAACATACCAAAGCATTCGACATTTAATTGTATAGTAAAATTATGTGTGAGGCATCATGAAATCTTAAACCTGAGGACAAGCACTCTCTGCCTCATCCTATTCTGAGATCCAGGAGTTATAGGAAACAACATTCCTTAAATGTGTTATCGTATGCATACTATTTCAGCACTACTTAACTAAGGAAGTTGAGTTTAGATCATTCATAAATGTTGTTGAATGAAGAATGGAGCTATTTATAGCTTCTTGGTCTCAAGATACTATTTTTTCCATAGACCACATGAATAATGACACACTATTTTTAAAAATCACTGAAGTTTACATTTTTGACACCAATAATAAGCCTGAGTGCTGAAGAGTGGACAACATTCTTCCCAGTTACTAGACAAAGATCAAGTTCCACTCATTTCACAGCCTTTCTTTTTGTCTCCTGATTGCTACCTTTAATTTCAAGGCCATCCTCATTCCACACAGCTGAAGAAATCTGTATCTGTGTCGGAATTGTGTGGGCAGACATAAAGTAGTTCATGCTATTTCTCCCATGTTTTCTTTCCTGCTTTACAAATCCAGATTAACCAATCTTCAAGAGGAATTATAAAATGAATTATGTATTCCCCAAAATGGAGAAAATAATCAGGTTCAGCAGAGTGCAATGAACTATAATTATTATCTAGATTATAGAATATCAATGCAAGATGCCCTATTTTCATGTGGCAGTTATTAGCAGAAGCCTCTTCATAATGTGAGACATAACTCATGATCTAACAAACGGGGCTTAAATTTGATGCACAGAATTAAAAATAAATGACAGAATAATGGCAGTTTAAAGGCAATAAAATTGAATTATTTTCTAAGTAAAAGATCCTAATTAGTTTCTCAATTACATTTTCAATCTTTTTAGGTAAAAATTATTGTAATTACTTATTCTGCTTCATAGTTTCAAACTCATTAAATATTAAAGTGATTTTTGCCAATTATTCTGTTTGTTTAAAGAGTAAATTATCATGAAGATCATTGAGGACATTCATCTCTAGAATCAAATAAAGGATGCATATTTCTGACAATGAACACTTTTACTCACTTATCAATCATCTGTGCTGAGACATGCTTCACACAAGACAGCATTGTGATGTTACTTGTGAACAACAATGTTCTATAAATCAAGATGACTAAAATTGCATATACAATAACAAGGTGTACTAAACAGTAAAATAAAAAATGATAATGAATGGACTTGTGGAAAACAGGAATAGTTTATGAAGAGCATGCATCTTAACTCTATCGATTTTTTATTGAAAATACATTTTTGCAAGGCAATATATGGTATTATGTAACTTTTTGTGAATATGTGTTCTATAAGTGTGCTTCTTTATTTTACTCACTTGGAGGAAAACTGATGACAGAAAATATACCATTCAGGCTGATGCAATTGTAAAAGTTACAGAGAAATGGCAGTGTTTGACATTCACTCTTAGTTGCAACTATTTAAAAAAAAATCAATTCAGTGCTGTTGGGGCTGTAGTCCAGGCCAGTTTTCTTGGCTGTGTGTTCCCTGTGTTGATTTCCCTCTCCAATATAATGTTGACATCTCTGCCAGTAATCAGAGAGTAATAAGAAATGTGATTACTAATTTATAACCCATTAAAAATGTAAGTTAAAAAAGGCAGGTAGAAGGACTCTATCCTGCAGGGATGGATTATGCTCCTCCTGAAACACAAGAGTTATAAAACAAAAACTACATGGCTAGGTGTGAGATGCTTTTTCATGTGTTATTGGTCTGGGAAGCCTCAGAGTATATCCAAATAATTCACTTCTTCTCAGCACTGTTTTTTGATGAAGAGAACTAGTTGATAAGACTCTACTGGGGGCAGGGAGGCTGGAAAAGGACTGGCTGCACTTGCAGAAGACCTGTTCTTGTTTCCTAGCATCCCCACAATGCCTGTACAGCTGCCTGCACCTCTTATTCCAGGGAATCTGGTGCCCTCTGTTAACCTCCACAGGGACCAGGGACACACAGAATAAACAGACATACATGAAGATAAATGCTCACACAATAAAAATAAATATATTTAGTAATTATACACAAAATCTTATTTATATGATGTAGAGAAACCAAGGTGGAACCGGGATGGAAGCTCTCTTCCTGCTGGGTAGCAATCATGGTAACAGAAGGTGGCATGCAGGCCACTGGAGAAAGAAAAGCAACAACAAACTTACCTCACTGTGGACCCTATGGTCTATAATCCAGCCTTGCAAGCAAAGTATGACCATGGGTTGACAGTTGTAGAAGTAATCAATTACTCTCATCTGAGCCCCACTCAACTTGGTAAATTTACGCAGGGTAACGTCAACCTGGTCAAAAGTTCATGCCTGAGAAGTCTCAGGTCCTGGACATTAACTTAATTATTTTTGTCTAGTTAAATTGCCATGGCATCAACCTGCCTCATAATTATTTATCTTTTTATTCATAGACAAATGCTACACCCAGAAGCATCACATTATGATAAATGGCAGTGAAGGAAGAGATGCATGGCCTCTTGAAAATATTGAGTGTTTGTTCCTAAACGGGTCATTTATATGATCCTCTTCAGGCTCTGTGAGCACTGCAGTAAAAAGGAAGAAAGTAATTTAAGAACTGGAAGATGGGGAGAAGGACTGTGCCATGCACTCTTCAGTGCAGGGCATACCCAGTGCAATCATAATCCCATGGCAGTCACCCCTCCCTGCAATGGTCCTGCACAAACCCAGCTCTGTTGAGAATCAAAGTCAATCCAGAATGAGCTACTGGCTATGGTACCTTTTAAAAGAGGGGCAAGCATTGTCTCTAGTTGTGTACCCAAAGTCTGCAAGTCTCCAGCAGATAGTTAGAAACCCATGGTCAGACAGCCCTGTTTAAGTCAGTGGGCCAACAAACAAAACAAAATTGACATGAATGTATGAAAAGGACTTGTACAAAAGGAGATAATATGGAAGGAGGGAGTTGAGAACCAACCATTGTGTGAGGATCACAATAATCCAAGGCACTGTATGTGTCTATGAAATTACCAAAGAATAATTTCAAATTATTTTTTCAAGGGTGAGAAGGCTGTTTATTTAAGTTTTTTTTCCTTTTCTCTTATACTCTGCAGTATTTTCAGCATCTATCATATATACATAGGTCACCCTCTTATGTGTGTTTGGGGGGTGGTTAACAAATATGAACATAGTTAGGCAGCACAGTGTGTCAGTTAGTGTTTATAAATGTTATACAAAACAGTAAATAATAATGTTCTTTTGAAATTCTAAGTGCTTCTTATATCGGATAATGTATTGGATCATATAAAAAAGTACAAACTTCACCCTAAGGAGTTGACAAACCACAGTACTGCATTGCAGTCCAGGCTTCTTTCTCTAAGGTTTGTTGCTAATATGCGTCTTGCAACCTGGGTGTTTGTTTTGCATGTTGTGTCTCTTTTGGATAGTCTCCCTAGACTGTGAAACATTTTTGTTTCTGAATCTTGAAAAATAATGAACCTTCAGCATAAGTAATTTGCACCAGAAAGGAATGTTTTGTTGTTGTTTGTTGGTTTTTGTTTTTGTTTTTACTGTGCTTGGATACATAGTCTTATGGAAAAATACTTACTTAATTTTAATTTGTAGTCTTACGGGACTGATAGTAATTAGGTCATAAAAATCCTGCATCAAAACCCTACTTTTTCATGTTTGTCCTTTTTTATAGCCAACATTCTTTGGTCTCTAAAGAATTAAAGTTCTGAAGCTGTTCATCTTATTCCCAAATACTCCTAGTCTGCTCCCAGCACTTGCTTTTCATTTCTGTAGACTTGGCTAAACCATGATTAGGACTCAATTAATTTACCCAGCAGTGACAACAAAATACTGATAATTAAAACTGACCTAAGTATCTCGACCTCTATTTTCTTTTTAACTCCACTATTCACATTAGTTATAAGATTATTTGCCTTATCAAGTGATCAACAAAATAAAAAAAAATGAGACAAGGAGTGATTAAAGATGACATTGTTTGGGAAACTGTAGATGAGGTTATTAAGTTACATATCATGGGCCGTGGACATCAATACAGACCCTGGCTCTGGTAGGACCACAGACTCAGACATAGTCAGCAGCCTAGGCCAGGATGTCACCATGGCCCCAGGTGGCTGTTCAGGACACCCAGATTGGCACGATTTTGGCTGTAGCATGGCTCTCAAGCAACAATGTGGTCCTAGGTGCCAGCCCAAGCCACAGGCCCTGCAAGTTTCCCAGCAGCAACCTGTGGCCATGAGGGTGTAGGACGGCCATGCTGCTATCAAAACATCCTGATATGAATGGCCTGTTGCCCCAGACTATGCTGCTATGCAGGGCAGGGCTGCTGCAGAGAGCCCTGTCTGGGTCTGTGGCCCCACGGCAGCCAGGGTCTGAGTTGATGTCCAGGGCTCCTGTTGTCACCAAGAGCCATGCAGATGACCAGGGTCTGTTTGGCCACCTTAGACATGTCAGTGTCAGAGGATTTTGCTGCACCTTGGGCCGCGCTGATCTGAGTGACCAGTACTGATGCCTGGAGCCATGGAGACATCTGGACACAGATCACTGCCTAGGGCCAGGTCTGGGTCCATGGCCCTGCACTGGCCAGGGTCTGGGGTGATATCCATGGCTCATTTTACCATGGAGGGCTCTATAGATGCCTGGGGTCTGGTCAACCACCAGTGCTACAAGTGCTTAGGGGCCATGGTGGATTCCCAGCCTGAGCACTGATGTCCATGTGTGGGTCCATGGTCCTGCTATAGCTGGAGTCTGTGGTGATATCCATGGACCCCTTATCGGATACTGCAGCAGATGATCTGGCCCTACCCTTCATGAAAGGACTCAGGCCCACACTCAGGAAAGATGGCCTCACCCCTCACCATAGTTACGAACTTCACCTGGGTAGAACCCTAGAACTGACCCTGTGGTCTGGGGTATAGGTAAGCCAACCCTGAGGGTGTGAGAGTAGGAGAGAGGATCCTACCCCAAACCCCCTCTGCCATGTGGTGGCATAGGCGAGAGAAAGATGTCCTTCCCACCTCACCCATAACCACCTGGGGTAGGTGACAGAGCTGTCCCTGGGGTCACAAGAATGAGAGAAGCCCTAACTCACACCAGCTGCAACACGCAGGAGAATGGGCCCTATGTCCAGCCTGGTTAGCACACTACAGCTGATCCTGTTGTTGGGGACACAAGTGAGCCAGCACTGAGAGCATTAGAGCTGAGACTGGAGGTGATATTTTGTTTGTGCTTTAATAAAGTTTGCCTGGAGATCAGGTGGGGGGAAAGACCAGCCATTTTAAGTAAACAAAAACGTCAGGCAGTACACACCCTTAATCCAATCAGTTATCTGGCAGGGTCTCAGTGTGTTCAAGGCCATACCAGGGAACAGAGCCAAGCGTGATGACACACACCTTTAATCCCAGTACCCACCATACAGACCTGGAGGGCTATACAGACAGACAGTTTTAAGGAAGTGAGGTAGCTGGGCTAAGATAGTCAATGAGAGGTCAGAACAGCAAGGCAATAAAGGCGTGGGTAAGACAGGAAGTAACTAACATTTGTAAGTGGCAGAGTTGATGAGGTAAGGTTGGCTGGTGGCTTTCCCTATTTCTCTGATCTCTCTAAGGCTTTCACACCTATATTTGGCTCCATGTTTTTTATTTAACAAGACCATTTAGAAATTTATCTACATAGACCCTTCCAACAATCAGGAGAGAAAGCCCTATACTTTGCTTGGGCAAAACAATAGAGCTGACCCTGTGAGAGTGGAGGACCAGGGTCTGAGGGCCTAAGAGCAGGAGAACTGGCCCCGATCCTTTCAGTATGCGGCATTGAGTGGGCTACCTGAGGCAGTGTTGGAGAGCTCACCAGGGTATTGATGATGAGGGAAAGCTAGCAAGCTGACCAACCCAGCTACTACTACTACTACCCAGCACCAGAACAACTGCTATGTGTTGGCCTACCCCAACATCCACTGAATCTATGAAATGTTGAGCATGTGACGGCAACAAATGTACAGATCTAAAACCGCACATGGACAACAACAGTATATCCCAAAGGAGCCCCAGTGAAAGCCTGTGATCAGTGGTGTGCCAGAAACCAGAGGCCCCAAGCCAGATCAATGATTCATAGCACTGGACACTTGTAAGTAAAGATGAATGAACTGAAGGGCAAACTGTGTGACGCAATGGGCCACATTACAGCTTCCATGACAAGAATCTGGTTTTGTTTTTTGTTTTTGTTTTTGTTTTCCATTTCTTTGTTTTGTTTGGTTTTGGGTTTTACTTTGAAATTTGGTTTTGATTTAGGGAGAAGTCTCAAGGGCAGAGGACAGATACAAGGAGACAGGCAAATAAGAAGGATTGAAATGTATGACATGAAATCCACAGAGAATCAATAAAAGTCAATATAAAGGTTACAGGTTGTAATAATAGGCAATAATTTACAAGCGTCAAACATACTAGATGGGGAATTTTTATAGATGAATATCTAAATAAAAATCATAGCATCTTTTATGTGCACTTAAATTCTGTAATCAGACAGTAACATGGTTGTTAAATGTGATGCCATGCTCTTGTACACTCTGCCTTCTGTGTTCTCAAATGATCTGCATTGTCATTTATATTGTCACTATATTATATTTATATTGTCACTATATTATGATAGTGGTACTTTCCATTCTTTTTTTCCCATTGACTTTTATTTTGAATATCAAGGGAGTGATTTAATTTTCTCTTTCTTACCTGCACAATAATAATTTGTAAACAATTAGAAATAATGTCATGTACTTCAGTCATTTATTTATTTTAGATTTACTGTTATGACATTGAAGGCACTAGTAAATTCTACTTGCATATGTCAAAATTTCATTATTGTGCCAGGATTTTTTAGAATGTTTTCTTGCATTATATTTCTGTAAAATGCATTTAATAGTATATGGAACCTTAAAGCGTTTGCATTCCAACTACATAAGTCTCCAAGCCTGCTTGTCTCTTGAGACTCGATAAGAGATTTTCTGCCAAAATTTTATGTAGATCAAAAGTATATTAGACTTACAAGTATCCCATGTTTTTATACTCCAAGATTTCATCAGGAGTAATATTTAAGTCATTATAAGCATCTTTAATCTAGTCAGATATATAAACCACATATTTTTTCAAGACAAAATAGCTTTTTAGAACCCATTCTTAAATTAATTTTATAAAATATTTCATTGTTTGACAACAAGAATGAACATGGGTTGAGAGCCATAAACAACTATTAGCATAAGAAAAATACCAGAAGAAAACAAACGTGAGCTATCAATTCTTGCTTTTTCATTACAATTTTTGTACAATAATGCCACTGTAGGAAATATATGAAAAAGTAAACCATCCATTAATTTAAAGCAATATTCTATGAAGCTCTAAAATCTGATATATATATATATATATATATATATATATATATATATATCAGATTTGAAGAGATATTTTCAAATCATTGTGCACTGTTAACAGTGTTCATTTCATTGAAAATCTCTTACACAATCTTTGATAGAAATATCTTTCCAATTCTCACTGAGACGATAATGATTAATTTTCATGTTAATGATCTGACCCTGATAGAGGGCAATTATATCTGAAAGCCAATCAAATATTCATTAGCACTGAATAAATTTGTTACCTAACTATCTTTTTAGAAATTTAAATGCCAATTTTAAAATTATTTTTTCATGATGTTCTACTTTATCAGTTGGTTTGTGCTTTAAGAAGTGATTTCTCTGTAAATCTCACTTTATTATCTTAAGATATTAACTTATTTCAACATCAAATTTATAGAAAATATTCATCCTTTGTATGATGTATGAGAGGATAAAAGTCCAAGATGCAGTTCTAGGACTAACAGTAGCGTTTTATGTACTAAACTCTGTCTGCTGGGCATACACCAAAAAAGATGACATCTAATCATTTGCTTCTAAAGTCAAATGAAGTTGGCTCCTAAGCAGGCAGATTCCACTTGTGAACAACCAGCAAAATGCAGGCATTCAGGGAATCCGCATGCACTTCATACCTGTGGATGCAGAAACATGAATCTGAAGAACCACGATAAAGGGATGCTTCACATCATTTTCATCTTATGAAGACCAGTTCCTTTACATATTAGATTTGGCTTCCTAAAGAGTTAAGCAATATATGATTTCTTCTTTGGAGCAATCTACCTTGAAGCTCAGTATCAGTCTTTTTATGTAAAGTTACAAATTCATGTATCTTTAATGAATTGATTTGGCTTTCTTTTTTTCTTTTCGTATTTACTTATTTTCTTATTTTTAGTACTTCTTTAAGAATTTTATACAATGTATAGTGGTTATTGACCATATTCACTGCCCCACCCCCTGACAATCTTTCCATATCCATCCTCCCTTCCCTTCTTACTCTAGAAATTTTTTTCTCATTTTTTCCCAGACCCTGTAGCCTATCCCTTTACTTGTAAGTTACCCCACAAAATAAACCTCCCTTTTAACTACGTAGAGTGGTCTTAATAATTTCACCAATAGGAACCCAAGGCAGAAACTCAAGGCATGAACATGGAGGCAGGAACTGAAACAGAAACTCTGGAGAAGTGCCACTTACATGCTTCTTCCAGATGGCTTTCTCAACCTGATTTCTTACACTGCCCAGGACCACCTTTCCGTGGTGGCACTGCCCTTTCTTACACAAGTCAGACCCATCTGTTCAGATATGTCTTACTCTGGGGTGGTCTGTGCCCTCCCACATGAATCAGCAATCATGAAAATACCCTACATATTTGCCTAAGGGCAATCTAGATGGCTGTGTTTTCTCAGTTGAAATTCTGTACCCCAGGTAACTCTTTCTTCTGTCATGCTGACAAAGAGAGAGAGAAAGAGAGAGAGAGAGAGAGAGAGAGAGAGAGAGAGAGAGAGAGAGAGAGTCAACCAGGACAGTATTTCAAGTACTGAATGCTTTCAAGGCTTGTAAGCATCTGTTATATGTCCTATACATGTATAATTTGTGTAGTAAACTTTTACATTATGAAATTATAGATTATTAGTAATTGGACTCATGATTCATGGACAAAATGGAGCAGGTAATTATTCAATTTCTTATTCAGGTATTTCTGAAAAGCTAAATTGAGGATGGAGACTTCAGAACAAACTTTAGGGGAATGCATAGGTGTGGGTTTGAAATCAGTTGAACCATGTTGAAAACCCAGTTGTGGATTAATGCCATATATAGTGTTATATAGTTTATATTTTCTTCTGGAAAATAGATTAGAATTGACTAATATTGTGCTTACATAAACTTTACTCAGTATATCAAATATGAAAATGGAAATTCACTCTACTTATGTTAATACATACGTTACATATTTGTAAGACCATGTGGGCTTATTTACCAAATTAGCAAAATAGTTTTGTTTATCCAATAAATGGTATTTAGCTGAACCAAGATATAAGAAACTGGCATAAACTCAAAAACAGTGCTAATCTACTCATTAAGTTCCAGCACAACCTTAAAACAATGATGCATTCATCATGCCATTAACGTATTTGGTCATTCATTCAATAATCATAGCTGACCATGTGGCAGCATTAGGCTAATGCATAGATATAGAACTCTAGGTCCATTTTATAAAAGTAAACATTTAAAGAGTATGTTGCCTACAATTTTGGAAATTATCATAGCACTATCCTTGTTTTCAGTTGAGAAGGAAAAAAGCTGTTGTTCAAGCTACTTTCATAATAGCTCACAATTCTTTCTGGCCTTCAAATATACTGTGGGTCAAAATAGTATTTTTCATTCTAATTAAGTTATTGATCCATATTTTATGATACAGCCTTTTATGCCAAAGTTGATGAGGCAGAGCAAGAAGTACTTCAAGTTTGAGGCCAGACTAATCTTCATGAAAATGAAGAATACCCTGAGCTACAAGAGAAAAACCCTGTCTTATTAAAACAAGAGCTAGGGATGTAGTTCAGTGCTCTAATGCTTGTCTAGCCTGCATTAGCCAGTATATTTGAAGACTAGCACTGCTAACACATGTGGAGTGTCTGTATATGATGTGTGTGTGTGTGTGTGTGTGTGTGTGTGTGTGTGTGTGTGTGTGTGTGTGTGTGTTTGAAATTTAGAAAGTAAAATGGGCTAAAATTAACATTTTAATAACACCATGTGTTTCTCACTCATTTGTCTTGCATTATTGGATTCCCATAGTTCATGGTTTCTGAGTTTCTCAGCAAATTTAGATAAGGTTCAGATATGACTCTAAGCAGTTAGGATATGACTTTAAGTTTCCTCTTGTGTCTATTCAAGTATACCACATCACTCTGTGATAGTGAAGTCCTCCTGCTGATATTAGGATTCCAAACACAATTCTCAACCACAACAGAATACCTTGGTTGGACCAAGATGAGTTTTCTCATAAAGTACTCTCACAAAAACACACTGAGAGGAGTTCTCAGGTTGAGGATTCATCTCTTACCCAGCCTCTCTAATATTGTTAAATGTTGCTACAACCAGGTAGACCATTCTGCCTTTGTCTCCTGAGTGTTGGAATTACAAGTGTGTTCCTCCCGTCACAGCGAAGGCATCAGTTCTTTCCTGTGAAAATTTAAAACACCATCCTATACTATTTCTCTTAAAAAGTCATAAAAAGAATCAATGATAATGATCCCTATTACCATTTTTAAAGTTCTTATTGATATGCATAGAGGAAAATCCCTGTGAATCATAATTATTTCAGCAGAGTTACAGAAATAAAAAGAAGGCTTCTTAGCTTGATAATTTTGCCTTGAGGAATTTCTGTTAGTGTAATAAAACTGTTTTTCCTATTGTTTCACATTCTTCTTTGACATTACATATGAACATCTCCTGATCAGTTACAATAATCTTTGTTTTGCAGTGTTTGTGAAATTTGCACAACATGAAATAGAGTCTAGTGGAATTATATTCCTTCAGTCCATGAATGTCTGTGATGCACAATGGGACATCAGATCAAGGTGACTGATGCAGTCTTTTGTTGCAGAGTGTTATGGAAGGCAATTGCATGTGGGATGAATACTAACCAATAAAGAATCCAAGGGATAACTAGAACAAGAAGTCCATATATAGATCATGTTGAAACAGTGAGGTTTATATTACTTGAAGTTGCCTCAAGTTAAATGACAAATTAAAGCATGTTATTAGATAATGTCAAAAGAAAAAGTATCCTTTTATAGTTATTTTTAATCTATTCTTAATATATGTGTTAGATGTATATTTCTGTATGGGTATGTAAGTGTGAATTCAGTTGTCCACAGATATTAGAAGTGTCAGATTTCCCAGAACTTCAGTTTTTAAACATGTTTTGAGCCACCAAAATGGGTTCTAAGAACATAACTTAGGTTCTCTATAAAAGCAATATATGTTCTTAATCACTGCATTATCTCACCAGTCTCATTACATTACAGTCAGCATTTTAGTTTATATGGCTTAATGTGCTGAAGGTATAAAATGGACCTTTGAATTTACCAATAGCTGTGTGAGAGAAATATAGAAAGTTTGCAATGTATAAAAGATTACTAGATGTGGAAAGATACTGCTTAAATAAGGACATCTTCAAGTTGCATTATCCTTGGAGAAGAGGACAGAATTCAAATGAGTATGCACTTTTTTCTTAGGAAAAACCTCATGTCAAGACTGAGTCCCACCTGTTTTTTAGGGCCTTGCCATTTGTGCAATATTATAGATAGCTCACAGGTAGACCCCCTATTTTAAAGCCCCTGCCGTATTGTTCCAGTCAGTTTTTGAATAGCTGTTAGTAAGTTTCCATGGCCAATTCTGTCTGTTTTTCTGTCTTTCCCTACAATCAATGCTGTCCTGAATGCTTAAGATATTTACCTCCATCATCTAAATCTGGTCAGAGTATTGTCTTAGAAAATGTTAAGTCCTGACTTCAACTACAAGCAATATCAAAAAGAATTCACCCAATCATTTCTATTTCCCAACTCACTTTATCAGACATCACTTCACAATGAACATTTTGCACTAGTCATTTTGTCTCAGTGTCTGTGTACAGAATATTCATATTTCATATTGACACAGAGTGAAAAATTCTTAGGTGATATATGTAATAATGATGACCATACTGGTTGTGATAAAATTAGAAGTAAGTTAGGAAAATGACAAAATTCATTTACACAGTTTTAATATTTTCAAAACTCATTTACTTTGGTAGTAGCATTTATTTCTGCATTTCACAGTTCAGGGAGTTTAAAAAAAGAATAAGTTAACACAAAATAAACCTATTCTTTCTGCCTTTGATACCATGAAAAACCATGTTTCCTAGACTAAGAAAATAAGTGAAGGAATATTAAAAACACACACTTGGGCAGATGTATGTGTGAGGGCAGGGCTGTTGAGGCAATGTCTGTCCCTGATGATCAAGCTGGTCTTGAAATTATTTACCCAGTGCCCTCTCTGCCTCTAGAGTACTAGAAATGGAGATAGTTTCACACAATTTTTCCTTACTCTGGTGAAACAATTTAAGTAAATATAAATAAAGCAGCATAATTTAAATCAATAAGTTAGTTCTATGCAAAAATTGTGGTTTTAATCACTACATCAAAATGCAAATTCCAAAGTCATATAAGGTTGCATTCTGATGAGTTTTGGGGAGAATTGGACATGGATTTGGAATACAAGTATTTGGATACTTTACTTTTTTAATTGACAAAATCATATATGGAACCTGTGGTTTCATGCAGAATAAATATTGAAATGTGAGTGTCTTTCTTTTCATCCAGATTATGAGATATATGGCAGATATTGGCCTGAAATTCTGTAGAAGTGAAATCTTGATTTACATTTTATTGTTATAATTGTTGAATTTAAGACAAATATTTAATGAGGTTCTCAAACTTTGAAGCAATCTAAGAAAAATATTTTTCTAAGTTCTAAAACATAATTACTAGATGTTAACTGTCATAAAGGTTTTTTTTTTTTACATTATATAAATTGTGACCTACTAAAGTATCTCCAAAGATGAAGTGATTATCAGAGTAATCAGATTAATACTTTGCAGGCCATATCAATTAGGTGAATGGGAAAGTGATTGAGGCATTAAGTTCTCTATTATAGATAGAAGGTCCTGCTGATGAGTCTGAAGAAGAAGAAAATCACAGAGTGATCAAGTTATGAATGACAAGGATACATAAACCTGAACCAATTGAAAGGAAAATCAGTATAAACAAGTCTGTTTATAAAAAGATGCTTATAAGAAGACAACCGAGTTTATTCTTTCTTACCTGTATTACTGTTTCATATCACTATGAAACATTAACAAAATTTCTCGTTCTGAATTGTTTTCTAATAGACATTTTTGAAATTCACCAGTAATTGTCTGTGAACAAAATTAATATTATCCTTATTTTATAACAATGCCTGTTATCATTTTTGGTATATTATTAGAGGTAAAGAAATTTAAAAGGGAAAGACATTGTTTTGTTGTATTCTAAAATACATTAAATTAATAAAAATGCTATCTTTTTCATTTAAGTTAAACTATATTTTACATTATTTTGCATTACATTACAAAATCATATTGCTAATGTTATAAATAAAATGCATTCATTGATTTAAATAATGATAATTATATTTTAGTTACTGGTTCAAGTGTTTGTGGCACATAAATCAAAAGTATATAATAGTATAATACGTTTACATTAAACACGTTAGTAAAATATTCCCTAATTCTAACATGATTATACTTAAGACAAACAGGATAAGGAGGAAGAAATATGATGAACAGCAAAAATGTTGCCAGTATATTCTGGGGGTGAGACCTGTCCGCATTAAGGAAAAAGCACTTGAGGGAAAGTACAAATTGAGTATGATAGTGAATGGGAGAACCTTTGAAGAGCTTTCCACTTCCTCCCCATCAAAAAAGGAAAAATCAGAACTGCAGAGGAAAGATAAGAAAATGAATAGTAAGATGAATAATATTTTTAAATGCAGAAGAAAAGTTGAATTATGGTAATATAATGAGCATGACTGCATTATATCTCTCTGTATGTTATACTGAATAATATGGAAATTAATTGGGGTTATGGATCAAAGAAATGAAATGGCATGTATATTTAAAGGGGATCATTTGCCTGCTTCCTGGGAATCAGTACAAAGGGACAAAGATGAAAGGAGAGAAGTACACTTAAGGGCAGATTGTCAGATTTCAGGTGTGGCATGAGGTGGCAGTGATCAAGCATTCAAGATCACGTTCAAGTACATCATGAATTCTAGACCACCCTATACGATTGGTGATCCTGTTTCATAAGTTCATCCATATGTACATCAGTCACTGAAGAACCTGAGCCATAATGGTGAAACAATTAACAATTAGTTATTTTAATATATTGAGACCTTTGTTACATTTTCTGTAAACCTCTATTGTGAGTAAATAATGAGAAATGGATGTAAATATACACCCTTTTCAGACTAAGAACTCTTAGCAAGACAAATGACTTCAACATTTTGCTAATCTCTCTTACTAGCAGTTCTTATAAGCACAAAACTATAGTTGCTGTGGGATAATACTCTTCAATACTGTAAAGATTTGTCATTCTTATTGGTTTAATAAAACACTGATTGGCCAGTAGCCAGGCAGGGAGTATAGGTGGGTTGACCAGACAAGGAGAAAGCTGGGAAGAGATGGTGTCTCCAGCCAGCCACAGAGGAAGTAAGATGAGAATGTTAGACTTAGAAAAGTTATCAAGCCATGTGACTAAACATAGAAAAGAATTATGGGTTAATTTAACTGTAAGAGCTAATTAGTTATAAGCCTCAGCAATAGGACAAACAGTTTATAATTAATATAAGCCTCTATGTGTTTATTTGGGCCTGAATGGCTGTGGAACCAGGCTGGACAGAAACTTCCATCTACATATAATTAAAAACTTGTGAAATTTATGCAAGTCAAAAGAGATTTTATATTGTTTTTTAGCTAATGAGGCCCTTTAGACCCAGAAAAATTACAGGCTATTGCCAATGATATTGGTTACCCTCCAAAACCTGACAGTAAAACCCACTGCTAAAGACACCACATACTTAAATCATAGAGAAATAAAGAAACAAAGAGAAATAAATCTAATATTGATCTGGATGTTTGATCCTTACTCACTAGCTTTCAAAGTATTGGAAACTGCTGCATATACTATCTCAGGAGAAAAATATCATCAATCTTAGCCAGCTGTGAACCCTGAGACTATGCAGGACAATCACAGGGAATACTCTAGTTGAACACCACACTGATTACTATGTCTAACAATCTGGTAAAACATGTCCACTACCACAAAGGTGGAAGAAATAGAATGGGAATAACCAACCACTTTCTTATTTGTTTTCATTCCCATTCCATATGCCCAAACCTATACTTTGAATTATTTGGGAGGCAAGAATCTATGAATAGATTGGCCATAGGCTCTTGGGAGAATATACTACTATTATTCCAATAAATAGATATAGTTAATCCACTCCTGATGACATCATTATATCCATAGGTTAGTGTATCTTTGAACACTCATCAGACAAACTTCTATTTGCTGTAGAAGAGTACTAACACAGAGACTCACATTTCTTCAATGTGTAAACAATAAGACACTGTAAAATGCTCACCACTAAATGGGACGTCTGTGTCACATCATACCAAAGGGTCAGGAATCATTGTGTAAAAAGGAATATGAAAAGTATAAGAGCTAGAGCTAGTGGATGACTATGAAAAACAAGAAAAAGAAAGTGTGTTCTGTGTATTCACTTAAGTCGTATTTTTCTTTGTTTAAACAATCTGTTACCTACAAAATAGATATTAAACTGAGAATTATAAGGATTAGGCCATTTGGTTAGGATAGGTAGAGGAGAACTTGAGTCTCCATTATAACACTGGATTGTATACCTTCAGATTCATTAGGTTCAAAATGTCGATATAAATTTTGTATTATTTGAATCTTTTCAGTATTTTGATTCTTTGTTACTTGTAATCATTTGCACTATTTCAAGAATATTTGAAGGTTATCATCACTCTTACAAAAAATGAAAATAAATACTCTTATCAAAGTTAAAATATCAGAATTATAAAGAGTTTCTGTACAAAGTTAGTGGATATAGTTTCTCAGTACTAGAAGATAAAAAACGACACCCTGAAAGCCCTTGGAATCATCCGAGAAACACTTATATTAATTGGGGCAGTGAGAGGGAATGAAGTAAAGCATAGATGGTAAGGGTGCACATGCAAGACTTAATTTAAATTGTATAAATCACTTATACATAGACATGGTATTTAAAAATATGTCAGCATTTATCATGGTGTAATTGAGTTTCATAGTATCATACTAAACATCATATATAAACAATAGATGTCATTGGTTATCAACTAGGTCAGATTGATTGACTTCCAAGAGAATAACAAGCACATTTCTGAGTTTGCCACTGTGGGCATTTCAGAGACAGTTGGATCATTAGGCTCTGATCTAATTTAATCTACTGATGGGCTCAAAATATGATGGGTACTGATATTTGATGACAACTTTCAGGAGTGAGGGCTAATTTCAGGGAGTAATTGAGTTTCTGGATTAATCTGCCTCTGCCACCTTCTAACTGAGAACTCAGTTAGGTCAGCAGCTGGGCTTTTCCACATGTGCTCTACTCTGAAGCTCTGCCACACCGTAGACCCACAAGGATGGAGCAAGTAGACCAGGGAACAAACCTCCGAAACTCTAGTATAAATCCTTTGTACTTTAAGTTTCTAGCAGTTATTCGTCGGATAATAAAAGTCTTCCTATTTTCTGTCAATTACCTGTCAATCATGCAAGAATATCCATGCCTATATCAGTTTATTACCTGTTTTATCTTTCTATACATCTACCTATTTTAGCCTTCTCCCAATAAACACATTCACACACACACACACAAACACACACACACACACACACACACAGAGAGAGAGAGAGAGAGAGAGAGAGAGAGAGAGAGAGAGAGAGAGAGAGAGAGAGAGAGAGAGGAGAGAGAGAGAGAGGAGAGAGAGAGAGAGCATGCATAATGCCTTGTGTACAATAATAGTATCAATGGTACTTCTTATTTGTACAACTGTGCTTTTTGTGTCTTCTTAAAGGAGAAAGAGTTAAAATACAAAATTTTAAGCTTTAGGCTATTTTATGATCTATTAGCTGCTTGAGTATGTAAATGAAAAAATATTTTCTCAGACTTTTACTGAGGAATGCTTTTGTCATATTGAAAATAAACAAATTTTTTAAAGTTGTGTGGTAATACTTTATATAATGTCCTCATTTACAGAAACAATTGGTGTTTGAATGTGTAAATTTCTAACTGAGACTCACAAATATTTGACTCATAACTATAATCATAAATTATAAATGATTTGACAGTTATTAGGTTTACTCATTATGTCATATTGTATTTTATTATTTTCCTCCTTAACAGATTTTTGGAAGGTTGTTTTTAGTAAAATATTTCTCATAAGAAAATACAAAATGGTCTTATACCATTTTTTCAAAGGAGTTTTAAAAGTACCTTTAACTTTATTATTTCTGTTCATCTCAAAGTGTCAGTGCACTAAATATAAAAGAGTGAAGAATGAAGTGTGTGTATCAAGGCATATTAAGCAGGTGTCTGCTGTGGGATGTTCTGTATGTCCTGTGGGAGCCCGTTCTCAGGTTCCTTGTGGCTTTACCCAGCAGGTCTGCACAGAGGATGATTAGGACCATGGGCCTGAGTGCAGGTGTCTGAGATGGTCTGCACTTGTCTGTGCTGGGGGATGGTCTGTATGGCAAATGTGTTGCTCTGATTGGTCAATAAATAAAACCTGATTGGCCCATGGCTAATCAGGAAGTATAGGCGGGACTAACAGAGAGGAGAAATAAAAGAACAGAAAGGCAGAAGGACTCACTGCCAGCCGCCCAACAGGACAAGCAGCATGTGAAAATGCCTGTAAGCCACAAGCCACGTGGAAGGGTATAGATTTATGGAAATGGATTAATTTAAACTATAAGAACAGGTAGCAAGAAGCCTGCCACAGCCATACAGTTTGTAAGCAAAATAAGTCTCTGTGTTTACTTGGTCGGGTCTGAGCGGCTGTGGGACTGGCAGGTAACAGATTTGTCCCGACTGTGGGCACGACAGGAAAACTCAAGCTCCAGGTGTCCTCACTGAGCCTTCCAAATAGTTATCTAGAGATTTATTTTTAAGAGAAAGGAAAGAAGTAAATGATGATGGTAGTTCCAATTATATACCAATTTCATCTTCTTTTAAGAATGTATGGTTATTATTTTATGATTTAGTGTAATTGCCCTGATATGGTGAGGTAAACATTTTACACCATTTGGCTGTGGTTGTGGCTGTCAGAATTAACAGCTACTCTGAAGAATATAGGTTCTATGGAGAACAATATATCATGAATTCTTTAAGTCACTATCATTTGCTGCTCCAGAAGACTGCCAAAATCAGGATGCTAGGAAATTCTGTAAGCTGTGAACATGTTTATAACAGCTAAATGAGTTTTGAAGTCATCTTCCTATCTGTAATCCAAACAAATATATTAGAAACCAAATCTAATACCGTTTACAATTTTTAAATGTTTCCTTTTTTTTCTAAAGAGAAAGGCAGTAAAATTGTAAAGAAATTAATTACTTTTTCTCTTAGTTCTGATTTTCTCTTAGACACATGATAGCAATATAGAATGTAAGTGTTACCAAATATAAGCTACATTGTTCAATAGTTTAGAGGTATTTTTATACCACCTCACAGGGATGTTGGTATTTCTCAAGTTGTCACTCATCTAATACTCATATGTCCCCTTTGAAATGTTCTTTTTGAAATAAGCACCATAGATGTAGGAAACTATGGTATGTCTACAAAATATTGCAAGCATAAATTATACATGAGCCATGGCACACTAAATTTGTTGTAGCAATAATAGCAATCATAAGGAAAGTCTCACATGATATATTTTTGTCACTTAAATGTATTTTGTAGTATTTTCATGCAGTATACATTCCATAGGCTTCACTAATATTTCCTCAATATATAATATATGTGAAAATTTTTCTTTTGAAATTTGGATCGTCCAACCACAAACAAAATTATATATTAAGATATCTCATTGGGTCTTATTATAACCCAATAACAAATAATCAAATAAGAATAACAAAAATCAAATAAGACAAAAAGTAATAATATATATCACTGAAGTGGACATAATTTAAAAATTCTCCAAACTCATTTTTTCCTTTCTTTGTTTCATTTAAGAAATTATTTATTTATTTTACATACTAACCACAGATCCCACTATCATTCCTCATCATGCTCCTCTCCCAAGGTCTCTTCTCCCCCATTGTGACCCACCCTGTATCTCCTTCTCCAAAAGAATAAGGGCTCCTATTAGAAGTCAGCAAAGCCTGGTACATTCAGTTGAGGCAGGACCAAGCCCTTCACAAGACTGAACAAGGCATCTCACCATAAGTAATGGGCCCCAGAAAGCCAACTCGTGCACCAGGAATAGAACTTGATTCCCTCTGCCAGGGACCCCTCAAACAGAACAAGCTACACAACTGTCTCCCACATGCAGAGGGCCTAGCCGTGGCCCATGCAGGCTCCATAGCTGTCGCTGTAAAGTTCTTGAGTTCCTATGAGCTTGGTTCAGTTGTCTCTGTAGATTTCCAAAACCTTCCATTTACTGCTCTCATAATATAAACTTTACATTGGATGCACAGGCAAGTGCAGTGACATCTGCATAAGTCTTTAATGAAGTTTCTTGGCTCTTTGGTGTTTACATAAAAATACTATAAATTTTCTGATGTAAGAAAGAGTTAGCTGAATATCCAATGTTCAAATATTAGATGTTTTACTAAATATGCCTGTGAAAGACTTAAAGCCTCATGATCTTTCACAGTGGCTAAAAGTGTATTTCTCTCTTGGTTGGCAAGAGAGTTAATAAAAAATCTAAATGACTCAAAGAAGATAATTTTATGGACTAACAACTACAATGAAATAAATAAAACAAGGTAGTGGGAAATAAAATACTAGACAGTTCTGATTCTATGTTTGTGTGTGTGAGTGTGTCGGTATGTCTCTGTGTGTATTTGCACTCATGTGTGTGTGGTGCTTCAGCAAAGGATCACAGTGAAGTAATTTATATTAAATAATATATTCTGAAGGGTAAGAATGATGTCCTAGAGTGGTGTAGTTTTTAAGTCCTTTCTGGAGGTTGAGAGCTCAGAGAGGCTAAAAGTGCCTTCCTCTTAGGTCTTATTATCTGATACCCATCTCCAGAACCTAAAGTAGAAAGAGAACACCAGTTCTCAAAAGCTGTTCTTCAACCTCCACTATGATGCTAAAGCACTAAAGCCAGCACACACACACACACTCACACACACACACACACACACACACACACACACACACACACACATACACACACACACAAACACACACACAAACACACACACATACTCACAAACACACATATAATAATAATACATTTTTTAATAATTTAAAAACTCATTCTTAAAAGAGGAAATATGTCAAATATTTATATAAGAGAAATCTTTGAATAAATGAATGCATAAAAAGTAAAATGCAATAGAGAAAAGTACACCTAACTTCACATTGTAATGAAGATATGCATAAAGGAACCCAGAAAGCTGCAATTTACTAAGGGTGCTCCAAATAAAACATATAATAAAGCAGTCACCATTTATATAAACTAAATTATTTTTAGTTTGTTAAATTAAACAATTAAAAAATGAGTTCAACAAAGTTGAACAGTATCCCAAATACCAAAGGTAGATTGGCTATAGGTTGTGGGTTGGCTTTGCAGATGGGAAGTAATTGTGCCACTGAAAAAAGTTTTACTGAACTGTGATGACCTTATTCAGATTTGTTTTATTTTACTTTATATAAGGGATACAGTTCAGAGGGATTTTTTTTTAGTATTATGCTATTCCAAGTTTGTAGAGGTTGTTTGGGGGTTCCGTCTATGAGCTCATATTGTGAGGAAGGAATTTATAAGGTGACCCTTCAACAAAGCCAGAGCAAGTATTGATGCTATTCTTCAGCAATTAAATAAATGAGTGAAAAAGGTATAGTTTGCTCATGGAATTTTCAGTTCAGAAATATAATTTTGTAGAGCAGGTCCAAGACCACCCCCCTGCCTCAAGGCTGTGTGAGGTGTCCCATTATAAAAGTGGGCTCCAAAAGGCCTGCTCACTCATCAGGGATGGATTCTGATCCTACTGCCAAGGGTCCCTTAAGCAGATCATGCAAAATAACTGTCTCGATATGCACAGGGCCTAGTCCAGTCCCATGCAGGCCCATGAGAGGCCTTACCTTCTTGTAGGAGGGAATGGGGGTTGGATTAGGAAGGGGAGGCTGAAGGGGTGGAAGGAGGGAAGAGGGTGATCTTTGGTATGTAAAATGAATAAAAAACCATTTTGTTAATAAAAAATATAATTTTGTATTTTGTCCTTGAAAGAATGTTATTGACCTGTTTTTTAATAGAAACATAAAAGAGTGATTATTGAGAGCTGCTGGTGGCAAAAGACCATGGGAGTATACAGCAGGTGACAACTAGTGTTCAGAAGGTAAACCTACAAGAACCAAGGGTTCTGTTAGAGGAAACCATCATGCAAGGTTTTTTTGGAATTACTGCCTTTTTAATGAATTGGTTGTTTCTGGTTGTAAACTTCTTGTGTAATAACAGCTATGATATCTTCCCATTACCAAGCATTTCATAAAATGTATAAATGTAATCTCATGATTACATCTCAATCTTATAGGCACATATATATGTGGGTAGTCAGGAAGATGACTTTTCAATTAGCTGTATAATTTTGATATTTAGAAAAGATACTATGATATGCATCATAGCCAGGTCCATTGTCCCATAAGACTGTAGACATTTAAAGACTTCTTTGTTCCTTTTGCTCAGACTAATGCAGAAAATAATAATCTCTCCTCAATCTAACACAAACTGCACACATTTAGCTCATTTTTACCTCAGAGCAAGTTCAAACTAGACTAAAGGCCTTTGTATATAGATCATAAGTTTAAAACTTTACAGTTATGCACAATGTCAGAGTCACAGGTGTCTACCAAGGTTACTAACACAAGACACACTAAGAAAAGCCTGCCAATTCTTTGCTCACCAATTCTGCTGATAAAAAGCTGTGTCTCAGGGTTTGTCACAGTGGGCACTGTGCCCTCTCCCTCTGGTCCTGAGACCTTGGGACCTTGTAATACTATAGTAATAGCTCTGCTCCTTATCAACTATTCGAGGAATGTGCCATAGCCTTGAGGATGAAACTTTTCTCAGGATGGCAAGGAGTCGCAAGTTAGAAATGTGAGGAGTCAAGCAAGAGAGGAGCTAAGGAGAACTGACTTAGAAGAACAAAGTAAATGGACTGCAAGAGCTTGGTTTGTGTAGATTCATTTGATAGCCCTCTGATTAGATACCTAGCCATGTGTAAGCATCTTGCCCAGGACTCTGGGAAAAAACCCCAAGAGGCAGGGACCCAGGGGGCTTTCAATAAATAATTGGTTTTATTATTATTTTAGATATTATGAATACTCAAATAATCCAAGGAACTCAATATAATTCAAAATGTAATACACAGAATTTTGTCTGCCATGACTTTTAATATTTAGAATTACTCAGGTAATTTATTTTTTGTGTGTTATAAAGAATGTGACAGTCATAATTAAAGCTGTTAAATATTTAATCATAAATTGATGTGATCTTGTAGTAGTTATATGGCTCATTTTATTCACATGATTACTTAAAAACAGGCTGTATAAAAGAAGGTGATATCAACAAGGCTTTAAGCAGGAGGAAAATTCAGTATGTTCTTTTGTTTACCTAAAATGTAGGGGCATGATTTAAGATATGTTTAATTTAGCTTACTTTGACATCAGAAAGGGAATATATGTTGTATGGACAGATGTGTTTAACAACTTGGAATTAAGAAGGAATGAAGACTGGAAATCTGTATAGAGAAAACACATAGGAAAAACTTGAGTATCTTTGATAAAAATGAATACAGGTAGTTGTAAAAAGGTAAAACATAGAATAGTCAATTTAATAAAACATTAGTAACTAGCTATTTGTTGCCCCCAAGAAAGTTTCACTTCAGGGTTAAATGGTGCAAAAGGTATGTTCAAGTAGTTGTACAAACAATTGCCAATGTTTTATTTGAGAAAATGTTACTCCAAGCTAAAATAGTCAGAAAAGTTAATAAAAAGTCATTTCATGTTTTTACAAGCATTGTGATGTTACAATTCCCAACACATTTATGTAAAAGCAAAGAGTGCCCAACTTTATATAATTAATACTCCTAGACATAAAGTCACAGATCATTTCAACCAAAAGAGTAGTAGGTGGCTTTAATAGTCTATTTTTGTAAATAAACAAGTCTTCCTAATAAGACATAAAGAAAGGAATATCTAAATTAAATTATATCACAGATCAAATAGAATTAATAGATATCAACCGAACATAACATTTAAATAGTATAGCATATACATTCTTCTCAGCAGCCCAAAATACAAGATTTAATACATTAACAAATATGGGACTGTTTAAACAATTCTATGTATATATTTGCTCACATTGTAATTGAAACAACTTGTTGAAGATTAGAGTTGTTATGTACCTTTTGTTTTGAAAAATCCAATTTTCTTTTTGCTCTTAAAGAAATTAAAAATGGAAGCTGTTTAGATCACTTCTCTGCTGTTCTGAACAGACACCATAACAAAGGCAACTTAGAGAAAAGAAGAGTTTATTGGGCTTACTGTTTCAGTGGGTGAATCTATGACCCTCATGGCAGGGAGCATGGCACACACAGGCATGACTCAGGAGTAATTACTGAGTATTACATACTTATCTGCAAGGAGGGAGGAGATAGATAATTGGGAATTGCCCAGAACTTTGAGATTTCAAAGCCTTGGCATATCTCCTTCCACCATGAGACCCGATTGGTAATCCAATACCAAATGGTAATCCCTACATATAAGTACATGCTGGCACTATTTAATAATGGCCTCAGCAGGTTGCCACAAATATATGCTAATTTGTATATACGAATATATAATAACAATGATTAAAGAAGAGGAGGTCATGAATTTTGGAAGGAATAAGTGGCTTATTGTTAATGTTTATTTTCTTTTCCTCTTTGTAAAAAACGAGGTGGCTGTAATTGCATAAGTTTGTAATTGCATAATAAGAAGAGATAAGTGGCTGAGTATGAAAAAAGAAAGGGAAGCAG
This sequence comes from Peromyscus maniculatus bairdii, assembly GCF_049852395.1. Taxonomy (NCBI): domain Eukaryota; kingdom Metazoa; phylum Chordata; class Mammalia; order Rodentia; family Cricetidae; genus Peromyscus; species Peromyscus maniculatus. The sequence continues at coordinate 7,917,628 of NC_134865.1, read as the reverse complement.
AAGAGATATCTTCTGTTTTATTTAAATAAAAAAAATAACATGGAAGCACAAAAATTACAGATGGCCAAAGCAACACTCAGCAAATAGAATACTACTGGATGTATCACCATACTTAGATCAGTTTATTGTTGCAGTAACACCCGCGTTACCAACACCCGTTCACCATGTCCGATCAAAGGGCTGCGGATTAGAAAATAAGAGACAAGAGACAGCGAGTCATTCACCACCGGCTGAATGCCGAATGCTGTTTATTGAAAGAGGGAGGAAACCTTAAATACAGGCTTAGAGCACAATGGAGGATCCCCGGAGGACAGAAGTTCGCTAGGGAATGTTCTACATTCTTTCATCAAGCTGTTTACAACAAATGCAGGATACAGGAACAAAGAACCTCTGGTGATCTCTCCAGTGATAGTTAGGTGAGAAGGAAACGGGCAGGGAATCTGAATAGGGAGGACTTCTGGTCAAGGTCCGCAAGCAAGGTGGCAGCCACTCACAGTCAGGGGCCGGGGCCCACAGTATATAATACAGATTCACATTAGTTAATGGGTTCTATCACTAAAATAAACACATGAATTATGGGGATAGAATAGAGGATCTTGATACAAACTTATGCAATTATAGCCACCTCGTTTTTTACAAAGAGGAAAAGAAAATAAACATTAACAAAAAATACAGCCTCTTTGACTATTGGTTTAGAGCAAAACAGATATCCACATGTAGAACAAATGATACTAAACCATGGTCTTTCACTCTGGAGAATAGGTCACCTGCAATGAATAAAGGCCTACAACATAATTCCCACAACTGAATTTGCTAATAGACAATGTAATACAATATGCTTTCACGTGTAGGCATAGGGAAGGACTTTCTAAATGGAATTTTGCTTTTGATGGGACAACATGACTAAAAATTGATAAAAGGATCTCATGAAAATAAAAATACTTTCTACAGCAAACTGTCAATTTAATGAGGGGAAGGAACTCTTTACAAGCTATATATTTGACAGGGCATTGGTATCCCGAATATAAAATGAAGTCATGAAAGTAAATGTTGAGAAAAGTGGTAACAAAATTAAATATTTAGTTATTGAACTTAAGGCAGCTATCTACAGAAGATGTATAATTCTTAGTTAGACAAACACTGTCTTAGTTAGGATTTCTATTGCTGTGATGAAACACCAGGACCAAAAGCAAGTTGGGAAGAAAAGGGTTCATTTGGCTTACATTTCCATATTATAGTCCCAATGTATGATATTGAGTATTAAAAAATATTAGAAATTAATTTCTAAGAGTTTCAGAAGGGAAGTCCAAAATCACATCACATGAAAACTTCAGTGTTCTGGGTTTCAAGACAGCACACTGAGGCCAGTGAGATGCCTCAGCAGAAAAAGGTGGCTGATGCCAAATTTGATAACCTGGGTGTGCAACCTGGAGCCCCCAAGGAGAAAGAAGAGATCCTACTCTCAAAAATTATTCTCACTTTGTATAATACTTCATGATATTTGCACACAGGACCAACATGTATGCAGCAACTTGATGATAGATAGATAGATAGATAGATAGATAGATAGATAGATAGATAGATAGATAGATAGATATTAAAAATTGGGAAATCAAGATTTAAAGGTAGCATATTGTGGTTGAACCTTCTAGAAATGAGAAATGCTCTGCCTTTGTTTCATGTAAGCCTACAACAGCACAAATGCAATGTACCAGCCATTTTTAGAGGTAAACATTTCCATTCTTGATACTGAGCCATTTTACCTGATAGGGCTTGTTTTCTAACACTATTGCCTGTAGGTTAAATTTCTAGCATCTGCACTTTGAGGGATAAATTCAGACTATAGAATTAGAAATCAAATAATATATGCAATTGATTTCCTTCAATGAGCAAAGACAACTGCACTTGAGTAAAATAACAGACTTTTGTTTCTGTTTTAAACTAGAGAGTCTTTTTGCCTATTTTGGTTAATTTTGAGACCTTATTTTAAATGCAACTTTTATGTCCTCCCTACCCCTGGTCCAAACCCAAATATATACCCCTCCCTCACTCTGTTCAAATTCATAATTTCTTTATCTATTCATATATAATCCCAAATATAACCTGTTGAGCCCATATAATGTCACTGGTACATGTTTCCAGAGCTGAATGTTTAGCATTGCACAACTAACTTGTATACTCTTTCCTGAGAAGGGTTACTTCTCCCTCTTTCAACTTTAATAAGTTGCCTGTGGTTCTTCATGTAAGGCTGAGGCCACTGAACGTTTCCCCCATGCCATTTGGAATATTCACTGGTGTCTTCCTTTTTCAGTTCATGTTTGGCTCATTATGTCAAAGGTAATTTTATGGATGTTGCTAGGAGACAGAATTTCACAACAAACTCCCTGATCTAACTGTTACAATCTTTCTCACTGCCTTGTTTAATGTTTCTTAGGCTTTAGGTAAGAGGTGTTTTGTAGCAGTACCCATTGGAACTGGGCTCCAGAAGTCTGTTCTGTGGGAGTCTCTACTGGGGAAAAACAACTTTTCTTGATGAGGGGAAAAGATTATGCCTACATGTGAGAACAAGGACAAAACTGTATAGATTGTTGTTAGTGATTATGCTTGTTTAGTAAATTATTGGTTGTACGTTCTCCTCCAGTGAACATGATTTCACTAGCACTGAGTAGTTAGGGGGAGTTCTAGTAACAGGGATGATATTCCCTTTGTTCAGAGAGTCTTAAGTTCATTTATAGAGTCGTTAGTAATGAGACAGAAGTGCCACTCCACTACTGCACCCAGAGAGTTATTGTGCCATGCCAGTTTTTATTTTTCTTTTCTTTTTATTTTATTTTTAAAATATTTTTATTTTATAATTGATTTAATTTTACGTATCAGCCACAGATTCCCCCTGTCCTCCCTCCTCCTACCCACCCCTACCTTCCCCCGAACCCACCCCTCATTCCCATCTCTTCCAAGGCAAGGTCTCCCCTGGGGATTCAGCTCAGCCTGGTAGACTCAGTTGAGGCAGGTCCAGTCCCCTCCTCACTACACCAAAGCTGTGCAAAATGTCTCAGCATAGGCCCCAGGCTCGAAAAAGCCAGCCCATGCACCAAGGATAGGTCCTGATCCCACTGCCTGGGGGCCTCCCAAACAGTTCGAGCCAATCAACTGTCCCACCCATCCAGAGGGCCTGGTCCAGTTCCATGGGGGATCCTCAGCCATTGGTTCAGAGTTCATGCCTTTCCACTAGTCTGGCTATTCGTACCTGCACTTTTTCTAATCATGGTCTCAATATCTCTTGCTCATATAATCCCTCCTCTCTCTCTCTTACCAATTGGACTCCTGGAGCTCCACCTGGGGCTTGGCCATGGATCTTTGCATCTGCTTCCATCAGTCACTGGATGAGAGTTCTATCATGACAGTTAGGGTGTTCATCCATCCTATCACCAGAGTAGGCAGGCTCCGGCCTTTTCTCAAACATTGCCAGTAGTCTATCATGGAGGTATTTTTGTAGATTTCTGAGAACCTCTCCAGCACTCTGTCTCTTACCATTCCTATGGGGTCCCCACCCATCATGATATCTCCTTCCCTGCTCTCACACTCTGTTCCCTATCCAGCTGGGACCTCTCGCTCCCTTAAGCTCTCTTTCCCCAGACCCTTGCCCTCCTTTACCCACCTCATGTCCAGGTTGCTCATGTAGATCTCATCCACCTCTCTGTCCCAGGGTGATCCCCATGTCCCTCCTAGGGTCCTCCCTACCAGCTAGCCTCCCTGGAGCTGTGAGTTGGCCATCCTCTGTTCTACATCTAGTATCCACTTATGAGTGAGTACATACCATGTTTGTCTTTCTGAGTCTGGGTTACCTCACTCAGGGTGATATTTTCTAGTTCCATCCATTTGCCTGCAAACCTCATGATGTCATTGTTTTTCTCTGATGAGTAGTACTCCATTGTGTATTTTTACCACATTTTCTTAATCCATTCTTCAGTTGAAGGGCATCTAGGTTGTTTCCAGGTTCTGGCTATTACAAATAATGCTGCTATGAACATAGTAGAGCATGTGTTCTTGTGATATGATTGAGCATCCCTTGGGTATACGCCCAAGAATTGTATGGCAGGGTCTTGAGGGAGGTTGATTCCCAATTTTCTAAGAAAATGCCATATTGATTTCCAAAGTGGCTGTACAAGTTTGCATTCCCATCAACAGTGGAGGAGTGTTCCCCTTGCTCCACATCCTCTCTAACCTAAGCTGTCTTCAGTGTTTTTGATCGTAGCCATTCTGAGGGGTGTAAGATGGAATCTCAGAGTTGTTTTTGATTTGCATTTCCCTGATGATTAAGGATGTTATGCAATTCTTTAAATGTCTTTCAGCCATGTGAGCTTCTTTTGAGATTTCTCTGTTTAGCTCTATAGCCCATTTTCTTAATTGGACTGTTGGTTATTTTAAAGTCTAATTTTTTGAGTTCTTTATATATTCTGGATATCAGCCCTCTGTCAGATGTGGGGTTGGTCAAGATCTTTTCCCATTCTGTAGGCTGTCATTTTGTCTTGTTGACCATGTCCTTTGCCCTGAAAAAACTTCTGTTTCAAGAGGCCCCATTTATTAATTGTCTAAGTGTCTATGCTGCTGGTGTTATATTTAGGAAGTGATTTCCTATGCCAATGCATTCAAGACTCCTTCCTACTTTCTCTTCTAGCAGGTTTAGAGTAACTGGATTTATGTTGAGGTCTTTGATCCATTTGGACTTAAGTTTTGTGCATGGTGACAGATATGAATCTATTTGCAGCCTTCTACATGTTAACACCCAGTTATGCCAGCACCATTCCATTGTACAGTTTTGGCTTCTTTGTCAAAAATTATATGTTCATAGGTGTGCAGATTAATGTCATGGTCTTCAATTATCTTCCATTGGTCCACATGTTGGTTTTTATGCCAGTACCAAGCTATTTTTATTACTGTAGCTCTATAGTAGAACTTGAAGTCAGGGATTGCGATGCCTCCAGAGGTTGTTTTATTGTACAGAATTCTTTTGGCTATCCTGGATTTTTTTGTTTTTTCATATGAAGTTGAGTATTGTTCTTTCCAGGTCTGTGAAGAATTGTATTGGGATTTTGATGGGGATTGCATTGAATCTGTAGATTGCTTTTGGTAAGATTGCCATTTTTACTATATTAATCCTACCTAACCATGAGCATGGGAGATAGTTTCATTTTCTTACATCTTCTTCAATTTTGTCTTTCAGGGACTTAAAGTTCTTGTCATACAGGTCCTTGCTTGCTTAGTGAGAGTTATCCCAAGGTATTTTATATTATTTGTGGCTATTGTAAAGGGTGATATATCTCTGATTTCTTTCTCAACCCGTTTGTCATTTGTATATAGGGGGGCTACTGATTTTTTTTTAGTTAATCTTGTATCCTGCTACATTGCTGAAGGTGTTTATAAGCTGTTTGACTTCCTTGGTCGAATTTTTTGGGTCACTTATGCATACTATCATATCATCTGCAAATAGCGAAAACTTGACTTCTTCCTTTCCAATTTGTATCCCCTTGATCTCCTTATGTTGTCTTATTGCTCTGGCTAGAACTTCAAGTACTATATTGAATAAGTATGGGGAGAGTGGACAGCCTTGCCTTGTTCCTGATTTTAGTGGAATCACTTCGTGTTTCTCTCCATTTACTTTGATGTTGACTGTTGGCTTGCTGTGAGTTGCCTTTATGTTAACGTTCTTCATAGGAGTCATAAATAGGCATGACATTTAAGTGCTTCTATTCTTTGGAAGCCTCCGTGGTGCCTTATATCATGAATGTTAGTCCTCAAGGAGAGGGTATTCAACTCAGTCCCAGCTCAGAGGCTGAGACCTGTTTCTGAAATGCGTAGTGCCATTAACAATAAAGACTAACCTTCTATGTCTGTGGGGCAATGAAGGTCAGAACAACAGGCTGTATGTTTTAAGCATCTCTTCAACAGCCCTGGCCAACAACTCAAAAGAGGGTCTCTCAAGTCTAGCATTGAGGATTTTTGTTCGTTTGTTTGTTTGTCTGTTTTTTTTTCATGATCTTTAACTTTTTGATGGAATGCCATCAGCCTAGATGATAAAGGGTCATTAACACTCTGTATGTTTATTTATACAATAAAGTATGTGCTATAGATTTTTAGGTTTTGTTTTTTTTTTTTTTTTTGCAAATATAGAATATATTCTGATTTTTTTTCTGGGTTTTTCAGCCATATACATTATCATTTTACCTACTCACCTCCTTCTCCTATATTTATATACCTCTCCCTCCCCTAAGTAGCACCCTTTCCTCATCAGGTCAATTGTACTCTGCTATTCCCTATTACCTTCATATCCACCTTCTTCCTTTACCTCCTTTACCCTCCTAAAGAGACACCTCTTTTCCTGTTTCTTCTACTGAGGCTTTTGAAAAACAATGATGAAATATGACTTTCCCAGTTGATTGTAATATGGAACTGAGTGATTATCTCTGGAATTTGATGGGTTTTATGATATTACTTTCATGAAACACGTCTGTTATCACTAATAATGGCTTAAATTTGGAATATTTATACAGCACAGATATACATGTCTCTTAGACATCTACTATTATAGACATGTGCTTCAATCTTCAAACCAGGTTTGGGTCATATTCAGAGATTCTTGCCATCATTCAAAGATTTAATATGAATCATTTACACTCTTATGAATTATATTTTATTTTGTTGATTTCTCTAAAGACTCTCACGTCCAGTAACAAAATGAATTCCATATACTTTTCTATACTCATAAAGGCAGAGTTCTTAATACTGTCAGAGTATATGTTATTGATTTCTAGTTTTAAGACAAATGCTAATTGCTCAACTGAATTTATATTCTATTAAATTTTCATTCTGAATTACAAAGAAAACTAATTGGAAACCCCAGTCATAAATTGTAATCCAATATGGCACAGTAGTTGCTTAGAATATGTACAAAAAATGACTTCTTAAGGTTTATTGAGCTATTTCACGCTGTTTTGCTTGAGCTTAAAGGTATGTTATATAACAGTTGTGATTCTTGACAAGAAATACTGAGATGATAGCAAATGCCTTCAAATTACCTACCTAAAAGCTATTTCCTGAGCCCCATAAAATTCTTAGCCAATAATGAATGGTTAATTGACAGATGTTGTAAGATTATCATACTATCTATACTTAACAAGTCTCATTTCATGCATTTTCAGTGACATTCCTGAGTACAACTTCATTATTTAGATTGATTGCATTAAATTTCTTAGTTTTTATTAAAAATTAAAGTATGATGCAATTGATTATAACTATCTGTGGCTTTAGATGTTAAATTGATATATTCAACACACATTGATATCTGGCAACATTTATTAGTTGAATACTTTTTAAATGAAGGGATTTATTTCAGAAAGAAACATAGTAAGAAAATGAGTACCTTCTGTGAATATCGCTCTGTATAAATAAAGTGCTGATTGGCAAGTAGCCAGGCAGGAAGTATAGGCGGGACAAGCAGAGAAGAGAATGATGGGAAGGTACCGGTAAGCCACAAGCCATGTGGCAACTTATAGACTCATAGATATGGGTTATTAAGATATAAGAACTAGATAACAAAAAGCCTGCTGTGGCCCTACAGTTTGTAAGCAATATAAGTCTCTGTGTGTTTACTCTGTTGGGTCTAAGTGGCTGCAGGACTGGCGGGTGAGAGAGATTTATCCTGACTGTGGGCCAGGCAGGACCAGGAACTCTCCAGCTACAACCTTGCTTTTTTTTTTAAACAAATAATATAATATCACACATCTACCCATTTTTTTTTTTTTTGGCGTGTGGGGGTAAAGATACACATGTGTTGTCATGTGTGTATAATCACATGTGAGGGGAGTGGTGGTGCATATATCCTGTGTGTCCATACAGAGGCCAGATGAGATCATCAAGCATCTCTTAATTTCTATCTTAAGGTTTTGAGATTAATTACGCATTGAAGCTTAAGGTTGCTTTTCAGGCTAGAATTTCTCATCACCAAATTCCTGGAGTCTGTCTGCCTCTGATTCCCAAGGCTGAGGTTATATGCAATGTGCAGATATGATCAACTTTTACAACGGTATTTGAAACCAGATTCTGTGATACACACAAGCTGTTTCCCATCAAGCTATCTCAAGAATCTCCATGTTCACCTGTATCTTAAAATGCAGAATATTAGGGCTAATATATCTCTCTAGATAACCACTGGGGAAATTCATGAACAACATTCAAGAATTTGTTTCTTATGCTCAAAGTTTAAAGAACATTGTAATTGCTTTTTACTTTAATTATGAAACTAATTCATACACATGCTCATTATGGTAAAGGTATCAGATTTAAGTAATGAATTTCCCACATTAAGACTGTTATATCCTTGCAAACCTGTGTCACTGGTGACATTTTTATTCATCTGGATTGTATATATTATGCAATGCCTTTCTACTTAAATTGATACTCATAACTTTTCCAGAAAGTTTTTATTTAGTTAATTGAATAATTTAACTTATATTTAACAAGGCGGAGTATAATATTAGACATATTACTGGATGAAGAGAAAGAAAGACCCAATTAGTAAATAACAAAGTCATTGTAGCCTCACTATTAGTGACAATTTTAATAACTGATATCTGGCTGAGGAATCATGACAGTCCGTTTAAGATATTAGTTCTAATAGGATGCCAACAGAAAAAGAGATACTATTGAACAAGTAAGTGAATCTGAACAGTTGTTTATTTCCTTATCATATCAAATTATAAAATGGTATTTGCTAACATGTCTATGCAAAACTTTTGTTATTACTTATTATGATTTGTGGTAACGGGTATGGAACCTGGGACCTCACACAAACTAAGCAGGGATTACTGCATTAAATTTAATAACAAATTTCAAATCTTACTTTAAAAAATTCAGACAAATGATATAGAAAGGATCTGTCCTAAGGCAAAACAATTTAATTTACTTTTAAAACAGAATTAAACCTTACTTAAATGTTATTTTTAATGTTCTATTGGATCAAAACCAACTGACCAACATCTTCAATCTTTTCAAGTAAGGATGAAATGAGAGCAGGGAAGACAATGTATTGAGAAATTTCTAACCTGTAAGTCATTCCAAGCCAAACTGAATGAATTCTTAAAGAAATAAATTGCCATCTGCTCACATTTTCTTCGAGCTAAACTGTTGGAATTAAGCCAATTTTAAAGGAACACTGATGTGATACTGAAGAAATACAGATTGTGAATTAGGCAGTTCACATTCCACTGATTATTCAATAGAGTGCATGAATAGTAAAAGAAAAAAAATTCACTTTTAACTCTATACACGCTGCTTACTTTGAAATTCCACTGAAATATCATAACTGGCCCAACATAATGAAATCAACAGGATAAACCTAAATGGATTAAAACAAGAAATCTTGTCTAACACATCCATATATTCATCACCATAATTGCTTAATTTTTGTTTGGCTTTACTGTTATTAATTTTAAATGGACTTCAGCATTATGTATTTGCTTACACTGGAGTTCTGTTTAACTAGAACTCACAAATGGGATGAAAGGACATTGTAGCTGACCATGGAAGTTCAAATTTATGTTTCTCAGTTCTGTTTAACAGTTAGCTAAACCAAATTGAAGCACAGCCCATCAAAACAGAACAATAGGCTTGAAATACTAGTTGCCAAGTCATCATTGCATATTAAATGTAGTATGATGAAGGTCCATCCATTTTTCTTAAGTAAATGATATTTGCAAAATACAAACATAAGTCTGTAGACTGACTTGCTTTGTGGCTGCCAGCTTACACACACACACAAAATGACAAAATGACAAAAAGACTTATTATTAATTATGAGATCTTGGCTTTAGCTTAGACTTGTTTCAGAAAAGTTCTTATAACTTGAATTAACCCATATTTTTAATCTATGTTCTTCCAGGCGCTCCTTACCTCATCTCTATTTTGCTCTTCCATGTCTCGCTGAGGGCTCTGCTTTTCTTCTTCCTGGTGCTCTTTCTGTCCAAAAGCCCCGCCTACACCTCCTGCCTAGTTCTTTGTTAAACCAATCACAGTGACATATTTTCCCACAGTGTAAAGGAATATTCCACAACAAATGTCCTTCTAAGTATTATTTCATGAAAATAAGTATGTCAGTCTGAATTCGCCAATTTCAAAATTTTCTTCTAATTTTGCTGGTTTTTATTGTATTCTTTATATATACTCAGATTTAGCCAAATTAACAAACATAAAGCAAACTTGAAAATGGTAATTCAAGAATAGACAGAAATCAGACTTTTTGTTGATAAACAGATATGTAATCAAAATGACATTTTTTTTTCAAAATGACATTTTTGACAAAATGTTTAAGATGTATGAATCTGCTGCTTAAGCCATGAATAGCATCGGCATGCATTCGAGGTACACACAGAATCAGCACATACTTTCTGAGAATCTTATTTGAAAATATGTCTGTCCAATATAATCGTAAAGTACACTGGATTTTTCACTGAGATCTTCTCATCTTTTCATCCTATTTCTTTATCTGAGATCCTCTTCCCACTGACTATTACTATTTTCATATTTAGAACTAATCATAAGCAGAATGACTCCAGTCCTTCTAGATATCTCAGATATCAAAAGTCAGGTGCAATTAGTATCTTCCTATCTCTAGCAACCATAATCTACCCATGTGTGATGGCTATTTCTAGTTGTCAACTTGACCAAATCTGGAATTAACTAATCACAAAATGGAAGTCACACCTCTGAGGGTTTTTGCTTAATTTCAAGTAGGATGATTCACATCTAATCCAGTTCTCTGAGGCAGAAAGACACACCTTTAATTCAAATATTTTGAGCTGGTAAAACCCAACTGTAACCTGGGCACCTTCTATTGGAAGCCTGTGTAAGGATATGGAAGAAGGAAGTGTTCTTTATTTTTTTGCTCTCACCTTGACAGCAAGTCCATTACTTCACTGGCATGAGAGTCTACTTCTTTGGAATCCCAGCATTTACTGAAGACCAACTGAGACATCCAGCCTCATTGACTGAGAAACTACTAGATTCTTGGACATCCCATCCACAGTCAGTCATTGTTGGATTAGCTGGATTGCAGCTGTAAGTCATTCTAATAAATTCCTTTTCGATATATTGAGAAACTCATTCTATAAGATATGTTACTCTAGAGAACTCTCACTAACACACCATTCTTAAGAGAGTCCATGTATGAATATATATATATATATATATATATATATATATATATATATATATATATATATATACCTTCTCTTAGGCAATAGTTGCTAAATGCCAAATATAAGTAAAACCAACCAGATAGCTCATGAAATATTTGTATTGCACATATACTCTCATACTTTGTAGATTCTCTTCATTTTTTTTTCGTTGTTTTTTTTCGAGACAGGGTTTCTCTGTGTAGCTTTGCACCTTTCCTGGAGCTCACTTGGTAGCCCAGGCTGGCCTCGAACTCACAGAGATCCGCCTGGCTCTGCCTCCCGAGTGCTGGGATTAAAGGCGTGCACCACCAACGCCTGGCTTCATTTTCTTTTGTACAGTGAGTTTTCATGAAGTTCAGTTTATAAACAAGTACTTATGGCATGTTTGTCCTATAAATTTAGTTGTGATTTTACATTGATCTACATGGATGCCATTATAAGCTTAAAGTATTCCCTTGCTGTGGGTAAATTTTAATTTAAACAAAAAATAATTAGGTATGGATTAGCTTTAAACATGTGCATTCTTCTATTTTTTTAGTTATTGATTTGCTTTAATATATAGCAATTATTTCCATTTGAAACTGAAACTGTTTATGTTTCTGAATTTAAAACTGTGAATATTCATTCTATATACTTATTCTTCTCATAAACTTTAACCACACTAATCATGGGTAATTCATATTACCTGGATCTGGATTTCTGCCTGTAGTAATTTGAAACATTTTGTCTCATTGAAATAAATATAAACATATCTATGGGTGTGCCAGGTATCACTGTTTCCCTTAAAATATTTGAGTGATGAATTCAGTTGAGGCAGGGCCAAGCCTTTCCACCTTCATGAAGTCTATGCAACTTGTCCCACAATAGGTAATGGGCTCCAAAAAGCCAGCTCATGCACTAGGGATAGATCCTGATCCCACTGTCAGAGTCCAGCTAAGCAGACCAAGCTACACAACTGTCTTGCTTAAGCAGAGGGCCTAGTCTAGTCCCGTGGAGGCTCCAGAGCCCATGAGAGGTCTTACTTTCAGAGGAGGGAATAGGGGGTAAGTTTTGTTTAAGGGAAATGGCTGGTGGAGGGAGCAGGAGGAGATAAGAGAGGAAGATCTTTGGTTGGTATGTAAAATGAATAAAACATTTCTTAATAAAGAAAAAAATTGCTTGATTTTATGATTCTGTATAAGAACAGAGAGTAAATTTAAGTAATTTTATAAAGGAAAATGAGCATTTATCTCTCTTCCTAGAATGTGTATAGGGGGGTTAGTCAATCAAGTAACAGTTACAGATTTACATGTTGTGGAAAAGATTGCCATTTACCAGAATTTACCTGATATCACTTTATGAATATCATGAAAAATCAGTTGCTAGAGTATACATTTCCCTGTTTATCTCAGATTTTATTTATCTGATATTCTCATGTCTCAAAGAAGTTACCTCCCCCAGGTACTCATCCCACACAAATGGTAGATTATTTTAATTATGGGCTGAACTTAATCATCTCTGGAACATCCCTGAGGGAATACTTTCATTCATAATTACTAATGACATCCCAGTCATTAGGTATAAGCTTTGTATGAAATCCTGCTGCTAATGTGTTGTTGTCCTCTCCCAGGGTACCTGTGTCCATTTCCTGTGTCTCTCTGGTAACATTTTGATTAGACTGAAGCACAGTTTTACAACACAATTTAAACTTTCTGACTGTTTGAAAAAGAAATTATCCTTTGACATTTATGTCTTTTTTGTAATTGTTTTCTCAAAAAAAGAATGTAGAAATTGCCTTGTTTCTGAATAATATTTCCCCTATTTTAAGCATTTTGTATGCAATCATTGTTTGCCATATGTGTATTACAATGATTTTTATTATTTTTATAAACCTCACAGAAAGAATCAGCAAGGTTATGAAACATGTCCTAGTCATTCATTGAAAGGTAATGGTTATATATGAGCTCAGATTTCCCTTATACTAAAGCCCAAGGTTTTTCCAGCTGATTTTCTATCATGTAGTTCTTTTTTTTTAAACCTTTAATCGGTGGCTACTTTAGGGGGACCCACCACCCAGCCCCCAAATAATCACACCAGGAGTCTTATTCTTACTTGTAAATGCCTAGCCTTAACTTGGCTTGTTTCTTGCCAGCTTTTCTTAATTTAAATTATTCTCTTTTTTGCCTCTTGGATTTACCTTTCTGTATTTCAATATATCCTTTCTTTCCTTCTTATACTGTGTCTGGCTGTGTGGCTGACCCCTTCCTTTCTAGTTCCTTGATCTTCTCTTCCCAGATTTCTCCTCCTATTTCTTCTCCTGTCATTTTATTGACCATTCAGCTCTTTATTTGACCAATCAGGTGATTTATTTATTTATTTATTTATTTATTTATTTATTTATTTATTTATTTATTTTTGGTTTTTCGAGACAGGGTTTCTCTGTGTCACTTTGTACCTTTCCTGGAACTTACTCTGTAGCCCAGACTGGCCTTGAACTCACAGAGCTCTGCCTGTCTCTGCCTCCCAAGTGCTGGGATTAAAGGCATGTGCCACCACCACCCGGCAGGTATTTTATTTAAAGAGACAATGTAACAGGGATTCACAGAGTGAAACACATGAAACATAAAAGAATGAAGCACATATCTGCATCATTAAACAAATGTTCCAAGTACAAGAAATTGTAACACATCCTAAAATAATATTATATAACACTACAATGAGTATTTTTCTATTTTAGTTATTTCTTTAGATTACAGTATAATTATGTAATTCTTTCTTCTCTTTACTCCCATAAAACCCTCCCATACACTTCTCCTTATTCTCTTTCAAATTTGTGAATTTTTTCATTAATTGTTGTTATATACATGTGTGTGTGTGTGTGTGTGTGTGTGTGTGTGTGTGTGTGTGTGTGTATGTGTATGTGTGTGTGCACGTGCATGACCATTTGGTATTGGAAAACCAACTTGGTGTATTTTTCCCTGGTGAACAGTCTTTCTCCTGGTCTCATTATTCCTAAAGTGCATGTAGTTCATTATGGAATTTGAGGCCTCTTCGCTTGTCCCTCATACAAGATAGCATATCTGTTGTTGTATTCTTTGTTCAGCTAATGTTTATGAAATAAAGTTGGTGAGAAATTATGGCATAGCTTCTGACATTACAAGGAGACACAGTGTCACAGCAAACTACCTGATCCCTGATCTATGGCACTCACAACTCCTCTCCTGGCAGTGTCCCCTGAGAATTGGGTGACAGAGTTGTGTTGTAGATGTATCCTTTGAGAATATGCTCCAAAAGTCTGCATTTTTGGTTGGTTAATGTTTCCTTCCATTGAATAGAGAAGTTTCTTTGGTTATAGGTGAACACCACACATATTAGTGGGTATAATGATATATATTTACAATGCATTAAGGGATTTTGCTAGTTTAGTAATATGTTAGCTCTAGGTTCTTCTCCAAGTTCCATGGTTTGATAGTCACCCAGGTTTTCAGTACCTATCACAAGTTCCCTCTTGTTGAGTAGGTGTTAAGTCCAATTAGAGAGATTTCCAATACCATCAAGATATGGTTTCCACTATTGTACCATTAAGATTATTGTAACATATTGGTCATTGTTGAGGTTTTTAGGCTTTATAACTAGGTAGGACTGTTGATTGATTGTCTGCTTTCACATATTGCATACTACCTTCTAAAAACATGAAAGCTAGTCATTAGAGAGAAGCAATTCAGATCAGTTCTATCTCAGGGGTCTATGGGCCCTATTTCTGAAGTGTATGATGCCTTCACTTGTAGCTAGAATTTTCCTGCCTTACCCACAGTCAGGACAAATCTCTGTTACCCACCAGTCCCACCACCGCTCAGACCCAACCAAGTAAACACAGAGACTTATATTGCTTACAAACTGTATAGCCATGGCAGGCTTCTTGCTAACTGTTCTTATAGCTTAAATTAATCCATTTCCATAAATCTATACCTTGCCACATAGCTCGTGGCTTACTGGCATCTTCACATGCTGCTTGTCATGGTGGCGGCTGGCAGTGACTCTCTCTGCTTTCCTGTTCTCTCTATTCTCCTTTCTATTAGTCCTGCCTATACTTCCTGCCCGGCCACTGGTGAATCAGTGTTTTATTTATTGACCAATCAGAACAATTTGACATACAGACCATCCCACAGCACTTTCCCTCTTCTTCTTCTTCTTCTTCTTCTTCTTCTTCTTCTTCTTCTTCTTCTTCTTCTTCTTCTTCTTCTTCTTCTTCTTCTTCTTCTCCTTCTCCTTCTCCTTCTCCTTCTCCTTCTCCTTCTCCTTCTCCTTCCTTCTCCTTCTCCTTCTCCTTCTCATTCTTATTCTTATTCTTCTAATTCTTCTTTTTCTTCTTCTTTTAAAGAGGAAGGTTTTAACTTTTACACATCTCCAAAGCCATCTTCATATATTTGGGAATTTGGGCATAGTTTCTCTTACCACTTCCTGCTGGAGGGGGACACTGTATCATATGGGGACACAAAGAAAATTTTAGGATTATGGAGTAGTCCATAAGGGTGTATCGTCTGAGCCAGTTGCCTTGAAACAGTTCTGGATGTTGGATCATCTGAGCCTTGGTGTCATCGAGACCTTTCAGGGGGTCTTGGCTGGTCAAACCTGATATGTCTTAATCTGGAAGAAATCCATAGCCTCGGGCTTTCTGTGGAAACAAAAGCAGAGCCTCTTTTCCAAAGCAACATATTCTTATATCCAAAATTTGAACTCATGGTACCGTTAAAATGTACATTTTGGCATAACTCAACAACTTTTGCAATCAAATGTTTTTCTTCATTTACGAATATCAAAGAGAACATAATCCAGATTCTCTATATGGTAGCCATGTTTACGTGCCTTATTTTTCAAATTACCTTGAACCTATTGCTTTAAACTGCAACATTCTAAGACTGAAAGGCCTGTGGCTGCTGGTTCCACCCACTTCAGCTTCCCAACATGGAGGTGGAAGGTTTTCCACCAGCTCTGGGAGCCATCAACTCTCAGAACTAGTGGGTCTATGGTTCTATCAAAGCAGCATGTAGCCCAGGAACCTCTTTTTTGTTTTGCACTAGCAAAGGCTAAATCCACCACACAGCTTAATGTGCCACTTGTAGAGGCCTCATTCCCACCATACTATAGGTCAAGCTCAAACACCAGGAATCTGCCAGTAGCTCAAACAAGCAGGCAGGCTGCTGCTAACTTGAAAGAGACAACTAGGAACTGTTTTTAGCTCCGTTTTCTCGGGTTTTAGGTGGAAACTCTTGCCCCATGTTGGGTGTCATTTGTAGCTAGAGTTTTCCTGCCTTGCCCACAGTCATGACAAATCTCTGTCACCCGCCTGTCCCACCACCGCTCAGACCCAATCAAGTAAACACAGAGACTTATATTGCTTACAAACTATATGGCCATGGCAGGCTTCTTGCTAACTGCTCTTATAGCTTAAATTAATTCATTTCCATAAATCTATACCTTGCCACTTGGCTCGTGGCTTACAGGCATGTTCACATGCTGCTTGTCATGGCTGCGGTTGGCAGTGACCCTCTCCACCTTCCTGTTCTTTCTATTCTCTCTGTCAGTCCCGCCTATGCTTCCTACTTGGCCACTGGCCAATCAGTGTTTTATTTATTGGCCAATCAGAACAATTTGACATACAGACAATCCCACAACATTCTCTAATAAGAACTTAACTTCCAACTCTGTGGAGCAAACAAGGACCATAGCAATAGACTGTAATATTTTTTAATCTTTTGGACAACTGACCAACAACTAAAATGTGGTTGCTCATGCTTTGTGATACATTCTTTATCAGATTGTCTTTGGCTCTTTAGGGTATCAGTGTCAGCCAAAATATGAAAATTCTGTTTATATGAGTTGAATATGCATGTATGCTCATAGAGGGCCTATATGTATTATAGGATTTTTGTTAGATAGATAATAGTATGAGTTTTTATCACTTTTCAGATATTATTATTTTACCATCTTTTTCCCTTCTTGTGTATTTATCTTCTTCTCTCCCTAATTAGAGTCCTACCACACAGACATACATCATTTTCATTAGAAAACTCTAGAAATCAGAAAAAGTGGTCCTTTGCCTGGGTGATTTTTTAGGGGCTAAAGAGAAAGGGGGGAAGAAGAATACAAGTTATCTGATCAGTAAAGTAGAAATAACAAGTTTTATGAACATCACAGTGGAAATAATTCAATACTTAGTCTAGTAATCAAAGACAATCTCTTTTAGCATAAGTGAAATAAGACAATTCAGAATTCAAGTTAGAATACCAACTGACAGAACACACACCCATCTGTAAGATTATCTGTAATACCCTTGGCAGTAAGAAACCATGAAACTCTTTTACCTTCATGTATGTAAAAGAACTCAACCTGTCATTAAGAGGCATGCAGCCTGGACACTCCAATGTCTCCAGCGTATACTTCATCCATCTTAGGTCCTCACGGCCAGCACTGCAAGTCCCCACTGTAAACGACTATGAACTTGTGGGAAATGTCAAGAATGGCACATGGGAAATATGTCACTTCCATCCCTTCATTCACAACAGAAGAAACAGAATAGTTTTGACTCAAATATTTGCCCTTTTTGGAAAGCCATGCCAGTACCATATCAACTAAGAAACAGAAATCAAAGCATGTTCTTTGGGTTGAGACCTGATTTGCCTCATGAGTCATAGCTCTCTATGAACACCAAAAATCAAATGCTACAACTAGTTTATTTATGGTAATTGTTAGTAATGGGAAAGTGAACAATAAGTGTGAATGATTTTTTTAAGTGGGCATTGTTTCATAAAATGTTCATATAATTGTCAACATTTCAAAGCAGACACACAGAGTTCTGAAGAAAAAAAATCAAATCAATAAATGCCATGTAAGTACAAATTGAAGTTATTTCTATAATGGTCACCAGATTTTATACTTTGAAGATGATTGATCACAGATTGAATCTCCAAGTAATTCAAAAGCCTCTGCATCTACTTTCTCACCTAAGGGAAGTTTATGAAGTAACAGAAAAAGTTCTGAGCTACCTCGCTTGCTTTGTTATTTAGTGGGAGTTTCACACCAAGGTTTAAAGATATGCCAATTTTTCTAAAATAATGACCACTATCTGCACAGATAACAAATCTATGCCCTGGATAGGATATCATAGTAGGTTAAATCTGGGTCAAATTAAAGAACATTTGAATTTCACCAATTTTCTGTTTTGATATCTATTTCAGCACTTTCAAATGATCTTACTCAGGTCTAGGACACTTTTCTACAACTTTGGTGAGCCCTGAATTTAATATGTATTTGTCATTATTTACATTTTTCAGGTTAATTTTTCTACTTGATTCACATTGAAAAGGATCCCACAGTGTTCTGAAACAGGAAGAGAATATATTGAGATTACAGATTAATTTGATTATGGTTTGCTACCATAATCAGATGCTGCTAGCCACCACCATGAGAAGCAAAATGTGAAGGCAGAACTAGGAAAAGGAAACAACCACGTGGCTAAGTATAAATAAGAATTATGTGTTAATTTAAGTGTAAGAGCTAGTCAGTAATAATCTTGAGCAAATGGCTATACAGTTCGTAAATAATATAAGACTCTGTGTGTTTACTTGGGTCCTAGTGGCTGTGGAACTGGTGGGTGAGAGAGGTTTGTCCTGACTACCAGCAGGCTGTGACACAGGAAAACTCTAGCCACAGTTATTGGTGTGCATTTAACAACTGAAAAGAAGTTGCATCCCTGCTTCCTCCTCTCCCTTTGATATCTTAAATATAAACTTTGTTCAAAGCAAAATGTGTAGGTTATTGGGTCTCCTTCACACAGTGAAGAGTGGATCTAATAACAACATTTAACATATTTCACATATATTTAACATCTTTTTTTTCTGTTGTTGTTTTTGGTTTTTGGTTTTGTTTTGTGATGGATGGGAGCTTGCATGGATGGAAGGAAATTTTGATGATAACAGAAGGGAAAATGGAGATTAAAAGCAGCATTACATTGGATATAGGCTTTTGAAGTACCATTGCTCTTTCAAATTCACTTTGCCTCCATTATTTCTTACAATATTACCTGACATGATGAAATTCACAGATTTATATTGAATTAAAATCATATAATAGTATGTGCTTCCTGAATATTTATATTATAAACATAAAAATGTATCTTTTGTAATTAGGAAGAAAATGTTTTGCTGAGGGCTCAGTGAGTAAATGCATTTGTTGTCAAGCCTGATTTCCTGATTTCAATCCCCAGAATCCATGTGGTAGGATATGTTACTTCCATAAGTTGTCTTTTAACAATCATAAGTTCTCTCTCTCTCTCTCTCTCTGACACATAAACACATGTGTATGCGTATTAATTAATTAATTAATTAATAGATATTTTGAAGGCCTATAATAAAATGATAAGCTACAAATATCTTCTATGAAAAGTCAATACAAAATAAATATGAAGAGTATGGAAAGATCCTCACTTCATGGGTGGACTATTAATGACTTTTAAAGAGATTACCAGAGAGAGGTCTTAGTGATACATTAGCAACTAACACAAGATTAGGGAAAGAAAAAGAAATAGTTAAAAAATTTTTACAGGATATTTCTGGCAATGAGAAGCCATGGGAATTATTTCCCTTGGGGAAAAGTATAATTTGCATGCATTTTAATTTCATCTTTAGTAAAAGGAAAAAAAAAGAAAATAATATCAGATTTTACCTCATAGTTTTGTAGAATTAGCTCTAAATTGGCAAAACAAAGGTGAAGATTCTGAGAACTTGAACAGAACTGTTAATTTGGAATAAATATTTTAGGTGTTCAACTAACCAGTAAATCAATGTTTTAACAGTCCTTTGATTTTATCTTTGTCATTTGCCCTCTATTTATCCATCATAGTGTGGGTTCAGGTTACATTAAATATATATTACAATAAAAATAAAGTACAGTATGATTTGTTCATTTTGGGTAATGTGATTATTTATTCAAACAAGAAGTAAGGCAGAATATTTTATGTGCAGTTTTACATTGTTCTACCTTGAACTTCCTGTAAATTTCATCCCTTTCTGTATAATCCTTGGAAAGCCTAAATATGGCTGCACGGTAAGAATATAATGAAAACTTTAAAATACAGGGTGCCTTTTCCCTTGGGTAATATAAAAAAACAGTAACATAATCTGTCCTCCACTGTATTCTATTATGCACTTCAAACAGCCACCATGGAAAGAACTGGGACTGTACAAACCCTGGGAATTCTTTTGGCTTTGGAGCTTACTTGACACTTAACTTATGACAGGCTCTTAGGAAAACAAAGCACATGGCTAAGGCTTTCACATCTGTCCATAATTATTATAATGATACCCTAACAATCACCTCCAGTGTGCACTATTCTCATTCAGTATGTTCACTGTTCACAATGATAAACATGTTATGTACATTATTCACTGAATTTTCAGGAAGTCTTTACAATATAGACAGTATTATAGATTACACAAAGGTAAACTAAGGCTGTATAGTTAAATTCTCATACTCATCCAAACTAACAGTTTGCATTGAAGAGTCATATTCATGTTCATATTGCTTCACTCAAGAAATATGAGAAGACCAGATACCAGTTCAAACTAAACCTGGTGTTCTGTGAAGTAACTCTTGGCAACAACGATTTTGACTTGTATAATAGAATTGATGGGTAGAGTTGTTTATTATATGTTCACAATTATTTGATGTGATCTTCAAAATTAAGAATTAAATCTCCCTCAACCTCATTATTGCTAAATGTAATTGTTAACTGTAACTCCAAATAAAATTAATGCAACTAATCTTTTGCTCTTCATATGTAGTTGGGATTAAACCCAGGATTTTGTGTATTCTAAGACTTTGCTTTGTTACTTAAGTAGAGTACCTGTCTCATTTATTTTTTTATTTTTGTCTTTGGTGCTAGATGTTTAAAGACATAGCAGTTTCACTGTAGGAGAGGAAAACTGCCTTGTCTTGACAACATTCTTACCACTCTCTTGACAAGCTACATAGCTAAATGCTAAAGTTTCATGACAACCACCATGTGAATGAGCCATCCTGGCAACATAAGATGCCTACAACTCAGACTGAAATATGGGCTGTGACCTAACTGGGGACCCAACAGCAGAGAAACTGAGACCATGTTTCCTATTTAAATTGCTTTATATATTTTTTAATTTATTAGACAGCAAAATAAAACTAGTATAGAATGCAGCAGCAAATTAACATTATTGAATTTACCAATTTGAAAAAATGCAAAGTACAAAAGAAGTTATCACAAGTCATAATAACCAGAGTTCTCTTATCAATAGATATGCAGCCTGTGGGATAATGAATGACAAGATACAGGATATAGTACAGTTCATCCGTCTTCAAGTGTAACATACTTGACCTGAGTAGATTATGGGAAAACATAATAGAAAATTAATATAAGGGCTGAGAATCAAAACCAGCTCTTTAGCTTCCTTAAGCCAGTTAATAGAGTATTAAATAATATGATAAGGTGAAAACACAAACAAGCCTCACAATAGATGTTCCCTTTTAAGGTTTTAGAGACCACTGAGTGATATCTGCATCAAGAGCAGACATTTACAGAGAAACTCCTATTAAGTGCCTGAGATAAAATTTGATGTAGAAATTGTCAGAGGTAACCATTTGTTTTCTCTAAATGAAATTTGGCATTTAGGCTAAAAAAAGATGGTTAATGTGCAGTAAGTCTTCATTGTATTAATTCTTTCAGAAATCATTTCTCCAGACAGTCATACCAAATTAACTCTTGTGTTAAGCTACTTACATGTAAGTTTAATTAGCTCAGATATATTTTATTCAAACAGGCCTAACAATTTGTCCATCTAAATTGTTCATGTAAGTTAATATTAAGAACACTGAGTCAGCTTTAAATTCTAAGTTTAGTATCCATGCCGTTTATATTTCTCTGATCTGAAAGCCCGACCATTTGATTGTCATAGTAATAAGTTGGTTTAATGAAGCACAGTGTTACTCTTCCTTAATTTTTGATACTTCTACTGGGTATTGTATTGTAAAGTAATTAATTCTTATAGTTTTCCGAAAACTGAAACCAACAATCTGAAAACTGTATTTCCTAAATTAACTATTCTTTCTTAAAAGAGCCTGTGTTATACATGTATATTTCCTGAAGTTACTGTAGCCAGTGGTCACCAGAAACAGGTGAGAAAACAATCAAAATAATTTAATAAGACACAAAGAAAGAGTGATAGATCAATTTCTTTGGAGAAAAAAACATTTGAGACATTTGTATTGTATTTGTGAAACAATCATTGGTCTCTAGTCATGGTTTATATTTTTCTGTTAAAATAAAAACAATCAAATGTTCACTGGAGGTGGACACCAGTTTTAAAAAACTTCTGAGTTCCCAGCTTTACCAATAAGATGAAAAGAGAAACATTTCTTCAGTTTCTTTTGGTATTTAAGTTTATAAGCATGTTGTGGTTCAAATATGAAATACCTCCTCAGGCTCATGCACAGAAATACATGGTCTCTAGTTTGTGGTCCTGTTTGGAAAGGATATGGTATTCATAAAGGAAGAGCCTTGCTGGAGAAAGGATTTATAGTTTTCTTTAATAATATTTTTTCTGATTATATTATATTATTATATAATATTATATTATATTCTTGTAGCTGGATGTTTCTCCAGTCCTGCCTGGCCCTGAGGTCCAGACAAATCTCTCTCATTCCTGTTCCCACAGCCACTTATAAAATAATTACTCGAAAGCTTATATTAATTACAAACTGTATGGCCTATGGCTTCAGCTTCCTCCTAGCTAGCTCTTTCATCTTAAATTAACCCAATCCGATTAATCTATATGTTGCCACATGGCTGTGTTGTTACCTGTCTGCTGGCAACTTGTTGCTCCTTTGGTGGAAGCTGGCATCTCTCTAGACTCACTCTTCATCTTGTCTTCAGTTTGAATGTACCGCCCAAATGTATGCAGCTTTATTTATTATACAGTGGGATCCACACATATTCACAGCATACAGAAAGACATCCCATACCATAGCCTGATTATTGTTTTCCTTCTCACATCCCTTCCCAGATCCTCCCCACATCCTTACCCATCCAAATCCACACCCTTTCTTTCTCCTCATACAAACAGGCATCTAAAACAATAAATACAAACAAACCAGAATAAAACAAAAACAAACAAAAGAAAAAGATCCAAAGAAAAAGCACAAGTAAAAGATATAGATGTGAAGACACGTTTCCACACACAGAAATTTATATGCTGATCCCAATTCATATTCTTCCTATCTCTGTGTGTGTGTCTCTATGTCTCTGTGTCTCTGTATTTATCTCTCTCCCTAACTGTCTCTGTCTCCCTTTGTCTCTCTTCTTTCCAAGTGCATATGAAAAATCACTCCTCTGCTGCCTTAATTTGTTCTTGTTGGGGGTATTCTATCACAGTGACAGAATTAACTAATACAATGTGTAACAGGGTGATGAGACTGTGAAGTGCTATACATTTGGATTTTGTTTTGTTTACTCATCTTTGCTATGAGATTATCTGGCTGAGAGTTGATGAAAATAATCTGTTTATTCCCAACATTTATAACAGTGAGTGCCAGCTAACTACTAGGGCCTTCTTTCTGTGCCTTGACAGTTTGTTGAATGGCTGATTATAAAGCAAGCCATTTAATTTTATTTTCTGAATATTTTTTCACAAACAAATGATATTAAGAGAATTGTTTTATATAAATCATTGATTTGCTGTTTTATTTCTATTTTTATTTTACCTGTATCAGTTTTGTCTTTCCATGTTTTCATGATTACCATGTTCTGCTGTGGATATCGCTCTGTATAAATAAACACTGATTGGCCAGTAGCCAGACAGGAAGTATAGGCGGGACTAACAGAGAGGAGAATTGAGGGAACAGGAAGGCAGAGGGAGAGACTGCTGGAGCCTCAGCCAGGACAAGGAAAATGTAAGGTACCAGTAAGCCATGAGCCATGTGGCAAAGTATAGATTAATAGAAATGGGCTAAATATAAGAGTAAGACAATGATAGGCCTGAGCTAATGGCCAAGCAGTTTAAATAATATAAGCATCTGTATGTTTGTTTTATAAGTGGGCTAAGGGACTGTCGGGGCTTGTTGGGACTCGGAGAAAAAACTCCAGCTACAATGTTCCACTATCATAACTTTCCAACAACATACTTCCAAACAAGAAAAGGTGGACTCCATACCTAGAAACTAAAGATGCAGAGAAATCCTTTGCAAGGGAACCTGAACAAAATTAATTAGAAAATTTATTATTTTGTATTACAAAAATGACTGGTCAATGCCAACTGTCATGGAAATGAAGTAAGAGGGAGAATTTAAAGTATCAGTCTATCTATTTTTTTTATTAAGAACAATTTTTTATTCATTTTACATACTAATCAAAGATTCCCCGCTTCCCTCTTCCTCCCCTTCCAGCCTCCCCCAACCCTATTCCCTCATACAAGAAGGTAAGGCTTCCCATGGAGAGGTTCATTTAGTAGAGGCAGGTCCAACCCCTTTCCCCTGGCTCAAGGCTGTGTGAAGTATCCCATCATAGGTAGTGGGGTCAAAAAAGCCTGCTCATGTACCAGGGATGATCCTACTACCAGTGGGCCCCTTAAGCAGATCAAGCTACAGAACTGTCTCGATATGAAGAGGGCCAAGTCCAGTCATATGGGGGCTCCATAGCTGTTGATCTAAATTTCATGAGTTCTCACTAGTTTGCTTTGGTTGTCTCTGTACATTTCCCCATCCTGATCTTGATGCACTTGCTCATAGAATACCTCTTCTGTCTCTTTGATTGGACTCCTGGAGCTCAGCCTAGTATTTGGCTGTGGACATCTGCATCTGCTTCCATCAATTACTGGGGACAGGCTTTATAAGAGTTAGGGTATTCACCAATCTGATTACTGGGGTAAGCTAGTTTAGGCACCCTCTCCACTATTGTTAGTAGTCTAAGCTGGAGTCATCCTTGGGGATTCCTGGGAACTTCCCTAGCACCCAGTTTCTCTCTATCCCCATGATGTCTCCCTTTATCATAGTATCTCTTTCATTGATCTCCCACTTCATTCCTGTTCTAGCTTGACCATCCTGTTTCCTTATGTTCTCATCCCCCATACCCTACCCTCCATTGCCCACCCTTTCATCCCTTATTTACTCATGGAGATCTCATCTATTTCCCCTTTCCATTTTCTTAAAGATTTCCTGCCATAGATCTTGAGTTGCTGCCTGGTCAGTTATCTAGTCATCCAAAAACAGTTCAGATAATTGATGAATTTGAATTACACTTTGGGAAAACAAGCACATTTTTCTATACATGTTTGATAATTTTCACTTTAATATATTCTACAGAATTATGTCATTTTAGATTTGGAAGACTTGTATTATCATCATCATCATCATTAGTATTATTTTATTATTTTAGGATTCTTGGACTTTTGCTAATAGCAATGATTTTTTTTTAAGTATTTACATTTTGGTTTGATTTTTGTGCACTTTTGCCTGAACTATCTTATGTAGATTTCTTCACTGTAGACATTTCTTTGGTTTCCTAATTGTCAAAACCAGAACAAACTTATCAACATCCCCATCATCACCATCATCATTATTATCATTATCACTATCATCATCATTATAATTGCCATCATCATCTCATCATCTTCATGAGAAAGGTTCATTTTTCCTATGGAACTTTGTTATTACTTCCAGAGCTAGGTATCTTTCCAAATATACCTAAGAGGTTCACACTGTTCTCCTTTTCTTCTTCTGACTCTGTACTTTCCCCCAGCCAGTAAGTACTTCCTCCTGGGCATAGGGCCTGAAAAACATTTCTTCAGTCTTTAGACCACAGGTAAATTATTGATTTAAATTCAATGCTTTCAAATGACAAATGGCATAATTTATATTTGCAATGATTCTTTTCTTGCTGAAGGGTATACAAAATGCTACCAATTAAAATACTAATTGGTTAAAGGTGAAAGAAAGAAGAATCCACTTAGAAAATACGATGCCAATGATGTTCATAAATGAGTAGGTAAACTAACTGAACTGCAGACCAAGAAAGAGTTTATCCATGCGCTCATTCATGTCACAAATAATTCAAGGATACAAGAAATTTCTCCAGTGGGCACATGGCCCATGGAACATAGTATTAAGAACCGTAAGAGGAGCCAAGACATATAACTAAATAAATACATAAATAGATAGATAGATAGATAGATAGATGGGTGGGTGGGTGGGTGGGTGGGTGGGTGGTGGGTGGATGGATGGATGGATGGATGGATGGATGGATGGATGGATGGATAGATAGATAGATAGATAGATAGATAGATAGATAGATAGATAGATTGTAGCTAGAGTTTTCCTGCTTTGCCCACAGTCAGGACAAATCTTTGTCACCCGCCAGTCCCACAGCCGCTCAGACCCAACCAAGTAAACACAGAGACTTATATTGCTTACAAACTGTATGGCCGTGGCAGGCTTCTTGCTAACTGTTCTTTTTTTTTTGTTTGTTTTGTTTTTTTTTGTTTTGTTTTGTTTTTTCGAGACAGGGTTTCTCTGTGTAGCTTTGCGCCTTTTCCTGGAACTCGCTTTGGAGACCAGGCTGGCCTTGAACTCACAGGGATCCACCTGCCTCTGCCTCCCGAGTGCTGGGATTAAAGGCGTGAGCCACTACCGCCCGGCCCTAACTGTTCTTTTATCTTAAATTAACCATTTCCATAAATCTATACCTTGCCACGTGGCTGGTGGCTTACCGGCGTCTTCACATGCTGCTGGTCATGGCGGCGGCTGCAGTGTCTCTCCGCCTCAGCCTTCTGCTTCCCAGAATTCTCCTCTCTCCTTGTCACACCTACTTCCTGCCTGGCCACTGGCCAATCAGTGTTTTATTTATTGACCAATCAGAGCAATTTGACATACAGACCGTCCCACAGCAATAGATAGATAAACATGCCTTTGCATTAAGCATAAAAACCTATACAGACCTAGAATAAACCATTTATTATCATCTCAGGCTTTAGAAATTTAAGATGTATATAACTTCATGTTATATGTATGTATATACATTATACATGTATGTATATGTATGTGTTTATAAAGTTAATGAATTCTTGTATAGAGTTTTACATATTATTTACTGAATACTCCATACCCATACATGAACTTACTCCATACCCTCTATCTCCTTGATCACCGATATCTACCCTCTGTCCTCCTAACAAATCTTTTATTCTTATGTTCATTTCTGTTCATTTTGTTTTGTGACCTACTAGGTTAAATATGGTCTTTTTGTGTTACCATGGCCTTAGAACTATCAATTTGTGCCTGAAAGGTTCAGCAGTGGGCATCCCACTGAAGGCAGATTTCCCTTCAATTAGAATATTTTAATAACAAATAATTCTTCAATAAAGAGGGGGACCTGGTCTCTTCTCTCTTCCTGGGTTGATTGCTAATGGGCTCTGAATGGGTGGTAGGCCCTGTAGAGATAATCACAACTATTGTGAGTTAAGTGCTGAAAGTTGTATCAAATCTAGAAGACAGCATTTTTCAGCCTGTTCCCTTGTATTTTGGTTTTTATATCTTTCATGCTGCCTCTTCTACTGGGTTCCCTGAGCTTTAGAGAGTGTATTGAGGATGACTTGTTTAAGTCTGAGTCCTCATTAATCACTGATTTTCAGCACTGTGGACAGCTAGGAGACTTTATATTTATGACCATTTGTTATAAGGAGAGTGTTCTTTGTATAAGGTTGAGAGAACCTTTCATGTACACAGAGATCTATAATGGATCTGATGTTATATTAATTTAATTAAGTTCTTCACCAGTGCTCTACAACCTACCTAAGCCTGGGTTGTTGCGGTACATATAGTTCTAAGCATGGATCCTCTGAACCCATGGGGAAGGCTTCAAATCCAATCTTAGTGAAGTTGGTCAGCACAGTATAGTCAAACCACTATTGTGTGGGTGTGCACTTCCAACCCCACAAATAGGTCTTTAAATTTGTAGAGTTCACAGAAAGACAAACCTCTTGATACCTTTTGTCCTCCAGTATGATGGATAGCATCTTAGGACAGATTGAATGCTGGCCATAAGGGATGAAATTTCTAGCCTGCTTTCTCTGTACTTCACAGCCTGTTGAAGGATATTTGATCACACCATATGAATATTTGTCTCTGTCCTTGCTCACCTGCCTATTGCACCTTATGATTGGTTTAATAAAGATCTGAATGACCAATATCTAGGCAAGAGAGGATAAGCAGGACATCTGGGCAGACACAGAAACTCTGGGAAGAATCTGAGTTGGGAGATTCACCAGTGAGACATGGAAAAAGTCATATATACAGTATGAGGGAGAGGTAACAAGCCACATGACAGTGTAGATTAATATAAACAGGTTAATTTAAATTTTAAGAGCTAGTTGGGAACAAACCTAAGCAAGCATCTCAGTGACCTTATTTGGGAACTGGGGGCCCAAAGAAAGACTCATTACAACAACCAAAGTGTGCCTACTTTAATATCATCTCATTTCTATTTATCCTGGGAAATCAAAGAATGGTAAAATGCCTATATTATTTTGGGAACCACC
Organism: Peromyscus maniculatus bairdii; assembly: GCF_049852395.1. Classification (NCBI taxonomy): domain Eukaryota; kingdom Metazoa; phylum Chordata; class Mammalia; order Rodentia; family Cricetidae; genus Peromyscus; species Peromyscus maniculatus. The sequence continues at coordinate 7,888,800 of NC_134865.1, read as the reverse complement.
ATGGCCTTCCTGAATAATTCCTGTGGAGGTATGTCACAATCGGGACTGAGTCAAAAGTTCAGTAACTCACTGCTTCTCAGAACATCACCATCTAAATCAAGCAAGATGCCTAGTTAACTGTCTACTTGACACAACCCAGAGTTGTCTGAGAATGGAACCTCAATTGATGAACAGTCATCATGTCAGATTAGCCTGTTGATATCTCTGAAGATAATTGTCCTGATTGTTAGTAATGTAGGAGGAAACAGCCCATTGTAGGTGGTCTACCTGCAGAAAGTATTTCTGAGCTGTTTAAGGAAGCTAGTTAAACATGAGCTGAAAGCAAGCCTTCCATGGCTTCCTCTATGTAAAGCATTCTTCTAAGGTTTCTGCATCAAGTTGCTCTTTGATTTCCTACCTCAACTTCCCTCAGTGGTGGACTGAACCTGTCTGCTTAATTAAACTCTTTCCTCCCTTATAACGTGTCTGGCCATTTACTTGCCATAGAGACCGGATGGATCTGTAATACAGAATAACACCTTCAGTAACTCTAAAGTCTTTTTCATTGGGTTACAGGAAGTAGACCATCAATGGCTTTGTTTTACTCCCTTTGTATGAGTTTATTTTTCACAAGCCTGATACCCTCATCTCCCCAGTCTTGTTACCATGCACCATGCTTAGATGTTTTAAACCAAGTAACTTGCACTGTCTACTCAGGAACCCTGCCTGCATTCTCAGAGATTTCAGAGTTGTTTTTTTTTTTTTTTTCCAGGAGGAAGATACAGAAATCTTCTTGGGAGCGGTGGTGCTGGTAGATAAATAGATCCTCTGACGACAAGGAAATATCTTCCAAGATGATTGTTTTAAGAAAGTACTCTTCTTCATGATAAAATTTAAAGCAAGTTAGTTTGCAGATTTCTTTTTTATGGAGGATTGTTTGCTTATTTCTGAGTTCCTGTCTGTAACTCAACCAATCACAGACAGTTATTTCACTGGGTCCGCATTGCAGGAGAATGAGAGGCCCAACAGTCACAGTGAGAGATTCCAAAACAGAAATTTCCCAGTGGGCAATAAACTGTTTCTGTGCTTTCCTAGATGTCTCCTAGATACTGACAGCACCTTTGACATAGTATGTCTAACTGACTAAAAGTTTTTAAATATGAAATTAGGGTAGAATCTTAGGTTCTTTCCCTCTCTCCCTACCTCCCCCTCCTCTCCCTTCCTCCTTTCCTTTCTCTCTTTCTCTTCCCTCTCGCCTCTTTCCCACCTTTCCTCCTGCTCCTCCCCTGCTCCTTTTACAGCTGATTCTACCATTATTTTGAAAATATTATTTTATACCATACAAAATTGTACTTTTTGAATATACTGTGCCACCACAGGCTCAAAAAACAAAAACAACAAAACAGAAGGCTGTCCTCTCATTGACTGAGATACGAACCTTTAACATTGCATTTCTAATGTAATCAATATGCCAGAAAATAACAAATGGATCTTTGTGACAAAAACTTTACTTGGAATAAAGACTTCAGAAGGAAATGTGTTTTTGCATCTTTTCTATCTCCTCTTCCATCTGTCCTTCCTAGTTCTACGCCTGCACATTTACTGACATTAAAATAATCTCTTGGGGTTGGGGATTTACCTCAGTGGTAGAACACTTGCCTAGCAAGCACAAGGCCCTGGGTTTGGTCCTCAGCTCTGAAAAAAAAAATCTCTTAATTAACATGCTTAGTAAAGGTGACATAGTTTGAATAAAAATAACATTATTGACATTTATGAACACCTTTTTATATCAGTGATGTTGAATAACAGACATTGAAATTTTTTCTTGGAACAGTCCTGATTCTTTGTAAATCATCAACTAAAAATTTAGGCAAATATATACATTCTAAGAGGAATTCTAGAAGACAAACACATCTATTCATCACAAATTAAGATATCTGAGAGTATTTGTACATGGCAGAATTGTTCCTTAGTTTTGTTTCTCTTCAAATTACTAGTATTTAAACAGTATTTCAGTATTTTAAAACATAATAGTGGTCTTCTCATTTTCTTTAAAGAGAAGCAAAGTGATCATATATGCTAAGGATAGATGCCCTATTTCTAGAATATTTTGATAGAAGGTGTTGCTTTTTTGAAAAATGAATACAACAGTTCCTTATTTGTGCAAAACCACGTTTGACAGGGAGGGATGGTTGAACTGATCTTGCACTGGATTCTCAATGTGTTGTGAGAGAAGTTATAGCTGCTAATAAAGTTAGCATAGTGAATGGGGAATCCAAAAGGAAGACTAATTAATTTACAGTTCCATAATAATTTAATGATACAGCAAAAAAACCTTAATTAGAATCTTAAGAAATTATACTTGCATCTTATTTATAAAATTATCCTAAAAAGCAAAAATGGTTGGTAGGGAGTGTGTGTGCAGTGTGCATGTATGTGAAAATAGGTGCTCCTATGCATATGTGTGTGTGTGTGTGTGTGTGTGTGTGTGTGTGTGTGTGTGTGTGTGCATGTGTGAGTGAGGTATATATCTGTGTGCTTGTGTGCATTTATTTGCATTTGGGTGTGCATATGAATATGTGCATGTATGTGTTTGCACCTGTGTGTATGTGTGGTCCATGTTGTATGAGTTTGTGATTGCTTGGTGTGTTTGCATTTATGTGTGTTTTATATGTATTCACATGTTCATATACATGTGCATATTTTGTGGAAGTGTATGCCCATGTGTGCACCTGTGTAAGCCAAAGAACAGTGCCAGGTGTCTTCCTCAATTACCCTTCACCTTTTTTTTTTTTTTTTGGTTTGTTTTGTTTTTCGAGATACGGTTTCTCTGTGTAGCTTTGCGCCTTTCCTGGAACTCGCTTTGGAGACCAGGCTGGCCTCGAACTCACAGAGCTCCACCTGCCTCTGCCTCCCGAGTGCTGGGATTAAAGGCGTGCACCACTACTGCCCCCTTCACCTTTTTTAAGACAGTATTTCTCATTGAACCTAAGCTCACAGGTGAGGCTAGATTTGTCCACAATCCAGCCTAAAGGATTCACTTGTATTTACGCAACATTATGATTTCAGGTGTGTGTTGTTTTGCCTAATTTTTTATAAGGGTACCAAAGATCCATACAAACTGAATCATCTCCCCAGACCCCATGATCATTTCTTTACTTAAGTAACATACCTAAGATACATTTGAGAAATCCTTGTCTTTTTAATATGTTAATATTTGGTAATCCTGCCATCTAAATAAAAAAGCAAGTTTTTTTTTTTTTGAAAATTGGAATTTCCTTAAAAAATCGAATGAAATTGAGGGATTAGAAAGTCATGATCAAATATGCTAGACACTAATACCTCCACAGTGCATCAAAGCCCACGGTGTACATTTCCGTAAAGTGATGCCAACCGCCCAGTTCGCAATAAAAAAAAAAAAAAAAAAAGCCGTAAACATGGCCTAATAAAGTAAGTTATCTAGAGATAGTGAAAATGTATTCTGTATGAAATATTTTGTACGGATCTCGTGGGATTCCTTTCAGGTCCACAACTAGACTGTCTTTCATAACTGGGGCGGTTCTCCTGGGATAACCCTGGTGGGTTTTAGCTTTGATAGAACAGAACAGAAGCAATGAGGATATGGAGCCTGATTGGATCCCCACTCCAGAGACTCAGGCTGGTAAGCTGCTCAGTAGAATTTCAAAATAAACAAAATACAGGGTTTTTGAAACATAAGTAAAATAGGCTTGGAAAAATCAGAGGGAAGATTTTCTCTGCACTGTGATATTGTTGCCATTTTAAAATCGGCGTCCTCTCCTCCCAACACAGTCAAACTATTTGGTTTAAGGAAAAAATATTAATAATTCTCATCCTATTAACTGATTCAGATTTATCATACTTGGATTGGATTGCTAATATTTCTGACTCTAGAAAGTTATGCTATGAACGTAATAAGATCCTGTGAAGTGCAATCCTAATTAGTCTTAACAATAAAAACCCAGAGTCAGATATTGAGGGTGAAAGCCAGAAGATCAAAGAAGCAGAGTGGTGAGCAACCAGAGACATTTTACCTCTATAAAATCCTCAGATCAAAAGGGGGTTATCCTGTCTCTATGAATCCTCAGACTCAATGGGGAAGATCCTGATTCTACTCACTTTATGTCCCTTTCTCCACCTCTCTAGTGCTGGGATATAGTGTGTCACCACTATCAGGTTCTGTTTCTCTTTTAGCCTGACTCAATTTCATGTACCCCAAGGTGGCCTTGAAATCCTGATCTTCCTGCTTCTCTTCCCAATTGCTGGGATTAAAGGTGAGTGCCACCACTGCCTAGCATCTATGGTTAACTAGTGGCTAGCTCAGCCCTCTGATCTCTAGGCAAGCTTTATTTGTCAGAATACAAACAAAATGTCATACAACAACCCTGATAATATCATTGTTTTCAACAATTTTAAATAAATTTCATATTTTCTCCTATAGGAAATATATTCCATAAAATAATTGAATAGGACTTCAAGGTACAGTACAACAACATAAAGTCATTACACAAATTAGTCAAGTGCTCTCTGACTGAAGCATGGAAATATATCCTCAGCCCATTTAATATTCTAGTAAAAGATCTCATCATAATGCCAAATCTGGCCTTGAATTTGTGCTGTAGGACAAGATAGATTAAGTCAAGTTGCAGACAAAGCTGGCCATGAAGTTGTTATTGTCTTACTGAAGCCACTGGACTATCTGGAATTATAGGCCTCTTTATGAACCTAGAAATACAATAATTTGTATTGAGTCATTGTGAGTAAAGAATAAGAATACAATTTCACGGCATATCTATGCATGCAAATTAAACATTTGTTTCAATATTATTTATTTTCCAGATTTTCTTCTAGTGTTCTTACTTTATTTTATGAGATCATACACTCAACACTAAATTTTGATCTAATTATCAGGTAAACACAATAACAGAAAACATTAGAAGATTTCACAACACCAAAACATGTTCATATTCATTGAAAAAATAACCAATATTGGAATTACTCCAATGGCAACATGTGGTTTGATTGTCCTCAATAATCTTTATATCCATTTTGTTTTATCATTTCCCTTAGGAATGCTAATGGTGATCTCCTTCCCTCTTTCCTCCCAGCCTCAAAATCTCTTCACCATCATGTGAATTGAATTTGAAAATTTGCTCTTTTTCCCCCCTATTTATTCTTGATTTTCATTCCTATGAACCAAAGGCAGAGAACATTGGGATAACATAAAGACTATAAGATTCATAATATTTTATTAATTTTTTTCATTTATTTTATATCCCCAATATAGTTTCCCCTTTCTCCTTTCCTCCCATTCTCTCCCCCTGCTTCCCCTCTACCCCTGCCTTCTACTCTTCCTCAGAAAGCGTTCAGAAATTGGCAGGCCTCCCATTGGCAGCAACAAAGCATGGGACAGCTCAGCAGAGAAGAACACTGGCTGCTTTTCCAGAGGTCCTGAGTTCAGTTCCCAGAAAACCACATGGTGGCTCACAACTGTCTATAGTAGGATCTGGTGACCTCTTCTGGCACAAAGTTGTACGTGTAGATAGAGCACTCATACATGAAATAAATAATCCATAACTTTTCAAAGTAATACCTTGTCTTGTCTTTGAAAACAAAACTGATACTCATGCAAAAATAAACAAAATATAAAATAAGTCAAAAATCTCTACAATCTCACATGCTTCAACAAAAAATTAGTAATATTAAACTTTAATTTGGGGGGACTCAAGAGATGGCTCAGAGGTTAAGAGCACTGGCTGCTCTTCCAGAGGTCCTGAGTTAAATCCACAGCAACCACATGGTGGCTCACAATTATCCAAAATAGGAGCTGATGCCCTCTTTTTGCATGTAGACACACATGCAGACAGAACACTGTATACATAATAAATAAATAAATCTTTAAAAAAACTTTAATTTTTCAATCAAGTTTTGAATTTAAATAACAAAATGCCCTTAGAGAAAATGTATAGGTGAAACAATTTGCAGCAGTTCAGAAGGAGTATTCTTCAGAGACGTTGGAGAACTTCAGTAGGTCATCCAGGGTCTGTGAAATGAGGTTTAAATGATGAAAAATACCAAATATAAATTTTAGGCAATAAAATAGCAGGTCATTAATAGATAACTTTTCTTGTCAATGGCTTGGAGAAATTGCTGTTGTCTAATATTACACATAAGTCCATAAATACCTATAAAATGTCCCATGTACCTTTATAGACCTTCCCATTCAAGAGGCAGCAGTACAGAGAGAGGGAGGGTTTGGTGGACATATGCAAGGATTTTCTCAGCCTGCATTGTACTTATTGCTAGTAAAAATTCATTTGCATATATTATATAACACAGACTAGAATTTACTTTTATTAAAGCACTTGAGATAAACACCTAAAACCTCAAATCTCAAATTTATTTTCTAAAATGAAACTTCTAAAAAAGTTTGGAAAAATCAAGATGAGTGATATAACTTGTCTTTTAGAGAAGAAATTCAATGGGGAGTCCGAATTAGTATGAGAAAGCATACTGGAAGGGAAATACTAAAGTTAAGACTGATTCTTATTCTAGTTTTTTTCTCACTAATATTTCCCCTTTACTATAAAGCAATATGTCATATGCTTCCCGTTCACTGATTCTGGATATTTTAATTGTTGAATTTTATTTACCTACTAGCTGTCTTCAATATGTGTAATTTTATTGTTCTTGATAATCTAATGCATGAGTACAGTATTTACATATTTTTACCCCCCTGATTTCCACTTCAACCTCTCCCTGTTTTTTTCCCCAATTCCTCATCCAATTCACAACCTCATCTCTAGTTATTTTGCATATAGATGCATAGGCCTGCTGAATCCATTTAGTATTGCTCATATGTGTATTTGTTTAGAACTGACCACTTTGCATTGAATAACTTAACAGGGAGTTCATCTTTGGAGAAGACAGAGTTTCCCTCTCTCTGCAGTCTTAATTTCCTGTAACTCTTCATCTAGGGTGAAGACTTTGAGAGCGTCTTTCATCCTTGTTGACAAGTTAACTGGTATTCTCACTGTACAGATCTTATTTTGGTAACTGGTGGTAATTTTGTTTGTTTGTTTGTTTGTTTGGTTTTCTATTATTTTTTATTTTTTAGATGCAGCTTTCCTGCCATCTGTAGAAGAGACAATTTTGCAGCTGTACTTATTTTTTCTTTTGGCACCTAATAATCTTTCAACCACCTTTCTGTACATTCTAAGAGATCTAAGTGTAAGTAGGGTAGGAAGTTCTTCCCTCCTCTCCTCTAAGTTCTCCCTTAAACTCTCAACAAACCACTCCCAACTTCATTTCCTGTTTTTTTTTTGTTTTTTTTTTTTTTTTTTCTTTACAACCCACTGAGTTCAATTAGAGTTGTCATTATGTGCATCCATCGGAGCCTGGGAAATCCATGAGGAGACAAATGTGTTGTAACATCAAACTGTCTTCTGAGTACGCATCATTACACCCATAGATTTTTGAAGCTCTCATCCCTTTTCAGAGAACCTTCTTTGGTTAACACGAAGATTCACAATTAGTTCAAGTCCAGAGAATAATTGACTGTGAAGGACTCAACCACAAATGAAATAACTATATTATGCCCTCATCACAGAGACATCTAAGACAGAGAAAATAATGTTTATAAGAGCCAGAAGATGGGGAGGATTGCCACAAAGTAGTGACTTTTGAAAATGTTGGGGCCTTCGAATCTAGGAACTGGCAGCAACTTTTGTTATCTACATAAGACCTGCACAAGATCTAGCCAGTTAATGCTCTAGCATGGGTCAGGGAGGGACTAGTTAATGACTGCTGGAGGAATGAGAGACAGTTTTCTTTGAGGTATTTTCTGAGTATAAAAAACAAACACACACACACACACATACACACACACCAACAACCAAACTTGTGGCTCACTTTCTCACTCATTTGCATAGCAATAGAGATAGAAGTAACTGCATATCTGCATATGAATTTCAAGAATATATAATAAAGGGTAAAAAATAGTGAATGACAAAAGTATAGATATCGTTAACATTGAAATGAAGGAATGGAGCTTACTTTGTGAAGTAGCTATAGTGAGACAAGCTAAGGCATGAAGGAGAGCAATAATAAAATAACTGGCTATTGAAATGTTGTAACGAAGATGTGAAACAGTATCAATTAAGATTAAACAGCACATTTTCCTTAAAAAAATCTCCTTAGCTTAATATTCCATGTGAGAAAGTAGGAAATATAAATGTTTTTAATTTGGTTGCATTTACAATGTGTGTGAAGCAAACTAGAATCTTCCTAAACCAGCCATGATAATTTTGTTACTGTGACCCTACCACTGAGATTCAAAAATCATTCATGTTATCCTGACCAGCCATGTGTAAATAATCAATGAAAGCTTGGTTTTCTGGATCATTTTCTCGTAGAACAGAGAAAGAAAATGAACTTGCTGCAGGACAAAAAACTTGGTAATGTTGGTGGCGTGCATCTGAGCAGTGCCCTTTAGTGTCTAGCACAAGCTAGCATGAGTCCATCCACAGCCAAGATATTCAGGATTGAGACTTAACCAGTAAAAGTATCTCTGCTAAGGAATGCAAATCTTAGTGAGATTCAAAATGCAAAGCTTTATATGCCTATTAGTATATGTTACTTAACAAATATCATATATACTTATATAAGTATATATTTTATATTTAATAAGTATATATTATACATAGTGTATCTTTGTATTATATAATAATGTGTAAGTATATATAATATATGCATAATAAATATATTATATATATTACATAGTAAGGCTTGCAATACATTTGAATAGATCCACAAAAACAAGAGCATTTGTGTGTTCAAAAGTCACTGCTCCTGCCTTGCCTCCCTCCACAAAGCATATTTTCAATTTTACTTTAATCTATATCAAATTTTCCAGTGTTCTTGACTTCAAAAGGTAGGATATCCTTTGTATTATATTGTGATGTCATTTTAGTGAATATTAGGGTATTTTTATTGAATTTCATGCCAAGCAGAATCTACCAAAGGAAATCTCTTCTTTGAAAGCAGTGTTTATCTTCTATCATAGAAACACTGAGCATGCATTCATGGACATTTCAGTGAGAATAGCCATACAGTCAGTGAAACTTACCTCTGCCTGCTTCTCCAAAAGAATACTACAGAAAAATATTAAACACTCTAATGAGAATTCTATGATATAAATATACCCTAATGTTGCCTGAAAACTACAGACATAAAACCTGTGGTAAAATCAGGTGAATTTATGTTCATGTTGGTTATGATCCTTGAAAAAACACAGGTAATAGACAAAGCAACAGGATTTAGATCTCTGTTAAGTTTAATAAATTTACATGTTTGAATTTTCTGTTGCAAGTTACATGAAAATAGGCAAAGAAAGTCATAGATACAGCAAATTAATCAGCACTGTTAGCAATTAACCAGCCCACATGTTTTTATTTATTGATTCTGGAAAAAAATACATTTAGTGTGCAATTTAGTGGAAAGTCCATGCAGTGAAATAATAACACTATGCACACATGAGCTTCTAATCGTGGGTTTTATTTCAGACTTAAACTAATTTTGTACAGCTGAAAACAGTGGGAGGCCCCTGCTGGTAAGGGAGAAAGTGTTTGCTACTACAGAGAGCTTGTTCAGGAACTGCTTGAGCTGACTTAACATGAAGAAGCTCCTGTCACAAATGAAGCAGCCACTGGGAGACCCAGGAGTCTTTTTGGTTTAAGGTTACACTGATTTTGACATAAATGTCTCAAGTCTTTTTTATCCCCTTTCTTGTAGATGGCATTTCTCTGAAATTTAAATCTCTTAAGAATCAAGAATTGAAGTCTTGAGATTGCCAGGAAGAATTGGGTAAAAAATATTGAGTGTCACGCTTATCACTGATAATTTACTCTCTTAACACTGTTGCAAAGTATACCACTACTGTTATTTCCATTTTAAAGGTTAAAATTGATAATACTATTGACATTATTAAACTTCCAAGAAAGGAATAATCCACACACACACACACACCCAAAATACCAGAATTTTTTGAAGTTAACAGCTTAAGTTTTATCCTTTATTCCTCAAAATTTCCAGTCACTTTTTAAAAAGCAATGGAAAGCATATGGTTAAAATGGGTACAACAGGAAAATCCATTTAGTCCTTAAGAATTTTTAAGAAATGCTGTCCCTGTGAATTTGTTTACTTTTACACTAATCAATTTTAGTAAGTTTGACTACTATATATTTGAATAATGTTTGAATTGTAATAAAAACACAAAGCAACACAAGACTCAGAAGGAGGTAGAGGGGTGGGAATGGGGTGTGGAAGGGCCTGAGGCCCAGTGAATCATCGCCCAGGAGACAATATTTTTGGTGGTGGCATTCATGGCTCTGCTTTCTTGAACTGGGTATATGGTACAATGGCGGCTACCTCTGGGGTCAGAGGAGTGGAAAGAGTCACCAAGTAAGGTCCTTTCTAAGTCAGTTCCAGCACATCTTTTGACTACCCTCTCGAACCTGTCACTACCGCCAGGTTTGCACAAGGGGAAATAGGTAGTGGGCTTGGAGTTTAGTTAGGTCTCTCAGATAATCTGACGAATAGCCTTTATGGAGGACTGGAGAGCATGTAGTAGAAAAGGAATAGTTGGAGTTGTACAAACTGCTTTTCTGTGTGCCTGGGCAGCAGTGGGGAGTTTCTTCCACACATAATCTAATAGGGGACAGATCATCCTGTATGTAGGTAGTAGCAGGCCTGAAGCAAAGCAAACGGGAGGAGGTCTACCCTCTTTCACTACGCTTTAGTGACAGGTTATTTATTTATTATTATGATGATGATTACCATGATTATAATTAATGTTGCCTGGTATCCACCAGAGAAGACTACTCAGACACAGGTTTAAGCCAATAGAAAGTCTATTATTAGCAGACAGGCAACTACACCAGGTGTCCAGGATCCTTGTGTAGCCCTGAGCCATTCTCAGAGTGAACCATTAGCACAAAATCCATTTCCTGGATTGACATATTTCACTTAACAAGAACAGTTAGCCAGAAGCAGAGCTACAGAAGCCAAAAGCAAGGTAAGTGCATATAGAGACTTTCCCAAACTATGTACTTTGATAAATTTGTTTTTGTTTTTGTTTTGGTAACTGGTGCTGTCTATGTGCTGATTTTGTAGCCTGAATGGTATTTCTATCATGAAATAAGTTTTGCTAAGGTCTGGGGTGTACTACAGTCCAGGGACTATTACAGTTAGGAATTTTTTAATGTCCTATTTAGTTTTATAACCTTCCCAGAATACTGAGGTCTAGATACACAATGAACTTGTCAATCTATGCCTAAAACTTTAGATATTAATTGCTAGTTTTGACTATAAAAGCCAGACCATTGTCCCACCCCATTGCTAGGGTGAGGCCAAATGTTGGGACTATTTTCTGGAGGAGATTTTTAGCAATCATTTAAGCAGTTTAAGTCCTAGTGGGCATGCTTCCTCTGCCAGGAAAAGATACCTACAAAACTATCAAGTACTTGTATCCTCCCCTGGTAAAACAGATCTTAGTAAAGCTGCTTTCCAAGAGGTTGTATTTGTGTTGGCCTCTTATTAAGACCCCCTTCCTGGATGAGGGCTCTCTTTTATTAATTTACTAGAACACAAAGCTGTTATCTGAATAAGACATCCTATGCCAAGCTGTCCAGTGTAGATGTATCCAACCGTCTTATTAAATAAGAAACACAGAAACAATGCAAAAGAGAAAGCCGAGAGGTCAGAGCTCAGAGCTAAAATCTCACCCTTCCGCCTGCGGTGTCCCAGCTTCCCGAAAGAGAGCTACTTCCTGTCTGTAAGTCTATTTTCCAGTCATTCTGCCTTCTCATTGGTTGTAAACCCAAACACATGACTGCCTCGTCACTGTCTGAATGTACAGCCCCCTAGGTCTTAAAGGCATATGTCTCCAATGCTGGCCGTATCCCTGAACACACAGAGATCTATGGGATTAAAGGCGTGTGCCACCACCGCCACACTCTTGCTATGGCTCTAATAGCTCTGACCCCTGGGCAACTTTATTTATTAACATACAATCAAAATCACATTTCAGTACAATTAGATTACCACCACAGTCCAGTCTAGAAATAACCTAACTTGGTCTGAGCAACTCAGAAAGTTTTGTGGATCCCAGATGAATATACTGGGGAAGGTCATTTACCAGATTCCTAACAATTGTTTCCAGGAGGACAATATTTCCCTCCCTTATCCCCCACCCACCTGTGAGTTCAAACTGTATTTTTTTTCATAAACTTATTTTCTCTTGACTGTTTCATGGAATCTCAGACAACACTTGGTCATCAGACTATTAACAGCCAGGTGAGTGGCCCAGTTACCTGTTGCCTCAAGGGAATAATTTTTTATGTGCTTTCCCCCAGCAGTGAGAAGCCCTCTTTCCCTATATATCAATCATATCATAGACATGAGCAATATCTTTTGTTTTGTGGACAAACCTGATAAGTTGCCTGCTGTAACTTCCCTCTGACTCTGTCCATTCAAAATCAAAAATGACTGACTCACTTTTGCCAATGGAGGCTGAGGAATGCATCTTAATGGTCAAAGACAGTGTATACCTGTTCCTCTGGAAGAATTAAGTCATGAGAATGACTTAATATATGGATTTCGGTCTGTGGGTTGGATGATCTCAACCCTCTTATTCACTTCCCTCAGATTTCAGATGGATCTACAATCAAAGGTCCCAAGTTTCTTCATGGGCAAGAGAGATTTCTTCATAGGAAGTCAGGGTGAATTGCAGCTTACCAGGAAATCTGATTCTATAAACTGTGCAATATGGACTGCAATTCTCATTTTTGCTTCCAGGGTTATTGGCTGTTACTTTTTTCTTTTTCTTTTCCTTTTTTCTTGGGGAGGTGGCTGGGGAATAAATGAACTTGTTTGATGAAGCATTATAGGAACAGTGTTAGGCCACTCCCAGGGCTTGGTTTCTGACCATACCCCAAGGAATGCTTGGAGTAAATATGAGAGAGAGTCCAACTTATCTTTTGATTTGGAGCAGGAATATCAGCTAGGAGATATTCATCCCACAGAGAGCAAGATATGAAAATTTTGCTGAGGACCTCTAAATCTGTGTCTCATCATCAGAGGAGGCGATGGTTTCCAGTTTATGCAATAGGTTCTGTCCCAAGCAAGTGTATAGGTAATCAGTCATAACCAAGAATGAGTGGATTATTGTCCTCTTTCTTAGGTTTATGTGACAGGCAGTGGTACAAAGGCAGTAGGGAATTTTTCATGTTGCCCTTTGGAGTGTATTCTTTTGACCATTCATTTGGCCTAGGAGTATCTTAAGGATCTATGTTGCTCCATTGTCTACTAAAATGTCAATAGCTTTGCCCCAACTTTAAGTTTTACCATATACTTCTGCGTCCTTAAAGCATAGAAATCTGGACCCCATCACTTTTCCATTTTAGTGCTAATGGTCCTTTTTTCTGATTAGAGAACCAATTTTTCCAATATTGTTTCTCCTTGCAGTAAGTAGACAAACTGGCCTTTCTCCAATGCTGACCTACTTTTCTCTTGGCCTCCTTCTCATCGGTTGCTCCAGGCTGGTTTATTATCCGGGCTTTCTCATAGGGTCACCACATGGTCCTGGTAGGATTCTTATCCTTTTGGCACTCATATAGGACAGATCACTCTCCTTTCCAATTTAGAACTGTTTCTCCAATCAACGGAACTAGCGGAGACATATGGTGTGGACAGCCAAGGGTGGTCACCACACATCGATGTACCTGAACAGACCAGGAGAGTCCAGTGAATGAACAGTACCAGAGGGAGATTACAGTGGACAACTTACCTGGACCAGGTTGCCCTAAGAATTTAAATATATGTCTACATATCCCAGGTGGTACAAACAGAAGAAAGGATTGCATCCAGATCTATAGCACTATGGTGTGATTGCGTTTCATTTTTGTCCACTTGACTACATCTGGAATTAATTAAAACCTAATCAGCTTGGTCCACCTGTGAGGGATTTTTCTTGCCCGAATTATTTCAAGTGGGAAGACTCATACTAAATCCACTTCTTTTGAGGTGAGAAGAGCCACCTTAAATCTAGGACACACCTTCAGGTGGCAGCCTAGATAAAGGACATAGAGAAAGGAAGGTCTTGTTCTTTCCCTGTTTGCCTTTACTCTCACTGGCACATTTATTCCTTCATGAATATTAGAGCCTATTTCTTCAGGAACTCAATGTATACTGGAACAACCAGACTCTTCTCTTCACAAGAAATACTTCATTCAAAGGATATCACTACATAGAAATATGATCTGAGTTAAACCAAAAAGATCACTCCATGTTTCTTAATTTTCTTATTGACAGTCTCACATACCTATTGCAATGAGGAGTAAAACTATAAAAACAATTGTTAAAGTTAAAATGAAAGGATGGGATATGTTGTGCTAATAAAGTTAAATGACAAAAATTATTGTACTTAATCATTAACTTCAATAATTTAACATGTTGCAGCAGATAATATTAAAGTTACAGTTTCACTTCTTTTACATATAAGCATATAGACTATACATCACAAATTCAAGGCATAAATCCAGATTTTTATTAGCTGTTGCTACTTATCAATAAAAATAATGCTCATTTATATTTGAGTGAGACTATGAAATTTCATGAAACATAAATCTTTTTATTATTATTTATAGGCTAGTCCTTAGTAAAAGTTTTGTGGCTATAGTGAGCTTTTCATATCTTTTGTCAGCATATCTTTAAAATGAATATATTTTAATATGTTGACTTTTAAAATTAATGTACAGGGAAATTAGTTATCTTATTCTGAACATAAACATTATAAAGCTGTGCTTGTTAGTTTTTCTTTTTTTTATTTTATAATTTAATTTAATTTTACATATCAGGCATGGATTCCCATCCTCCTCCCTCCCCCACCAACCCCCCTCCCACACACACTGGCTTCCACCCAGCCCACCCTTAATGTGAAAAAAATAATCCATCACCTAGGAAGAGGGAAACGTAACTGGGAAACTGCCTACATCATATTTTACTATAAGCAAGTCTATGGGACATTTTCTTTGCTAAGGCTTGATATAGGAGACCTCAATCCAGTGGAGGCAGTGCAGGGCCTAGACAGGTGGTCATGGGCTGTTTAAAAAAGGTTACTGAGCAAGGCTAGCAAGCAGCATTGTTCTGTAGTCCCTGCTTCAGTTCCTGCCTACAGATTCCTGCCTTGAGTGGTTGCCTTTACTTACCTTTATGATGGGCTGTGGCATGTTAGACGAATTAAATCATTCCTCTTCAAGTTACCTTTATTTAGTGTTTTGTGACAGCAACAAGAAGCAAACTACAGTAGAAAGTAATTCAATACATGGAGAATTGTACAAATATATGGATTTTTTTTTCAAAATTGAAGAAATTCAGTACTTGGACAAAAGCAAGCATCATAGTATAGTGATGTAACCCATAGAACTGGAGGGGTAGCAGCATGAGTCTGGGAAGTTCACATACAGCCTGGGCTACAATACAAGATTCTATTTTTAAAAACTGAAAGAAAAAAAAAAACACTTGGGAAAAATTAATGTCCTTATAAAGATAGATTGGAAAACAAATATTCTGCCTTGCATACAAAATAATAATATTAAAAATATTTAAAGTTAATTCCATATGATTTGTATAATTAGAAAGCACATAACAAAAAATGTGAAATAATTAAAGCAATAACAAAAATAACTGTTTTATAGACAGAAAAACCAATATATTTTATCTAGCTATGAATATAAATATATAGTATAATTTTATATAGGTATATAATATATAATATATTATGTATATTTTATATTATATAATACATAGTTATAAACATAAATATAAACTATAATTTTACTTGATATCTATTTCATTTTAATTACTATTAATGTGTTCTATAATCTTAGTTCATATTTAATATATATTACCCAGTAATATTTTATTGTTAAATTTAATTTATTTAATATAACTAAAATACTGCACTTGCTTGTAGAAGAAATGCTAGTCCATTAAAACAGGTAAAAAATAATGGGAACCTTATTTTCAGTTGTGGATCAGTCCACATTTACACAGAAAGTCGTTAGGAAAATACAAGATCTAAGTATTGCACCAATGTATACTAATAGGCCATAACTGACATATATAAAATACATTGTCCAACATTAACAGGACATATCTCTAAAGCACAATTTTAGGCAGGTAGGCATTAGGCTGTAAAACTAGTTTTAGCAATTTTAACATGATTTACATTACAAAATCATCTTTTTTGGAGTAAATGAAGCATAAAATTTTAACAGGAAAAAATTATTAAGAACTGAGAAATATTTAGAGAATGAAACCGGTAACCTAATAATCAAAGCTGCCTAAAAAGCATGGCAAATGAAATAAAAAATCATAACTAGTATCCAGAGATAACCATATAGTGTTAGCAACTGTAATATAAAATGGACCCAAGATTAACAAATTAGGTTTAGCTCTCAAGATTTCTGAAAAAGATTAAATGCACACACACACACCAAACAAGCAAACAAACAAACAATCCCAAACTAGAAAGAACAGGAAACAAGGAAATTTCAAGACAAATACAATCTGAATGAGGAAAGCAGTAGTAAAATTAAACAGAACTCAGAATAGACTCACTGAAGATGAGGATATGAATGGATAAACATTTGCTCAGAAAAGCTGAGTGAAAAAGAAAATGAATGCATAAAATAATCAGTATAAAAGTACACAATGTAATTGGGTTCACAAAATAAAAACTTATTTTTGCAAGTCAACCAAAATTTATTATATACTGACAAATTTGATAGTCTAGAACAACACAAAAATATCCAGAAATAAAGAGATTGAATCCATAATTTGAAACTTCTCCCCAAAAAAGCTAGTGATTAGAATATTTTTGTTGATAAATTTGCTAACAAATTATTGACCTAGCAACAATCTTTTTACAATTTCCATGAAATTAGTGGGAAGTAAACTTATTTTCAGACTGTTATTACCTTAATGACAAAATCAAGAAAAACAACAGAAACAAAAACCACAAATCAACATACTCAATGAATATTCATGCAAATATATTTTTAATAAACACCAGCTAACAAAATTCAATAACTTATGGAAAGCAAACATCATGCTTGGCATATTATTGTAATTTCAGCACTCAGAAGAACAAGAGTCAAGACCATCATGGATCTGAAATAAGTCTGAACTATATAACAAAATGATTCTATCACTTAATGAACAAAAAAAAAAAAAAAGAAAGAAAGAAAACGTGTATGTACCATAGATTAAAATCTTCTACTGCCTTGATAAAACACTATGACAAAGGCAGCTTGCCTAAGGGTTTTTATTGGCTTATTGTCCCAAAGGGATAAGAGTCCTTCATGGAGGGGAGGCATAGCAGTAATTGTCAGGCATAGTGAAAATAACAGGAAGCTGAAAGCACATATCAATACCAATTCATGACCATATCTTAATGCAAATGTATTTAGTTCAACTCCAAATGTCCCCATAGCGTTTATCAGCCTCAGTACTATTTAGTAGACCAGTCTCTTCTGAAACTAAAGGCAACCTCTTAATTATAGCCATCTACACAATCAATAAGCAAATGATAAACTTTTTACATATAATGGCATAAAGCATGCATTTCTATATTAACTGCTGAAATTGGAACAAAATGAGAAAATACTGGAAAAAAGGAAAAATCAGAAAAAACTAATGCCATAGACCCACATCTGAGGCCTGGAACTTTAGAGAGAAATCTTCATATCGATTGTTGACATTGGATTATGTTTATATTAATTATATTATAACATATTCTATTTATATATTATGACTAATTGAAGTGTAGTTTGATAACATGTCTTCCATAGAATAGTAGTAGTACATACTCCCCTCTGGACTATGACTTCAATAGGTACTTGTACCAGATAACAGTACCAGGAACATATTCTGTCTTGTGAAGTGACCCTCAAGTCCACTCAGAAAACGATTTATGAGTGTACCCATGTACATATTTCATCAGGCCAGTCATTATTGTAGCTCTCATGGGTCACAACTTGGTAAGACTTCTGATCACTTGTATTCCTTATGGGCATTAATAACATCTCCCTTCATTATGAAAGCTAACCAGTGGGATGAAGCTTCCAAGTCAATATCCCCTAATTTACTCATACTATATCGATGATATCATCTAATAAAAACCTCAACACCAGGCATGAGAATCTCTCTTTCGAGTTGTTGGCCAGAGCTGTCTAAGAGACTATGTAAACATTACAGTCTACTGCTATTGCCCTTAGTTGACCCTGGAAGTGTATGGTAAGTTCCTATTGCTGAAGACACTATGAGTTTTAAACAGAGGCCCCAAAGACACCTAAATTGTTCCTCTCTGAGAACTAGATTTCATGATACAAGAAGTTGCCATGCAAGCTTCCAGTGGAGAAATGAAAATAATAGCCCTATCCATATATGATCCTCAGAAACCAGCATGCCAAGATAACCCAATCCAGTAATGGTACACACAATTTGGTAGTAATTGGTTTCTCTCTCATTGAACTGAAGATCCGCTCAACAACTACCACTTTACTAAACCAGTATAATCCCAAACTATATTCTAAATACCTGTGCTCATGCCCACAGAAAATTGTAGTCCCCATCCCTCATCAAAGAAACTCCTCTTTGCAACAGATGGAGACCTTTACAGAAGGCTGCAACCAACCAAAGTGCACAGATGTGGAACCCAATCCCAATGGATGCATCTACAAAATGGTGTAAGAGCCAGAATATCAGGGGTTGTGCACTGAGAGTGTGTGCTAGAAATGTCAGAAGCTATGTTCATAAAGACCCATCAACCTGACTGTCTAAAGGTGAACAGAACAATGATAACAGGCATATTGAAGTGGACAGTGAAAGCCCAAGATGCCTCAACCCTACACAGAGAACTATGGAAAAGTAAGGATTTAAGGATTCTAAGAGAGGGAAAAACAGTCTTTCCCAAGGAAGAACACACATCAATTGGTTGTCCAATACCAAATGATCATCCCTGAAATTATACACTTAATAACATACAGACTGAACTGGTTGTATTTAGATTCATTCTCTCTCTCTCTCTCTCTCTCTCTCTCTCTCTCTCTCTCTCTCTCTCTCTCTCTCTCTCTGCACATATGTACATATAACACAACAATTAATGAAAAAATGAGTAAGGAGACATATTTTATATTTGGAATGTAGAAAGAGAAGGAAGAAATGATGAAATTATATTATTCTAAAAGAAAATTTAAAAAGTAAACTCAAACAGAATTTTAAAAATCAAGGTACATAAGTTAAAAAAAAATCTGTAGGTAATTTAAAACTTCCAATCCAATTTGAGCTCAATGTTTTGCTTGAGAATGAAAATAAAATAAAATAAAATAAAATAAAATAAAATAAAATAAAATAAAATAAAAAAACTAAGAGGAAAAGAACATCAACTACATGTGATTTTTACCCTAAAAAAAACAGAGTCGGGAAGCACTCCAAATTTATTTATTCAGGTCAATCTCACCTTCGCTGCAAAATAAAGGAAGAATATGTAATAATAAAAGCACCAATATTTTTCAGGAAGTTAGGTAAAAAATTTCATGTAATATTGAAAAATTCTCAGCTGTTTAAATGATACGTAGAGTGCCATATACCTAAAATTATGCCTTAATCTACAGCAGGCATACTCTTATGAAGTAGAGAAAGTGGATCAGTACAGGGAGTTAGTTCATAAGAGTATTTATGGAACTTGTGGGCACAGCTTGTGCTCCAGATCAGACCCAGACACTCATCCTCAAGAGGCCAGTTAAGAGAGCAAGACTAAAAGTGAAAAGCAGAAATAAAGGGCTTTATTCCAAGTCTCAGTTTTGGAAAGGGGGATAAAGAGATTCAGAAAACCCCTCAGGGCTATCTTTGGGTTCCTTACATGAGATCAAAGTTTTAAGGAGGGTCAAATATTTTCACATCTGAGCAGTCCCGGCAATATATGGTTCTGAACATTACTGACACGTTATTATCTGTGTTTCAATCTCATAATTTAGAACTACGTGATGTAGCTAGAGTTTTCCTGCTTTGCCCACAGTCAGGACAAATCTTTGTCACCCGCCAGTCCCACAGCCACTCAGACCCAACCAAGTAAACACAGAGACTTATATTGCTTACAAACTGTATGGCCGTGGCAGGCTTCTTGCTAACTGTTCTTATAGCTTAAATTAACCCATTTCTATAAATCTATACCTTGCCACATGGCTGGTGGCTTACCGGCATCTTCACATGCTGCTGGTCATGGCGGCGGCTGCAGTGTCTCTCTGCCTCAGCCTTCCGCTTCCCAGAATTCTCCTCTCTCCTTGTCCCACCTACTTCCTGCCTAGTCACTGGCCAATCAGTGTTTTATTTGACATACAGACCATCCCACAGCAATTCCCCTTTTCTTTTTTTTAAAAAGGAAGGTTTTAACTTTTATACATCTCCAAAGTCAGCTTGGTATATTTGGGAATTTGGGCGTAGCTTCTCTTACTACTTCCTGCTGGAGGGGGTCGCTGTATCTTATGAGGACACAAAGAAAATTTTAGGATCATGGAGTAGTCCGTGAGATTGTATCGTCTGAGCCAGTTGCCTTGAAACGATTCCGGATGTTGGATCATCTGGGCCATGGTGTCATCGGAGACCTTTCAGGTGGTCTTGGCTGGTCAAACCTGATGTATCTTAATCTGGAACAAATCCATAGCCTCTGGCTTTCTGTAGAAACAAAAGCATAGCCTCCTTTCCAAAGCAACATATCCTTACATCCAAATTTTGAAGTCAAGGTACCTTTAAAATATACATTTTGGCATAACTCAACAGCTTTTGTAATCAAATGTTTTTCTTCAGTTACAAATATCAAAGAGAACATAATCCAGATTCTCTGTGTGGTAGCCATCTTTATGTGGCTTATTTTTTATATTACCTTGAGCCTATTGCTTTAAACTGCAGCCTTTTAAGCCTGAAACGGCACTGTGGCTGCTGGCTCTGCCCACTTCAGCTTCCCAACATGGCGGTGGTACGTTTTCCGCCAGCTCTGGGAGCCATCGTGGGTCTATGCTTTTATCCAAGCAGCGTGTAGCCCAGAAACCTCTTTTTTTGTTTTGTACTAGCAAAGGCTAAATCCACCAAGCAGCTTAATGTGCCATTTGCAGAGGCCTCATTCCCGCCATACTGCAGGTCAAGCACACACGCCAGGAACCTGCCAGTAGCTCAAACCGGCAGGCTGCCGCTCATTTGAGAGAGACAATTAGGAAGCTGTTTTTAGTTCTGTTTTAGAATCTTTTCTCAGGTTTTAGGTGGAAACTCTTGCCAACACGTTGGGTGCCATTTGTTGCTGGAGGGCTTCTCTCCAGGTTCCCCAAGCCCCGCAGTCCCACAATCCACTTATAAAATAATCACTCAGACGCTTATATCACTTATAAACTGTATGGCCGTGGCAGGCTTCTTGCTAACTGTTCTTATAGCTTAAATTAACCCATTTCTATAAATCTATACCTTGCCACATGGCTGGTGGCTTACCGGCATCTTCACATGCTGCTGGTCATGGCGGCGGCTGCAGTGTCTCTCTGCCTCAGCCTTCCGCTTCCCAGAATTCTCCTCTCTCCTTGTCCCACCTACTTCCTGCCTAGCCACTGGCCAATCAGTGTTTTATTTGACATACAGACCATCCCACAGCAACGTGAAGTCTGTTTTCAAAGTATGACTTGCCCGTCTGGCTGACAACTTTCCCATTCCCAAATATGATATTACTGGGGAAGCTGCCATTTCTTTGGCATCCATTGGTTTAATAGGGTGAGAGTCAAGCCCAGAGATGTAAGGGTCTCAATGGAATAATCTCGTTTTTGCCAGGCCAGTTACAAAGAAAGTGACATGGAACTAAATTTTATCAAGACCATGAGTGAGCCTTCAGGTTGGAGATCATTGAACAGGAACAGTAAAATAGCATAACAGGGACTTAAAAGAAAGGAGGGATTTTACTGTAAAACCTGGAGAGGGATTGATTTAAAAGGGAGAGCGTAAAATAAGGTCAAGAGAATGGTCATCATGGACAAGATGACAGGGAAGGCCCAGAGGAGACAGCTGTCAGAGAAATCTCCTGACCAAAGGAAAACATTTTATTTTTATGAGGGGTAGCAGCAAGTTCCTCTATATTTGATTTATTCTGGGTTTTAGCACAAATGACAAGACACATGGAGGAACAAGAACCAGGTAAAACCATAAATTTCAAGGTCTAAAAATCACAGCCCAGAAGGGCTTCTTAGCTTCCTGTTCCCAGGAGGGAGCTACTGGGAACGCCTGGCCTGGATTCCTCAGGCTGCAGCATTTGGCCTCTTAGAGTGACCAGTGTCAACATGGATGGACCTGTAATCTAACAACACATATGCTTTCTTTTATCAACATTATAAACCTCATTTCATGTATCATGCATCTCCATTAATTTCTACATTCCTTCCAAGATAAGTGTCCTCAAGTCTATGAGAAATCTTTTTATCCAGACTGTAGTTTCAAACAGGAAACTTCATCTGAACATTAAGGAAATTATTATTGACTATTCTTCCTCAAGAAATTTTCAGGAAAAATGTCACACGTGTTAGACTTGTAATATTTTAATAGTGAAAATCAAAATAAAGCTATTTATTTAATGTAGCTGTATGGAGAAGATGAACAATGAAATTAAATAGGTGGTTGATATTATCTCCCCCTTTCACTAGCAATTAATATCTAGAGTTTATGATTTGGCTGCTTTTGCAAAGTTTATATATTCATTTTCTCATTCCTCTTTTTCTAAAGTGCTCTTCAGAAACTAAATATTTAATTGTATTAGGATTTTATATACTATCTATTATAGTAGAAATAATTTAGATTATATGTCTCCTTTTTGTCTGAGCTAACTTTTTGGAAGTTATTTATATTCAAATCTTAAATTGACAGTTCAATTTTTGCTAATAAAATATTTGGGACAATTTTGAATACCACTTTGGTATTTATAGTCAAAACTCTTCTTTAATATCAATCACCTGGTGCTATAATCATCGTCAAGTTGTTTTAATTATTTGTAGATATAACATGACGTGTGATACTTATGCCTATCCTTGATATATCAATGTAGCCCTTGGTTGTTCTCAAATGTTGATGACTAGCCCTTATTCTTGAATGCACTACACACTAAGGTTGCAGGATTTGAGCCAGCTTGAGCTGGATCTACCCTGAAAGCCTCCTTCCCAGGGACTAACTTCCACTGTACCACAAACTACTCTGCAAGCTGAGAAGGGAGCAAACAGTCACACAGTCTTATTGAGCTCTAACACCTATGGAATATGACAATTACCAGCATGGTAAGACAGCTATGAAGGTGGCAGATGGGGCACTAACATGACTGTGGGAACCAACGGCTGTCTAATTGAACGTCAGGCCTGTTCTATGAGAAGAAACAGTGTCTGATACTGTACACCTATCTATCTACCTGGAACTCATGAGACTATAGACCTTAGAAAATAATGTTCTAAATACTGCCACTTTGCTAAAGCAATGTAATTCCATACTACATTCTTAATCTTACCTCAGCTCCTGTAGCTACAGCTCAGGGAACATGGTAGAAGATGGGGGGAAAAGAGTGCAAGAGCCAGAAGTCCAGGAAATCTGTGGTCAAACAGTTTTTCCTAGAAATACCTGAATAAATAGGAACAGAACAATGACAATATCAAAGAACATAATAAGGTAAAAAGGGAAATTGTCAGGGTTTCTTACCCCTAGACAAAAAATTACAGGCAGTTAATGAATGTAGGGAGAAGGAGGATTAGCCTCCTTGGGCATGTCTGGGCTTCAGTCTTTGTACTAGATAAAGTATTCAACTTGACCTTATACACACCATCAACAAAAGTAGGCATACCAGGTTACAAATATATGTATTTCTGTGTGTTCAAGCATATGTGTGCATGCATGCACACACATGTGCACACACACACACACACACACACACACACACATACACAAGACAAATATGATAATTTTAAAAAAGGACTTTCAGTTGAGAGTGAGGGAATGAGATGGGTTCAACTAAGAAGAGCTTGGAGATGCTAGAGGTAGAAAGTGAGAGGGAAAATTATGTAATTCTATTTCAATTCAAAACATTCAAAATTTTAATGGCAAATTTAACAAAAACTGAAAGAAAATCCATTTGAAAGCTTGTCCATCAGTTTTATCCACTCACCTGATAATCAATCTCCATTATAATAAAGGTCAGTCTTCGAAGGGTGACTAGCATCTGCCTTAGAAAATAGGTAGTTTGAGCCATCTGTGACATAAATGGAAAAATGTCTTAGTATTTCAGTTGGAGTAGTCTATAAATAGAAAATAGAAAATAGAAAATTCAGGTTTCACCAGTGGCTTATCAATTAGACGAGACATGGATTCCAGGCTTATCATTCAGCTTCCTTCACAGGTGATCTATACACAGTTTATATTGACAAAGAGGGCCCAAGGGACAACTGTGAAATTCTTCCCTCTTCCATTCCTCCTTCGTTCTTTCTTTTGTTCCTACCTTTACAAATTGTTCACCCACCACTTCCTTTTAGATAAATAATATGCTATATGAAAATATTAAGACCCTGTCATCAAGACCATCTTAACACAGAGAAAAAAAGTTTGTTTCAGAAATGACCATAGAGTAGCTATGTAATTTTTTCTAATTTTGTGTATGTAAAGTAAATTAATCCTATTGATATCGAGAAATTCCTCCAAGGAAATTGGAAATTTAAGATTTGAAGTAAGTAGAATATGCACATTTTTATGAGTCTTGTAGTCTAAACCACACCATCATGTTTAAATTTCTTGATAGCCTCATATGTGACTATGATAAATAACAAAATGATACAAGATTTAATTTGTCTTCTAAGAATAATGTACCCACATTTAATCATGTATACTGAAGTTTGAGTGATTACATCCCAAACAACAAATGTATCTGAACACCATATTTTCCATGTAAGATCAATTACAAATCACGTAATACAGATATCTTTCCATTATAATCATCAGCAGTAAGAGTCAAAGGCCATTGGCCATGATGTTCAGGAGGAAATGTAACCAAATCATCTATTGACAGAACGAATACCTCATAGAGATTACATTTCACATGAATGCCATCCTCATAACAGCAGGATAAAGAAAAATGGTTAAATCATATATATTGCATAAAACTGTTCTGTGTAAATAGAACTTTTGAATCTTAAATTCAGTTATGGACAAAAATGTATCAAAATAATTAATGAAAACAATTGTATGTTCTCCAGTAGCAATTCTTAGAACAAACAAGCATGTTCTTGGTTAGTTTTGTATGTGCCTCTCTGTCTTTTTTAGATTATGAATGTGGCCATGCTACTGGCTGTGGAATGATGGCTGAGTGTGGTTCCATCTTCTCTTAATTTCCTCCTCCAGTTAGTGTTTCTGTTTCCTTTTCTAGATTCCATCTTAATCTTTAATTAGGGCTCTGTAATTGTCCCTGTGGGGAAACATCTGCTTTTGCCTATCCATTTGCTCATATGTCATGTAAGATTCCCTGTGGACTGTATTGCATCTTGTTGACATTGAATTTTTTAGTTGCCTTTTGATGATTTTCAACCCTGAGGGTACCACAGGATTAGAAATTTTAGCAGTCTCATATCCTACGGCAATTTAAATGATATTGCTTTTGTAAATGCTATATTATTAGATTCATAAAATGACTTCAGTGAATGAGATCTATTAAATTATTTTACATTAACAGTTTGTAATGTTAGTAATTTTAAAAATCTAAGTTTCAAATATAGTTTCTAGTTATATTTGTTTTTAGGCATTCAAATTCTCCCATGTTCTCTCTATATACAATATAATTTAGTTAATAGAAATTATAGAGAATTTCTATTAACTAAATTGTCCTTATCTTTAAAATTTTGTTTTCTAAATACAACCATATTATATTCTTTCATTTAAAGAATATAAGTATTTTTTTATCACCTAATTAATTATGGCATAATATTTTCCAAGTATTTAAGAAGGATTAGCCAGGCAGTGGTGGTGCATACTTTAATCCCAGCACTCGGGAGGCAGAGCCAGGAGGATCTCCATGAGTTCAAGGCCAGCCTGGGCTACAGAGTAATTTCCAGGAAAGGCACAAGGCTACACAGAGAAACCCTTTCTTGAAAAATCAAAAAAAAAAAAAAAAAGAAGGATGATATCCTTTTACTTATATTGAATATAAATTCTGTGATTAGTTTTATTCAATTATATCTATTTGTATCCATACTATTATAACTATTAGTATTATCATAGCTATTTAGTATTTTAGTTATGTTTACATTGCTAAAAATATTACTTTTTATTAAGATGCAAAATTCAAATTTTGATTGTAAGTTACTAATTTTAATTCAATATAAATATGAATGCCTATTATATCATGTTACTCATTACTATGATATTTCACAAAATAACTTTGCACAAGTATTTAAAAGCTTGGCTTTATAGCATGAATCTTAGAAGGTCTTATTAATCAAATCAAACCTGGATCCAGGTATTGGGGTGAATGCTGGAAGATCAGAGAAACAGAACAAGCCGCAACTACCTCACCTCACCAGTTCCTCAGCTGATCCTGTTTCCTCAGACTGGAAGCTTCTCAGTCCTCATCCTGAATGAATCTCAGCTGAACAGTGCTGCTCCAAAGTCTGAAAGATTAACCAGCCAAATGCTTCTAGTTTCTGGTCTTCATGCCTTATATATCTTTCCTTTCTACCATCACTCCCTGGGATTAAAGGCTCACTTTCTGGGATTAAAGGCATGAGTCACCATGTTGGGCTGTATCCTTGAAAAGATGGATTTCTTTCTCTGGAATGCTAGGATTAAAGCCATGTGCTACCACTGGCTATCCTCTATGTTTAATATTGTGGCTGTTCTCTCTGACCCCAGGTAAGTTTATTAGGGTACACAATATTTTGGGGAACACAATACAACCACGTGGCTTAACAATTATTCGAATTGTAGGTGATGTATTTATCATTATACCTTTAATTTTACAGAAGAGTTTTATACTGTTTACGTTTTTTACTTCTGTGGCTTATTTGTTTGTCTTGCTACATATGTTTTGTGTATATCTTAGCTAGGTTGGTACTCACTATGAAAGTTGCTTTCCTGAAGGCATGCTCAGAGGTTTTATGGCCTTCCTACATACAGTTATTCACAATAAAACCTCAGATGAAATTCAAATGCCTTATTTATGCTAAATATTTATATGAAAGATACATAGAAGTTTAGAGATTGAATGACTTTTTCCTAATTGTCCTGGGTTTTGTGGAAGAATCCACGTAGAGATACTGTCTGCCCAGTATACACCCTTACACAAGGACTGTCACCAGAAGCATTTTCCACACAGTTACTATGGATTCACATAATTATTATCATACAAGTTCCTATACTTAAGTTGAAATGCTGTTTTAAATTCATTGTATATTTATACAAATAGACTTTTTTACTTGAGTTATGTATTAGGTTAAAATTAATTCCTGATTTCCATATTTAGTAACACTACACTGAAAATTAAAGAAGACACATTCCATTATAGTAACTCAATTTAGTTTGCTCATTTGCAACAAAATATCCTGTACTAAATTCACAATTTGAAAATACATTTGTATAAATCACATCTTCTCCAATTGTTCTTCTGATCAATACTTATTGAATATGTAATCAAATATTTTATGTTTAAATAGTAATTAAACAGGTTATTTAAAAATTTGACTGTTGATGTGTTATATATATATATATATATATATATATATATATATATACATTTGACTATAAACATATATATGCAAATTCAAAATTGTGCTTTCATTAATTTAGCCATTTTCATATTTAAACGTATGGATTCAACAAGTGAAAATATGTTGGGGAATTTCAGATTTACCAGTTTTAAGTTTTGATAATGCCAAGAGGAAAAGATATTTTACAAATGATTAACAAGTTTATTTTTCTCTCTGTGGTCCCATATTTTAGTTTAGATAGAGTTTATGTTTATTTTTTCCTTATCACATATGTTCTTTTATATCCATATGCATCTTATACTTCAGTTTTGCTAGAAATACTGTAATTTAAATATGTAGTTGCCCAGCATGGACACAATTCTGCATTCAGTCTCCAGCAATGTATAAAAGCAGTATGGCATTACATGCCCGTTATCTCAGAACTCAGAAGCAAGAGTAAACTCAAGAGGCAAAAGGAAAAACAAAGATATAAAAAGTCAGCACCCTTTTTGTAATAATCTGGGTCATATGTATTTTTGTGATGTTTAATCATGCATTCAAAAGACAGTTACTATGTCATTTATTTATATATATAGAAAATGTGTATTTTATAACAATTTCAATAAAGTTAGTATCACTGTATAATATTTCTACAAAGTTCACAAACAGACACACACATACACTTATATGAACCAATGAAAATATTTATGAAATAGAGAAATTGTGTATGAAATGGCTAATACCCAGCCATGACTTAATTAGACCCCACGTTAAGGCATATTAGTGAGCCACCTATCACAGAAGCAAAGGGGACACTGCATGTTAATACTTTCAGTGACTTTTGCATTCAAAGTCCACTGAATCCAGATACTTTTATTTTTTTTAGACAGTGAAGATTGAGTCTGTAGAAGAAAAATTCCAAAAGAAAACATGGTTAGGAAATTGTCAGTAAACATCTCAAAAATGCCAGGGTGACCCATCTTACAGTTCTAATTGGATAAAACATATGTCATAATATTTATTATTTATTTTTAGCATAACATCTTAATATTTTCTTAATTTACAGAAATAATTGTTTAATTAATTGAACTTAAATAGAAAGTTAAATAGATACCTGGCTGGGGTGTCCCTCAGTACTAATGTGAGTAAGTATAAAGTCCTAGGTGTAATAATTGATAAAACAAAACATAAAAGAAATAAAATAATAAAAAGGAGGGAGTAGAAATTTGGTGTGAGAGGAGGAGATAAAGAGAAGCAGAAGATAACACAGAAAAAGAGGAGGAGGAGAAAAAGAGAAACTCAGATAATGGGTTTAAGGATAGTATCTTTTAAAATTTCCTAAATAATTTTAAACTTCATCCAGTTTCTCTTAGCAGAGAAAACCCTGACATTTGTGGAGCATATTTTCACACCTGTGCTTTGTAGATAGCATCCAAAGTAAAACTGAAATTTTAACCTTTGATAATGGTACTATAAATTTAAATTTTTAAAGTTCATTCTTTTAAATAATGCAAAATTTAACTTAAAAGCTCCTAAAATAGTTACCAGAAACTATTAATAGTTGTTCATGAAAATACAGTATATCTTTGCATATATTTAAAAACCTTATTAAATTAATGTACACCCTTTTGATAAAACATAGGGTCTAAATTTAATGTGATGCATACTATACGTAAAATGTACTGTACTATAATGGAAAATATGCTCCAAATTTAAAGGAGAGAACAAAAGATTGTAAATGTCACATCTATAGCTTTATGTTGGTTGAATACTACAATAAAAATATTTTGAATACATTAAATAAAGATAATCAACTGTCATTTATTTAATTTAGATCAATTAACTGATTCACTTTATTAGCTTTTTGCAAGTATGATGCAATGTGTTCTGATTATATTCATCCCCTCCCACAAGCTTTCTTTAATTCACCTCCCTTCCCTATCCACCCAACTTCATTTCATTGTTTAGCAATCCTTCCAGATCAATTTGTGCTTCCAAATATTTTTTCATTCATAGTCTTCTACTTGAAATGGTTGACTTACAAAGAGTTACACTCTAAAAGAAAACTTATTCTTTCTTTCTTTCTCAGTCGCTAAATTTGCTGATGGCTTCATGGCCTGAGGTAGGCCTGTGTGTCCAACTCTTCTCTACTTGCTGCAATTTGGTATGGCTTGGGCATGGATAGGTTTTCTACATACCATGTCAACTTCTGAGAGTTCATATATGGAGCTGCCCTATCATATAAAAGTGTTTCCTTGTAGCCATCCACTGTCTCTATCTCATACACACGTTTTTGCTCTCTTCCACAATGATCCCTGAGAACTGGGTGGAAGTTATAACATATGTGTTTCCTTCATAACTCAGCATTCTGTAGTCCTCTATTCTCTGAAATTTGACTAGATACGGGTCACTATTAATCACCATGTACAGGAAATATAATTTTCTCATTAGAAGAATGAGAGATGCATTGATCTATGCCATGACAATAGATTACTAGGAGTCAGTTTAATACTGTGTCTATTTAGCAGCAAAATAATAGTAGGTTGCTCCCTAGGGTCTATGCCCTGTCTAGCTATAGGTTCTTAGCCCAATAATGGTGAGAGGAATGGGCTTCAATCTGTGGAGCAGGACTTGGATCCAAGAAAACGTGGTTGATTACTTCTATGATGTTCATGCCAATCATTATTGTAGCTTGAAGACTTTATAGCTATATAATTGGGCCTAAGACCCACTCATCAAAGAATCCTTCCTTTACAAGAAATGGAAATCACACAACTGAAACAATGCGGATATCAATGGATTATGGGAATTCAACTATGATGGACACATTTGTAGCATAACTCATCCTGAATGAGTCAGGGAACATCACAGAAAGAGGATTGGAGTGGTTATAAGGGCCAGAATACCTGACGGTATGCTATGAAACAAACTCCCCTAGAAATGCCTGCATAAACAAGAATGGAATGATGCCAATATTAATGGACATAGAAATGTGGAAGGCAGAAAGCTACAACTACCTGTGGTATAAGAAAAGATTTAAAACATAATGAAGAATTGTGCTGGTCTAGAAAATGTAAGTAGTAGGTTATGTTATAATATTTACAGTTGTATTAGCCCTAGGAAGATAGTCAGTTTTCTATTAACAGGGATGCTTTCATTCCTGTTTCCAAAACAAAACAAAACAAAACAAAAAAAAAAAACCAACACCAGTAAGGCCATGATCAAAGAGAATATTCCAACCTATATATTTTCCAACTTAATACTTTCCCATGCTTTTCAGACACATGAATAGGTATATTATAGGAACTCTTCCATTTGGTTATTTGTCTGTTTATTCTTTATTACTGTTTTTGACAGAGTCCCATGATCTCAGGCCGGGCTCAAACTCATCACATAGCCTGGGATGCCCTTGAACTTTTGCTCCTGCTGTTTGCTTCTCCTTCAAGAGATCAAAAAATACGGCCACGAGTCACCAGGCTTGACTTAAGGACTCTGCAACACATAGGTCATCAATTTCCATATTTGTTATGATGTAAAATCTCCTTTCATCAGCTTTATTACTGGTAGTATAATTATAGTAGATTATAGTCACTCAATACATTAATATTGGCATAAATTCAACCTTTAGTTTTGCTGTGCAATAAATTACATTTGGTGAGCAAAATATGAGAAATTAGAAGCAAAATTGGAAAATATTTGCATGCAAGCATGGTTTATCTTTGATGAAGTCCTTGGCTTGGATGAAACAGTGTAAATGTATAAGATTATAAATGAACTATGATTTTCCACTGTGAAAGACAGCATTTTCTATTAAGTATAATAGTTATAGAAACAGAAGAGAAGGGTCAACATAGCAAAATTAAACTGGATAATGGATAATTCACAATAGATATATATTAATCTCTTTTTCAGTCACTTACATTCATTACTAAGTTTTATCCAGGAATTGCAAACTATTGTAAGTTTTCTCATTAAAAATCACTTTTGAATATAATATAAATAAAAAATACTTGTGATTGACTTTAACACATTAATGTAATTAAGCTAAAACTTGCATATTTATGATTATATTACATTTTAAAAAATAATGTTTCATAGTTTCTTTCACTGTAATATGTACATCTATATCAAATTTGTATTGCAAATTCAAGAGTAATTTAATCTTTGAATCTACAATGAATCTTGGCTAGTCACATAAATAGATTCATTAATTGACTAAATGTTACAAATACATATTAATCTTTTCTTTTCACGATGATTCTAGAAAGCACTAAGAAAAGACAATGGCATTCAATTACCATAATTAAATTTGTATTAATATGTTACCCTTCATTAATTCTGTGCTGTGTGAATATATTTTAATTAGAAATATAATCTAACACTTAAAAGAAACACTTTCTTCAGTAGAATTTTACAGATATAGAAAGGCAACAAGGACAATAGCAAAATATACACACCACAAACAAAATCTCTTTTGAAATAATTTGTTTTAGTGACACAAAAATTATTAAAAAACTTATTTCAGCAAAATTCCACTGGGTGCAGTAACTTGGTATTGGTTGTTATAAAATGAGATAACGAATGCATTCTCTGACACTGCATGTTTTTCAAGAATTAAATTATTTATTTCAAAGTCCTGGAGGAAAATGTAGTTAACATATAAGAAATTAAAGACTCTAACACAGGATCGGATCTCTATTTCTATTTGAATGCCCCCCCCTATTAATTTTAGTCTATCACACAAATATTTAGTAAAAACTTCACTAATTGAAGAGAATGATAGAATATGACATAGACCCTCTCAGAAAATAACTTTTTAAAATAATTAATTTATTTACTTATTTATTTGTTTGTTTGTTTGTTTATCACAACAGGGTTTTACCATGTAGCCCTCAGTGTCCTGGAACTTGCTATGTAAACCAGGGTGGCCTTGAAATCACAGAGATCCAGTACTGGGATTAAAGGTGTGCACAACTACACCCAATAGGAAAATATCTTATAAAGAAGAACACACAATTTAAAAGAAACGCCTTAAACAACAGCATAGTAACCCCTGCTGAAACCATTAAGACTTATTGAAAATGTGTACTTGTCATCATTAGAGCGACAGAAACATTTAAATGTCACAATTATTAATACATTGATGTTGATATTTTTATTTGATTTTATTCATTTTGTTTATGTGGATACAGTTGCATAGTCATGTGTGTACACATGACTCTGAGTGTACGCATGGGTAGCCACCCTTTTGGAGCCAGGGTTCAACCCTGAAGGTTGTTCTTTAGTGTACCATTCACCTTGTTCTTGAGGCAGGGGTTCTCCCAGCCCTAGAACTTATGATTAGACTAGTATTACTTACTAGCAGTGAGCTACAGTGATCTAGCTGAGTGATTCTGCCTCCTCGAGGCTGGGATCACAAGTGAGCAACACTATAGCCTGGCTTTTTGTTTACCTTGGTGCTGGGGATTGATTAAGTTCCTTAAGATAGTACTGCAAAGAATTCACCAACTTGACTTTGCCTCTTGCCTATTTTTATTTAAAACAATATCTAATATAGATGTCCCTCTAATTATATATCTTCTTAATATCGTTAAATTTTTGTAATTATATATTATGTAAATTAAGATACGGAGATAAATCTCTTCATTGATCAAGCTTTATATTTCAATAGAATGATATTTTCTCCGTAAAATAATGAAGAGATCCAGTCCAACAGCCCTTCATGCTAAGCTTTCAGATATTTTCCTTTAGTTTTCCAGTGCTCAGAGTTGAATTCAGAGCATTATATATGATAGAAAAGTACATTGTCACAGAGCTACATAGCCATACTTGTTTTAGAGACAGGATCTTACTATGAAATTAAGTTGTCCTTGAACCAACAATCATCTTCCACTGACTTCTAGGGTTACAGACCTGCTTACCCTGCCCAGGTTCAACATTTCTTTCAACTGCCAATTTGACACAATACTTAAGTCAGGATGCAAAATAATTGCTTTAGGAAAACACACAGGTGGATCTTCATGGGCAATCAAAATTCTTAAACTCTTGTCCCTTGACTATGATATGAGAGAATGTCAGTCATGACCAATAGTGAGAAGCAATAAAAATTGGTTCACCTGAAAAGTTCTAATAGTATATCTGAATATAACTCAGTATTATTGGGAGGGAAGAAATAATGAAAATATTTCAAATGACATGGGTTACTTTCATGTCATAGTGTTTTCAAAATAAATATTTTATTTAAGATTTTTAATATTTTAGGCTATAACTATAAAGATACATTTATTAACAATGAATACATAATAAAAATATTCATCAAGTTATATTTGCTTTGATAGAATTCATATAAATAGGTTTTTACTGTTCTGTGTAGATGAGTGGTAAACTCTTACAGGAGCTCCTAACTACATTTTTAAATCAGAACAGTGCTGTGTAGCAATTTCCTCTGAGACTGAAACATTTTATCTCCCAGAGAAGCTCCTTAACACAAGAGGTAAGCAACTCAAAACAGCTCAGGAAGTCTCTGAAACTGACAGACCTGCTAGGCTCCTCCCTCCCAGAGTAAGCAGCACAGGTAACTGAGTGCTAGGCTGAGGGTAACTCAATTTTGTTTGTTTGTCTGTTTTTTTTTAATATTTTTATTTTATAATTAATTTAATTTTACATATCAGCCATGGAATCCCCCTGTCCTCCCTCCTCTCACCCCCCAGGTTTCCCCCCCAATCCACCGCCCATTCCCACCTCCTCCAAGGCAACGTCTCCCCTGGGGAGTCAGCTCAGCCTGGTTGATTCAGTTGAGGCAGGTCCAGTCCCCTCTTCCCTACACCAAGGCTGAGCAAAGTGTCTCAGCATATAGGCCCTAGGTTCTAAAAAGCCAGCTCATGCACTAAAGGCAGGTCCCAGTCCTACTGCCTGGATGCCTCCCAAACGGATCAAGCTAATCAACTGTCTCACTTATCCAGAGGGCCTGATCTAGTTGGGGGCTCCTCGGCTATTGGTTCACAGTTCATGTGTAGGAACAGAGTGGGAGAACAAGGAAAGAGATACCATGATAAGTGAAGACCCCAGGGAAATAGAAGAAGAGAGGTCCCCAGGAATCCACAAAGATACCTCCACTATAGACTACTGGCAATGGTCAAGAGAGTGCCTGAGCTGACCTACTCTGGTGATCCAATGGCTGACACCCTAACTGTCATGATAGAACTCTCATACAGTGACTGATGGAAGCAGATGCAAGATCCACACGTGAGGATAACGCTTACACAAGTCAAGCTTCAAAGAAGAGTGCAAGTAAACCAGCTGTCTGGAAGACGTCTAGACCAATATACTTGGAAATGAAACTCTCCAACCCATGCTTGCATGCTGTGAAATGTGTGTTAGGTTCTCAGGTTTGGAGAACTATCACCCATGCTCGAGTGGGCTTTGGTGGGTGATGCACCTGTCTTTGAGTCAGTCATTTCTGCTTCTTTAAGTAACCCCTCATCTATATTCCTCTAAGTAACCCCAATAACACTCATTGGTATACCAAGTTGGACTTTGGTGGTATCCATACTTCAGTGTATCACAGGTTTCCTTTCTGTGTTGCCTCTCCCCAGGAAATATCTTCTCACACAACAAAGAATAGGATACAAAAAACATAATGCTTGTCATAGTGTCTGAAGCCTGGAAGATTCCTTCAGGAGCCACATTCCTTTGAGATAATCATATCAAGGTTACGGAATGATTTCTCCCTCCTCATTCAAATATGGACACATTATATTGGAAGGTGATGCTTTTACTAGATCATAATCATAAATGCCACTTCCAAGTCACTTTTTCCTACCTCCTGAGCAGGACTTATTAAATGTCTCCCATTTCCAACTTCTTTTATTTCAGACATTTTTATGTGTCCATGAGTATAGAGGAATATAAAATATAAGTTGTTTGTTTATTTATAATGGGTCATAAAGAAATTTATTTTAAAAGAATTAATATATATGAACATAAATATATATAAAAATTTACCATATTTTAAATATATAATTTAATTTGCATAGTAATTAGATAGATTGTTCATTTTTACATAAAGATTTAAATCTTAGCCAATATCTGGCATAGAACATTGTTAATATTGTTCACTGTTACTTCAGCATTTTGATTCATTATTTCTACTGTTATTTACTATTATTATTATTATTATTATTATTATTATTATTATTATTTTGGTTTTTCGAGACAGTTTCTCTGTGTAGTTTTGGTACCTGTCCTGGATCTCACTCTGTAGCCCAGGCTGGCCTGAAACTCACAGAGATCCACCTGGATCTGCCTCCCGAGTGCTGGGATTAAAGGCATGCACCATGCCACCTGGCTATTTCTACTATTATTTTAATGTTGCTGGGTGTATGTATATTTGTGTAGTGTGTGTGTATGTGTAGTGTGTTGTGTGTGTGTGTGTGTGTCTGTGTGTGTTCTGTGTTGCTTAAGCACATGTGTTTTTATGCACATAAAGAAATCAGAGGAGGATGTTCAGTGGGAGATCCTAGCATTGGTGTGTATCTACTCAACAGAGTTGCAGATACTCAAGGGCACATCCCTAAAAAAAGTGTCTTCCTCCCTTAGCAGTAATCAATTGCAAATAATTCCTCAGATAGAGATGAAACTTCATGAGTCTCTTCCCCATTCATGCTGATATTGTAGATGGCTTGATTTTGTACAAGTCCCGTGAGTGCAGTTCCAATTTCTGTGAGTTCATGTGTGCCAATGTATTTAATCACCTTTCAGGGCAAATGTCTGCTACCTCCTGCTCTTGTAGTTTTCTCTTCCCCCTTTCCATGATGATTTCTTAACCTTACAGATAGGGAGTACGAGCTGTGTGGCACATTGAAACTGAATACCCCATAGTTTCTAATTCTTACAAGTTGAACAATTGTGGGTACCTGTATTGGTTATTATTTAGGCAAAGGGAGAAAGTAGGCTTCTCTGATAAGGATTGAGCTTGCAATGAGCTAGGAAATAAAAATAAGAAATTAGGGGTTAGTTTATTAAGAAGCTTGTTTAGTAATAGGTTTTCGCCTAGTGGCTTTGACCTAGAAAGCTATGGGTAAAAGTAACTTTTCTTGAGGCAGTCTTTATATCCAATTATAAAGTTGTTAGTTATTCTGTAACATCCATACACATACCACTATTTCATCAGTGATAATATATTGCCACAATAGTCCTTTATATATGTGTGTGTATATATGTGTGTGTGTGTGTGTGTGTGTGTGTGTGTGTGTGTGTGTGTGTGTGTGTATCCAGGTTTTGGCTAATATTATTTTCCACGGAGGTACCCTGAACAGGTGGATAATGTTGCTACCAGCAGTGACAGGTTTTTTTTTTTTAAATGAAAATCCCAGTGTTAGGTGCAGGATAACTCCCTATGTGCAATTGCTCAGAGAAGCCCTAAGAGCTCCCAAAGCAGCAGGGGTCATTACCATTTCTCTTGATTGACCACTGGAAATAAAAGATGAGACTCTATTGCTGAATTCATCACACAGTTTTGTTATAAGGGATAGAAAATTACAGTGGAACGAGGGTGGACGCTCCATCCTTGCATACCAGAACATATAAGTCTATAGTGCTGGGAAGTGTTATCCAGGCTACTAGCACAGAATCCCCATCAGTACTCTTATGCAGCTGTGTACACGTCAACTAATAATACCTATCTTCCAGGCAAGAAATACCCACCAGTATAGTAGTAATATGATTGCTTGGAGGTTAAGCATCATCTTTCTGACTGGATTAGAGTACTACTTCTAGGAAGGGAAATCATATCTAGTACTGTATGTTTAGTCTAAGACCTAAAGTTAAG
The DNA here is from genome assembly GCF_049852395.1 of Peromyscus maniculatus bairdii. Taxonomy (NCBI): domain Eukaryota; kingdom Metazoa; phylum Chordata; class Mammalia; order Rodentia; family Cricetidae; genus Peromyscus; species Peromyscus maniculatus. Next base: position 7,851,120 of record NC_134865.1, on the reverse strand, counting down.
GGGATATAGACCCTAGGTAGCAACATACTACAGTTTTTTTAGTAAATGAATATTCTATTGATCTGCCTTCTAAATATTTAATATTACAGTTTATGCCTGTAGATTAATGTTGATCTTAACCTTGGGCAGAGAAATATCTGTTCACTTTGGATGATGGATACTGAAGAAACACATAACTGTTTCAAATGTTCAGAATAAATAACTGTTGAGAAATTGTTCCACCCAAAATGGGGCACATGTATCACACACACACAGGGCTTGCAACAATTTGAAAGAGGGCAAGGAAAGATGTAAATATCTGCATAGTGAGGAGAGATGTTGTAACTTGATGTTTTTTTCTGCTGTAACATAGATGTTATGTCATGAAGATAGAGAAGCTATGGGTAGCCATTGCCATTCAGCATTCCACATGGCAGGGCAAGGTGCCCATGACAGCTTATTCCACCATGAATAGTTATTAGAAGTTAATGGATGCCAGGAGAGCGGTGTTATTGTCTTCACTGTGATCAATACTTTTGTTTATGCTCCAACAAGTTATTCTGTATCTGTGCTTAGTTAAAGGACGCTAATAAAACTTAGTGGGTCCACAATAATTAAGCACACACACACACACACACACACACACACACACACACACACACACACACCCTACAAACAGAAAGGATAAAAGGAAGACTAAGAAGAAAAGAAGGAAAGGAGGGAGGGAGGAAGAAAGGAAGGAAGGAAGGGATGAAAACTAGCTGGGAAGGTACAGGATGCTATCAAGAGTGGGAGAGTAAGATAGGGAAATCAGAGAATGAATGTAATCATTCAACCTTATAATTGTGTGTGTGTGTTCTAATTAATATTGAAAGCCAAGTTGCAGTGCAGTTGGATATTTAAAACAATGTACTCCTATAATTTCTCTCTATTAGTATGCCCTATAGACATTTTCAAATGTTTGCAGAAACATGAATTAATTTTTAAATTCTTTGAGCAGAGTATAAAAGTGCCACTGAAGGGTCTATACTGTAAACACCTGCCATAGTTGATAACAAGTCATAGCAACCCAAGGAAGCTATTGTCCGGTAGAATGATTAAGGGTATTTTTGCTAGTCATTTGAACAGTCACATACAAAAAAATTAGATTTTAGAATATTGGCTCAACTTACATTTAGCATAGTAATTTGCACAGCACATAGTAATCTCTGCCATTATTTTAGTATGTCTGTCTTTCATGTGATTGTTAGGATTTATCTTATTTTTATTGCATTAAAGTGTGTTTATACAGGCATATGTCACTTATGTCAGTATACACAGGGTCCAGACAAGGTGGCAGATTCTCTGAAGCTGGAATTACAGGAAGTGGTGAGCTGTCTGATGTTGGTGCTTGGACCTGAACTGAACTTAGGTCATTTAGAAAAACATCAAGAGATCTTAACAAATCATCAATCTTCCCAGCTAGAATATGTGTTCTTTAAGCATAAGTAATTGTGGAATATAGTTATCAAATTCAGCCATATTTGTTCATGATAAATAAAATCTTAAAAATTTGAAACTGCAATGTGCTCTTGATAATTTTAATGTGTTTAGATTTTTCATTTACTTTGTCAGGGCCTGAAGGATTGCTGGACTCAACAAATCCATGTACTTTTTCTTTTGACATCTTAAATATTAATAAAAATTGGTCAGAGGAAACCTAGGGAATGATGTCTGTCTAGATAGGTGTGATAGTTTCCAGTACAGCTGAATGTTATTAACAAAAATCTATGGGTTGTCATTCCCTAAGGTTAACATGGGCTTTGATACTATATCTACCTCTGTTGTCTCTGAAAATCTGTGTGACATAACACAATGTGGTCACTCTTACAAAGGAAGCCAGTCACGCAATGGGCTGTAGCTGGATGTTTCTTGGAACACCGCAGCTCCAGAAGCTGATTATGGGGAACGCTTCATTAACTTTGTTAGTAGGAAATAATATCTCTCACTTTTCTTCAGAAGTTTAGAGAACCGTTGTATTTGCCACACTTAGGATGAACCTAAAACACATTATTTTATTCATCCTTCAAAAAATGGCATTTTTCACAAAATGGAATTGCTAACAAGTATCATATATTCTTATCTGTGAAGTGATAATTTATCATTACTTATTATACATTATTACATCAACAAGCACTAATTTAGCAACAAATTTAGTTTAACACTGATCTTGGAAGTGTGAAACGTAAAAGGTTTTTGTAATCATTTGAAAATCAGAAAACTTTAGCTACATTACAAAGAATTATGCCAACAACTTCAGTATTATTGGTTATGGAAATTTCATAACAGTATTGGATGTAAAACTGATATTTTAAGTCATATACTTATATCTAATGCTTTTGTCATCTCAATATTTACATTAAGAAGTCATATGATACCATATGACCTGACTGCCAGCAGTGCTGAATTCATCATTGTCCCATAGTGAAATGGCCTGACTAAATACAACCCACAACTTAAACATGAATTTCTTCTACTTTTCCTCAAATTGTTTCTAAAAATCAGTGGGAAAAATCTAAAGTTCTCTTAAAATGCAGATACTAGATAGCCATGGACCTAGGCTAATTTCAAATACTACTGGTCTAAAACCAAACAAACAAAAAACATAGTGATAAAATGACTGCTAATGACATTCTGTTGTACTTGTAAATCAGTGTCTTGCTCAGCCATCATCAGAGAAGCTTTCCCCTTCAGCAGAAGGGAACCGATACAGAGATCCACAGCCAGAGACAATAAAAAAAGTGGAACACTCAGCCCTAAATGGGAAGTATATGTAGTCAAGTCCCTCCCCTAGGTTCTCAGATAGGCATACAGAAGAGAAGGCCGGAAGAGTACAAGAAAGAGGGCATAGTGAACACCAAGAAAACAAGGCCCTCTAAAATCAACATAATCAAAGCTCATATGAACTCACAGAGACTGAGGCAGCATGCACAGGACCTTCATGAATCTGTAGCAGGTCCTTTGTGTATATATTATGGCTTTCAGTTCAGGTTTTTTTTTCTGGGAGATTCTTGAATATGTGACTGAACTGCCATATTACTGTGAAGGAATTATATGGCACAAAAGGACATGAGTTGGAAAATATAATTTTCCATAGTCTTTGTTCTAGGCTGGGCTTGCTATAGAGTAATAAATAAATGATAAAAGATAGCTTTATAAATAGATTGATACAGAACAGATAACTTCAGGTAATTGATAAATGACACATAAATGATAATAAAATTGAATAGATGTATAGACACAGCACATGACAGATAGAGAGTTGATTAGAACTCACCACATCTGAGCCTAAAAATTCCCTCCATAGGCAGTCTTCAAGATGAACCATGATAAACAAATTTCAGTCAAATTATGAAAGACTATGAAACTGAGGTCCCATAATGGTGCTGTTGTGTGTCTCATGTTCTAAAACTGTGATGTTTTGACATTCAAAGGCAAGAAAGCCATCCAGTCCATTCTGTTCCTCAGCAAATATAATACTGTCTTTCCATGCCCACTGAAAATAGATCTTCCATTCATTAGTCACTGATTAAAATCACCATGTATTCCAAAAATGTACAACCGATATAATGAAAAATAATTCTTTAGCAGTTATCTGGGCACCACTTACTCTAGTTAAGTAGCTATGAAAAATTAGCCACCACAGGTGTTTTCCTTTCATGCTGTTAATCCTATTGCTGGAAAACACTGTACACAAAGTTGAATTATTGGTTATCTTAGGCACATCATTCTAAGCATCATTTTGACAATCTAGATATTTTTGAGAGCAAGAATCCAATACACTTATACCTTCTGTGACCCCCAATTATTTATATTAACCTAACACTAAAACCTATAGCCTAGATACAAATGTAAATCCAAAATATGTTGCCTTTACTTATCAAACATGTTGTTAAACTTCCTAGAACAAAGCACAAAAATTCTCTGATTTACACCTTCTGTGTAAATTTAATGATTCTTATTTATAGCAAAGTGTTAATAACAGACTTTGAATGAATAATACTTCTCCCAATCATTCTCCAGTAGATAAGGCATTATAAATAGCACAGATGAACACTACGTGTGTCATCTGATAAAAAAAAATGAGGTGTAAACATTTGAATAAAACTAGATATATTTTAATTTAACATACTTAAATGAAAAATTTTTTCTCACTGTGACCTGTTTTTTTTTTATTTGATTGGTTGGTTTTTGTAATAGAGATTGAACTAAAGGTTGTACAAATTAGGAAAGCATCTGTCAATGAGTTTTATCCACGGCTGCAGAGATAGGGCATTAACAACATTATATAGCTCAAATTTCCTTGGACTCACAATCTTTCTCCCTCTGTCTCCTTACTGATCAGATTGTAGACATGTGCCACCATTCTAGACAATTGTCTTTTATTATTTTAGATAAAATTAAACATCTACCTATATACAAAACTCTATCTGAATAGATCATATTTATTTTTGTTTAAAGTTAGAGACCAGGTCATTTCAGCTCAGGTAGAAACAATTAACCTGAGAGATTAATGATGTTGTTACACACTACAATTTTGCCTGCCTTTACATTATTTTAATGTGTATTTCTAAATGGCCTTAACTTTGTCTCTTCAATCAAATAATTCCCTGAAACACATGATGACAATAATGATGAATTCAAGTTACTTAGAGAGACATATTTAGTGGGTCCTGGGAATAGAATGTTGAAAGATAGAGTATATGGAAGAACATAATATTAGGGATGAAGAAACTAGGAGACTTGAACACTTATTTGTGTCTTTGGTAGAATCAGTAGTACATTCCTATTCCTGTTGGTCTTTGGTTGCAGGTCATTTGTGAAGATCAATAACCATTCATTTGAAATCCTGTGCAGAATTCATCAAAATGAGTGTCAAGGCCATGAGTACCAAGCATTTAAACTTGAAAGCTCGGTGTATAGAATTATCAGCAAAGTTATGGTAATGTCTAGGTCACTGGAGAGTCTCATGCTCTCCCTGTGTGGAGTTTCTCTTTTCTTCATAGTTCATGCTTCCTTCTGTGAGAGTGTCTTACATATTAATTCTAATGGGATCCTGAGCATACGAAACTGTCTTACTGAAAAGGTATCGGATATCTGTGCCATCCATGCTACATAGCTGGATTATATTTATTTTTTAGCTGAAGAAGACTTTCAGAGGGAAAAATAAGGGTAGTCTGATGAGCACAGTGTTAAAGAATGAGATTTTGAAGAATTACATATCATAAGTAGTAATCCCTTCTGTTTTCTGTGTTTGTCACATGCTAACTCGTTTGCTGTGCATTTTTCAATTGTGCTGTTCATTTCTTCTACCAGCAGTCCGATCTCAGCAACATGTTACTCCACAGCGTTTACCTGACGTCTGTGTTGTAGCTCCCATTAACCTGTTTGTTTGCACATTTTATTTTCAGGACTGAAATTCCCTTGGCTACAATCAGTTTTGTAGCTCCAGATTCAAGAAATAATGGATGGATAAAAACTCAATTATGACTTGGGAGTTTCTTCTTGGCATGTCGAGCTGAGCTGGTATTTATACAGTTATAAGGGATCTAAGTATGGGCATTTATAATGACACCAAAAACTAGGACACTTACAACCAAAGCAATCTAATTAGAGTTCTCAAAAGAAAACTATACTTAATGATGAGAACACATAATTTTCTATATGCTCTTTTTGCCAGTGGAAAATGTAATTTCTCAAAACCATTTTCCTACCTATTTCACTGGCATCAACATAATCTAATGATGTATATTCATATGATCCACAGACGGATCTTTAAAGGATATTTAGAACATGGTTTATCAACATGACTGTCTGAATGTGAGCTGAACAAGACACCATCAGTGGACATGCCAAAATGGACATGGAAAAGCTCATGAAGCCTCAAAGTCCACATAAAAAACTCTAGGCAATTAGAAATGATGGGAGCAGAAGAGGTACTTTTCTCCAGGGAAGATAACAACAACTGGCCATCAAGCACAAAAGAATCATCTTTGAAAACATCTGTACACAGAACGTTACCCAGACTGAGAAGTTTGTATTTAGTAATATGTATTTATATACATATGCGCTTGCAATAATAATTAGTGAAAGAAAATACCGTGAAGTTGAAGGAGAGCAGGGAGTGGGGTATGGTAGGGTTTTCAGGGAGTAAAGGAAGAGAAAAATATTGTAGTTATACTTAATCTCTAAAATTAATTACTCGGTTAAAATAAATTGGAAATGAGTCAACAATTACATAGGCAACACAGCAAAGGAATAAGCCTGTTGGAAATATATGTGTTATAGATAGAATCAGATAAATAAATTCAATGCATAAAACATTATATAGGGGGCCGGGCGGTGGTGGCGCACGCCTTTAATCCCAGCACTCGGGAGGCAGAGCCAGGAGGATCTCTGTGAGTTCGAGGCCAGCCTGGGCTACCAAGTGAGTTCCAGGAAAGGCGCAAAGCTACACAGAGAAACCCTGTCTCGAAAAACCAAAAAAAAAAAAAAAAAAAAAAAAAAAAAAAAAAAATTATATAGGTCGGGCAGTGGATAAAAGTTATGGTATCTATTTTAAATAATTTGGCATCATCACTCCTTCAACTCACTTTATTCTAAATGGATAAAATGCTTTGTAAGAAGTCATCTGGTATCTAGAAATCCATATCACATTCATTCCTGCTTATGCTTTACTGCAGGAGAGGGTTTCCCTTTTTCTTTGGCCAGCTTGTACTGCTATCTGCCTGGATTATTAAAATGTCATAAGAAGGTCATTTATCTAGATTACTGTGCTTCATTACACAAATATAAATGCTGCTTGAACAAGTTTAATCATTCTGCCTGTTACCTGCTGTAGGCCTGCAAAATGTTCACACTGGCAGTGTCAACATGATATACTAGTGATACCAAATGCAAGCATGGGCAAAAACTATGCTAATAAAACATTCATCATCATTCATGGAAAATGATAGTGAAAATATGAAACACATTAGTGTTTATTTTCTCAATGAGAGACAAACAGGTCTGCTGAATCCTTGTAGAGAAATCATGTTCTAAGCCTTAGATCTTGTTCCAGTGATTTAAATAACTGAGACATTATGAATCCATGACCCTCTGGAATTCAGGAACTTGTAGGAAATAAGGTTTTACACAATATCTGTTTTTTCATGCTATAGGAATTCTCATAAAAATATGTTTATTGAAATGCCATAATGGAACCCAACATACTTTTTGTTTACTTAAAAATCTCAATTTAAAAATACATGCTTTGCTTTCTGATGAATTGGAAAAGTAATATGTAAGAATGACATGCTAGACACTTTAGTCTCAGGAATAATGGCTATAGAAACAGACTACAGGAAAATACAAATTATGAAAGCAAAGTTAATTTCTTTAATACTTCCTGAACATAAAAAGCTATTTTATTCATAGAAGTAGTAAATTATAATAATCACAACTCACCAATTTTAAAGATTGATGACATTAGATATTTTCTATAACGTGTGATATATGACATTCCCAAACACATATGCATATAGTGTGTGCACATGTGTACACATTTCAATGTGTGTGGCAGTGAGTACTCACAGACTCATAGGATGGCCAAAAGAGGACATGGGAGTACTGCTCACCATTCTCCAATTTTCTTAAGAGAGGGTGTACTCATTCATCCTGAAGTGAAGAAAGTCACAATGAGCTTCTTGTTTGTAATCTCCAAATTGCTTGATTTAGAGGTGTATACGGTAACTCTGGCATTTTTACATGTGTTCTTAGACTTGAACTTAGTTCCTCATGCAGTCACAGCAAACACTCTTACACACTGAGCCTTCTCCCCAGTGCAGACACAATTTAAAACACACACATTATCTTTACTGAGGCACTGAATATTTCATTATGAATTCCATTCATACATTTTTCCTTTTTATTATTAAACAAATTTGACAATATTTTGAATCATATATTTGAAATGACACTTTGTACTTTTAATATGTTTTGTATTTTTTTCTTAGAAATAGATTATAGATTTATTTCTCTTCTCTCTTAAAGTGACTTGGTATTTTATATAGAAAAAATGTATTTTGTCATAAATCTAAGCTATCTTAATCTGTGGGAATGATATATAAAATAGTGTAGTATTAAAAATAATTACCAAAGATATATACATATAAGTAAAAGGAAATATATATATATATATGTTAAAGAGAAATGAATATATATTTTATATTTATAGTATATATTGTATATAGCAAATATATATATATAATATACTAAATATAAATAGTAAATATATATTTCTGTTTTCCAAAGACATACCATATTTGAAACAGCAAAAAATTTTTAATTCAACTCTATTTAAATTTTATTGCAAATTTAGTTATTTGGCATGATTATAATGTTGTCTTTCAGAATATAAACATGGTTTAAAATTAATTAAAATATTCATAAAGTTATTACTGAAGATAAAATTTCTTAACTGGTAATTATGGGCAGTTTTATGAAGCATTTCCTCATAATCTCAAATGTAATAATAGAAAAACTATAATTTTCATATATCATTATTCATGCAAAATAATTTACTGTGCTTATAATATAAAATTGCATATGTTTTGTATTTTTATATATACAAAATATATATTGTATATTTTATATATAATTTATATATATATATATTTAATATTTTTTTCTATGTTCAAGAAACAAAATACTTTTTTTCTATTTGAAATTAATGTTTCCAAGTGAACATACTTAAGCCATAAGGAGATCAACAACTTAAACATGTTCATAACAATTAGGAGATCAAGGACTAATAAATATATTTCCATCTTTGGAAGGGCCAGGCATAACTAGATTCACAGTATAATTTTACCAGAGTTTCAAAGTAGATCATGAATATTTCTTTAAATATATATTAAAAAATTAAATAAAAGGATTATTTAAAAACTCCTATAAAGCCAATATTAACCTAATATAAAAACCAGGTAATGATTCAACAAAAATAACAACAACAAAACCTATAGGCTAAGTTCCTCAATGAACATAGATGCAAAAATCATCAACAGAATGTTTGCAAAATGAATACAGTCATATATCAAAAAGATCATTTGCCAAGGATCAAGTTGGATTTATACCAGAGATGCAGGTTCATTTCAATATGTGAAAGTCAGTAAATGAAATACATCATATATATTGATTCAAATATAAAAATCACATAATCATGTCAATAGATGTGGAAAAGACCTTTGACAAAATTCAACATATTATCAAGCTGAAGGTCCAAGAAATAAAATGACTACCTTAATATATGAAAGATACATATGGTAAATTCACAGCCAACATTATCCTAAATGAAGAGAAACTTGAAGCAGACTCATTAAAATCAGGAATAGGACAGGATTGTTCATATTCCCACTCTACTTCATTATAGTTTTTTGAATCAATAAGACAAGACACATAAAAGGATGTGAAAGAAAAATCAAATTGTCACTACATGCATATGATATGATATATACCAGAGAGATCAAAAATTTTAACTAGAAAATATTTTAAAATGATTAATAGTTTCAGAAAAGTGGTAAGTTACAAAACCAACTTACAAAATTCAGTAGCATTTCTATGTACAAATAATAAGAAATGCTGAGAAAGGGATCCAGAAAACACTCTTATTCACAGTATTCTCCAAAAATAATATAAAATACTTGTAAAAGTTATTCAAGGAAATGAATAAATATCCCTACAATGAGAACTTTAAATCTTTGAAGAAAAATATTAAAGATAAGAGAAAATAGAAAAACCTCTCATGCCAATAATTTGTTGGAATCTATATTGTTGAAAATGACTATCCTACCAAAAGCAATTTACAAATTTATTCTTTGAAATGTTTTTCAATAATTTTTAAATATCATTCAAAATCTCTAAGATATTGCAGAAATAGCAAATAAATCATCCTAAAATTCATATGAGTGTCAAAAGATTCTGGATAGTCAAAGCAAATCTGAAACAACAAACGATGCAGGAAGGATTATTATTGAGAGGGCTGGGGAGCCAGACTAGGGACCAGAGCCATGACAGGTTTCTGACAGCCCTGCCAGGGACCAGGCCTGAGTTTAGATTCACTGGAATTGGTTGGAGCTGAGCAAGCAGTTCTTGAGGAGACTCCAACTCAGGGGCAACCAATTAGCAGATGCCCCACAGCCTTCTGGTGGCTCAGCAGGCACCGTGAAGCCCCTTCTGCTGGTTCAGGAGATACTCCCCACCTGGCTTCAGCTAGCTAAAGATAGCTTTTCCTACCTTCTGGTAAACAAGCCCCTAACAACTACATACAGCCTCTAACCAATCAGCTCCCAGACTAATCTTTCCTCCACCAATCAGCACCAGATTAATCCCTCCTCCCTGGAAATCCCCTAACTCCACTTAAAAGGAGCTTGCAACCTCCCTTTGGGGTCACTATTTGCCACCCCAACCTGTTGGAAATATATACTCATGCTAAATTGCATATGTGACTGTGGGTCTTTCTTGGGGGCTTCTCTCGGACCCTAACAATTATATCAGACTTGAAGCTACATTATAGAGCTTCATTAATAAAAACAGCGTGGTATTGGCATAAAAACTGGCATGTAGATAAATTGAAAAAAATAAAAGGCCCAACATTCATGGGCATGGCTACAACCATCTAATATTTGATCAAGGTGCTAGAAAGACTGATTGAAGATAACATCTTCAGAACATGGATGTCCATATGTAAAATAAAATGTGTCCCATATCTGTAAGGAAAGGGGCCAGCCAAAGGAACTCACCAGAGCTAGTATAAAAAACACACTCTGGCACTGAAACCAGAGCTACTGAAAGAAACCCACCTTGGCCTTGAACCCAGAACCATTGAAAGAAATACACCATGGATCTTGGACCCCAGCCAGTGAAAGAAACCCTTTAGCCCTGTACCCAGAAGCTAAGAAATATGCCCTGACCCTGACACCACTGCCAAAGAAACATACTTTGTCCCTAGAATCAGAGCCAGTAAAAGAAATGTGCCTTGACCCTAATGCTGTGGGATGGTCTGTATGTCAAATTACTCTGATCGGTCAAAAAATAAACACTAATTGGCCAGTGGCTAGGCAGGAAGTATAGGCGGAACTAACAGAGAGGAGAAAAGAAAGAACAGGAAGGCAGAAGGAGACACTGCCAGCTGCCGCCATGACTAGCAGCATGTGAAGATGCCCGTAAGCCAAGAGCCAAGTGGCAAGGTATAGATTTATAGAGATGGATTAATTTAAGATATAACAACAGTTAGCAAGAAGCTTGCCACGGCCATACAGTTTGTAAGCAATATAAGTCTCTGTGTTTACTTGGTTGGGTCTGAGCGGCTATGGGACTGACAGGTGACAGAGATTTGTTCTGACTGTGGGCAAGGCAGAAAAACTCTAGCTACACCCTAAAATTAGACTCAAAAGCTTAAAGGGACCAATGAAAGAAACATAGTTTAGCCCTGAAATCAGAGCCTTCTCTGCCCCTGACCAATAAAACTAACCAATCCCTGAGCAGAAAATCTCCTCCCTGGGGAAACACAGGCCCTTAGAAGTCCTATATAAACCCCTCTGCATGTTCATTTGGGGGCTGTGATTTCCCACCCTGGCAGAGGGAGCCCCTCTCCTGGACCCCTCCTTCCCAAATAATTATCATTCTCAAAAGACTCTTGGGTGAAGATCTTCATTTGCTGGCAGAGCAGAAGAACACAAGAACCTTACTGAGATGTTCCTTAGGGGGACTGAGTAGAAAACAAACAAAAAAAAACCTTGAGGAGACATTCCCTTAGGGGGGCAATGAGCAAGGCTAAGCAGAAAAAAGTAACAACTTTTCCCAGGAGCCAGAGAGATTGCTTTATTTCTGAAAGGGTTTCCCTTTTATCAGAGTGAAGTGGAAGAAGCAACATGTTGGGCCAGAGAGAAGTGGAGCTCTGCTGGGAAGACCCCTTAAGGAGAGTGGAGCTAAGTTTCGCTGTAATGGCTCTCGCTAGGAGATGGAATCGCCTGAATTCTGGACATGTCAGGATACCTCTTCCTCCAGGGCTGAGCTGTCCTATTGTGGCTCCAGCATCCAGAGCTGTCCTATAGCAGCTCGAGTTATCTCCTGGCTTCCCAACAAGGTAGGATAGCTTTCCCTCCAGGGCTGAGCTCTCCTACTGCAGCTCCAGCCTCTAGGGCCGTCCTATCACAGCTCTAGGTATAGACTAGCTTCCCAGAAAGTCAGGATACCTTTTCCTCCAGAGATGTAACACTCACAATATCCTTTGCACTTCACAATGAAACAACTTCAAGTGGATAAAATGCAACAATGTAAAATCTAAAATGTGATTTTAAAAAATGAGCAGCAAGCTACAAACACTGGTGTTTGAAACATTTTCTAACTAGAATCACATTTGGTAATGAATTAAGACAATTAATTGATAAGTTGGGCCTCTTAAAACTACAAAACTTCTGTACAGTAACAGTAACAATACAATTTAGTTGAGAGGAATTTCACAGAGTGACGATCTTTGCCAGCTGTTTTAGTTAGTGTTCTATTACTGTGATGAAACACTATGACACAGGCATTTCACAGAAGGCTCGCTTACAGTTTCATGTTGGGACCAAGCATTCACACATAGGAGCCTACAGGGACTATTCTCATATAACCACCATAGCAAACCAACTATATATTTGATGGAAGATTAATATCCAGAGTACAGATAACTCAAAAATGGAATAAGAAAAAAATAAATGACTCAATTAGAAAAATGTAGTATGAGTATGAATAGAGTTGTTGAAGGTGTCTAACACCCTCAGTAATCAGAGAAATACAAATAAAATGTACTTTGAGATTTCATCACGTCCAACTAAGAAAGGCTGAAAACAATTAAGAACTAATTCTGGCAGGGTGTGTAGAAAAGGGAATCAATGTTGATTTTTGGTGGAAAATTTTCAAAAAGCAAAAAAATCTACCGTATGACATAGAGATGCCACTACTGGCATTTGCCTAAAAGATATGATGTCACACTTCTAGATGGTTTTGCAGCTATTTCGTTTCAACTCTACTCACAATAGCTAAGAATTAGGAGCAACTTAAATGTCTTTCTAGTAATTCATGGATAATGAAAATGTGGTACATTTCCACAGTGGAATCCTACTTAGCTGAAAAAAAAACTAATAAACAAACAATAAACAAACAAAACCATGTAATTTTCAGGTAAATGGATGAAACTTTTGTGTATTGTACTGAGTGAGAGAAACACCAAAGTCAAAAATAAATAAATAAATAAATAAATAAATAAATAAATAAATAAATAAATAAAATAACATGTTCTCCCTTTTTACAGGAATGTATATCTGAATTGAATATTTAGATAAGAGTATCTAACTAGGTAACTGCAACTATAAAAACACAGGTAATAATAAACTCACATGAGAAAAATCTAAAAAAACGAAACCACAAAGACACACACTCACCACCACCACCACCACCTCTACCACAACCATCAAAAACAACAACAAAATAATAGGAATTAACAATTGTTAGTCATTAATATCCCTCAATATCAATGGACTCAATTTGCAGATAAAAAGACACAGGCTAGCAGATTAGTTATGAAAACAGGATCCATCCTTCCTCATAAAAGAAAAACACCTCAATATCAAAGATTACCTCAGAGTAAAGAATTGGAAAAAGATTTTCAAATCAAATGGATCTAAGAATCAAGCTGGTGGAGCTATCTTAATATCTAACAAAATAGACTTCCAACCAAAATTAATCAAAAGAGGTCTCCTGGAGAAGGACATTTCATATTCATTGAAGGAGAAATCCACCAAGATGATGTCTCAATTCTGAACATCTATACCTCAAATGTAAGGAAGACCATATTGGCAAAAGAAACATTATTGAAGCTTAAATCACTCACAGAACTTTATACAATAATACTGGGGGACTTTAACAACCCCCTGTCACCAGTGGACAGCTCACCCATACAGAAACTTAATGAAGAAATAAAAGAAATAACAGACACTATGACACAAATGGACCTAACAGATGCCTACAGAACATTTCACCCAAATACAAAAGAATGTACATTATTCTCAGTACTGCATGGAACCTTCTTCAAAATTGACCATATACTCAGCCACAAAGCAAGTCTCAACAGACACACACAAAAAAAAATTGAAATAACCCTTTGTATTTTATCAGACCACCATGGATTAAAGTTGGATTTCAACAACAACAGAAAGCCTAAAAACTCATGGAAACCGAACAATTCTTTACTGAGTTATCACTGGGGTCAAGGAAGAAATAAAGAAAGAAGTTAAAGACTTCCTATAATTCAGTGAAAATGAATGCACAACATACTCAAACTTATGGGACACTATGAAAACTGTGTATGGATATAAGATAAAAAGGAAGATTATGAAATCTACTTTTAAAAAGGAACTACTTGTTTTAAATAAGATAAGTAATGAAAATTTTTTGGTCTGAGTTTATCAGATGTTACTGGACTGGACATTGTTAATATATATAATGGAGTTTTTATCTGAATCTGTCAAATGTTAATGGACTAGACATCATTAATATAATTTTTGGCTGTATATATTGTATGTACTTATTGGATAGTTTTTCTTGTATTAGTTATAAGCTTTCTTTAATTTTAGACAAAAAGAGAGGAAATGTGGTGGTATTGTGTTCCCCAAAATATTGTGTACCTTAATAAACTTATCTGGGATCAGAGAACAGAAAAGCCACTAGTTAGAAAGTGATAGCACACACCTTTAATCCTAGCATTCCAGAGATAGAAATCCCTCTGGATCTCTGTGAGTTCAAGGCCACATTGGAAACAGCCAAGCATGGTGACACGCCTGTAATCCCAGAAAGCCAGCCTTTAATCCCAGAGAGTGGTGGTAGAAAGCAGGAAGGTATATAAGGCGTGAGGACCAGAAACTAGAAGCATTTTGGCTGGTTAAGCATTTGACTGGTTAAGCTTTCAGGCTATGGAGCAATACAGTTCAGCTGAGATTCATTCTGGATGAGGACACAGAAGCTTCCAGTCTGAGGAAACAGGACCAGCTGAGGAACTGGCAAGGTGAGATAGCTGTGGCTTGTTCTGTCTCTCTGATCTACCAGCATTGACCCCAATAACTGGCCTCGGGTTTGATTTTATTAATAAGAACTTTTAAGATTCATGCTACAGCTGTGCTAAGAAGAAAGTCCATAACACTAAGTACCTTCATGAAAAATTTGGAGAGATCCCATAAAAATGACTTAACAGCACACCTGAAAGCTCGAAAGCAAAAAGAAGCAGACACACCTAGGAGGAATAGAAAGAAGGAAATACTCAAACTCCAGGATGAAATTTTAAAAAGGAAACAAAGAGAACAATACAAGGAATCAATGAAACAAATAGTTGGTTATTTCAGACAATCAACAAAATAGATAAACCTATTCCCAAACTGACTAAAAGGCAGAGAGGGAATATCTAAATTAACAAAATCAGAAACCAAAAGGGGCCATAACAACAGACACTAAGGAAATACAGAGAATCATTGGGTCATACTTCAAAAACCTGTACTCCACAAAAATGGAAAATCTGAAAAAAATGGACAAATTTCTTGACATATACCACTTACTTAAGCTAAATCAATATCAGATAAGGAATTAAATAGTCTGATAAACCCTAAGAAAATAGAAGCACTCATTAAAATCCCCCAACCAAAAAATAAATAATAAATAAAACAAAAAACCCAGGGCCTGACAGAATCTACCAGACTTTCAAAGAAGAGTTAATCCCAATACCATTCAAATAAAAACAGAAGTAATAATGCCAAACTCTTTCTATGAGGCCACAGTCACCCTGAGAATCAAACCACACAAAGACCCAACAAAGAAAGAGAATTAAAGACCAATTTACTCATGAACATTGATGCAAAAATACTCAATACAAGACTGGCAAATTAAATCTAAAAACACTTTAAAGAGATCATTCATTATGACCCAGTAGGTTCATCCCAGAGATGCAGGAATGTTTAACATATGAAAATCTGTCAATATAATCTACCATATGGCAAACTGAAACAAAACAAAACATTTCATTAGATGCTGAAAAAATCTTTGACACATCCAACACCCCTTCATGATAAAAGTCTTGGAAAAATCAGGGATTCAAGAGACATACCCAAATATAATAAAAGCAATATATACAGCAAGCTGATTGTCAGCATTAAACTGAATGGAGAGAAACACAATGTAATTCACCTAAAATCATGTACAAGACAAGGTTGCCCACTCTCTCTATGCCTATTCAAAATAGTTCTAGCTAGAGCAATAAGACAACTAAAGGAACTCAAGGGGATACAAATCGGGAAGGAAGAAGTCAAAGTATCATTATTCACAGACATACATAAGTGAGCCCAGAAACTCTACCAGGGAACTCCTAGAGCTGATAAACATCTTTGGTCAAGTGACTGCATACAGGATTAACTAAAAAAAAAGTAGCCCTCCTATATATAAATGATAAATGGTATGATGAGAAAGAAATCAGAGAAACAACACCATGTTCAATAGCCTCAAATATAAAATATCTTGCTGTAACTCCAACCAAGCAAATGAAAGATCTGTGTGACAAGAACTTCAAGTCTTTTAATAAAGAAATTTGATATCAGAAGATGAAAAGATATCTCATGCTCATGGATCAGTAGTCTTAACACAGTAAAATTGGCTGTCTTAACAAAAGTAATCTACATACTCAATGCAATCTCCATTAAAATTTCAACACAATTCTTGTCAGAACTCGAAAGAACAATACTCATCTTCATATGGAAAAATAAAAAATCCAGGATAGCCAAAACAGTCCTGACAATAAAAGAACTTCAGGAGACATCATCCTCCATGATTTTTAGCTCTGATACAGAACTATAGTAATAAAACCTGCATAGCATTGGCATAAAAAACAGACACACGGATCAATGGAATCAAATCAAAGATCAAGATGTAAACCCCAAAACTATGGAAACCTGACTTTTGTCAAAAAAGCCAAAATTATACAATGGAAAAAGGAAAGCATTTTCAAAAAATGGTGCTAGTATAACTGGATGTTGGCATGTAGAAGAATGCGAACTGATCTATATTTATCACTCTGTGAAAAAACTCAAATCCAAGTGGATCAAATATCTCAACATAATCCAGACATACTGTACCCAATAGAAGAGAAAATGGGAAATAATCTTGAATGCATTGCCACAGGAGACAACTTCCTGAACAGAAAACCAGTAGCACAGGCTCAACAATAAATGGGACCTCATGAAACTGGAAAGTTTCTGTAAGGCAAAGGACACTGTCAATAGGATAAAAATAGCAACCTACAGAATGGGAAATGATCTTCACCAAATTTACACCTGACAAAAGGCTGATTTGCAATATATATAAAGTACTCAAGAAACTAGATATCAAAAAACCAAATAATCCAATTAAAATAGGTGCAGATCTAAACAGATAATTTTCAGCAGAAGATTCTCAAATGACCAAGAAATGTTTAAGATGTTCAACATCCTTAGCCATTAGTAAAATGCAAATCAAAACAACTCTGAGATACTTTTATACCTGTCAGAATGGCTAAGATCAATAACACAATCAACAACTTAAGTGGAGAGGATGTGTAGCAAGGTGAACACTCCTCCATTGCTGATGGGAGTGCAAACTTGTACAGCCAGTTTGGAAGTCAGTAAGGCCATTCCTTAGAAAATTGAGAATTAACCACCAAAAGACCCAGTTATACTGCTCTTGGGCATACACTCAAAAATGCTCAGTCATACCCACTTGCTCAACTATGTTCAAAGCAGCTTTATTTATAATAGACAGAACCTGGAAACAACCTAGATATCGCTCAACAAAGTAATGGATAAAGAAAATGTGGGACCGGGCGGTGGTGGCGCACGCCTTTAATCCCAGCACTCGGGAGGCAGAGGCAGGCGGATCTCTGTGAGTTCGAGGCCAGCCTGGGTTACCAAGTGAGTTCCAAGAAAGGAGCAAAGCTACACAGAGAAACCCTGTCTCGAAGAAAAAAAAAAAAAAAGAAAATGTGGGACATTTACATAATTGAGTATTACTCAACAGTTAAAAACAAGGACACTAGGAAAGTTGAAAGCAAATGGATAGAAAGAGAAAAAAATCATCGTGAGTGAGGTAACCCAGACCCATAAAGACAAACATGGTATATACTCACTCATAAGTGGATATTAGTTATAAAAAAAAAAAGGATGACTATGCTACAATCCACAGACCCAGAGAGACTAGGGAAGGGCCTAAACAAGATTTCCCTGGAAAGAGGGAATAGAAGAGATTTCATGAGGGCATATGGGGATGGGAACATGAGTGATCAGGTTGAGGGAGTACAGAGGGAGGAAGTGCTGAGTAAGATGGCTGAGGGAAGGCATCTGGGTTGTGCAGAAGCCTGGAACAGGGGAATCTCCCAGGAATCTATGTGGAGGACCTCAGGTTCAACTCCTCCCCATAATGATTAATAGCCTGAACTGGCCATCTCCTGTGACCAGATTGGTGTTTGGCCAATTGTCATCAGAAAGGCATCATCCAGCAACTAATGAAGGCAGATGCAGAGACTCACCGCCAAACATTAGGTAGACTTTGGGAACCCTGTGGAGGAGGTGGAGAAAGGAGTGTAGTAACCAGAAGAGTCAAGCACATCATGGGAAGGTTCACACAATCTACTAAACTGGGCTCATTTGGGCTTGCCGAAACTGAACAGACAACCAGAGAGAGTGTGTGAGACTGACCTAGGCACTCTGCATATGTGTTACAGTAATGTGACTTGGTCCTCTTACAGGACTCCTAACGGTGGGAACAGGGGTTGTCTCTGACTCTTTAACTGGCTTTTGGGACCCTACTTCTCGTACTGGGTCACCTTGCCCAGCCTTAACACCTAGGGAGGTATTTAGTCTTAGTGCAACTTGATGTATCATGTTTTATTGATGCTCGTAGGAGATCTGCCCTTTCCTGGATAAAGATAGTTGAGGAGGTGATTGCGGGAGAGGGGCTGGCAGAGGTAGATGGGAGAAGAAATCTTGGGGGATATAAAATAAGTAGATGAATTAAAACAAAAAGAATACCTAACAGAGTAATCACAGAACTCAAGAAAGAAGAAAGAGCCAGAATGGAATCTGCTCTAGATGAGATGATAGTGGGACACAGGAACTATAAAATGAGAAATGAGACAGCCCAGGGGACAGCATTTTGAAAGGGGAAATGAAGGGCAATAGAGAGATTGTTTGATGAGTGATCAATAACACTATGGATAGTTGAAAATACCTTAGGAAAACATGTTTATGTAAATTACACAAATAATACATGTGTGTGTGTACATATAAAGAGAGTTTGAATGAAGGTACAATATTTAGGGTGATTCTCCAAAAAGAGGATTAGACTATCCAAGCAAAATTCCAGTGTCAAGCATGGGGAATATCCCCTGGAGTTGTTGGTGTGGGGAGTTAAAGAGACTCTCAAAGTACGATAAAGCATTGATATTCTCCTTGGTTGTCTCCCAGAATATGAAAGTAAAATTTTGGTGCTGAAGACAGGACACACTTCCATCAAAGGATCTGGAGGAACTGAAGTGTAACTGACCTGGAAGTCTGACCAGATTTCCTAGTATTAAAGTTGTCATGCAAGATGCCTAGAAGAAAACAATAAATAGTCCTGCTCAGCTGAAAGCCTAGAAAACAAGAATGATAAGGATGCAAAATATCCTCAAGAGTGTAGTGACAATTATATATTGAGGCTAACCGCTTGTTGTTCAAATGGAGTTTAAGCCTGCTCAAAAGTAAGGAATGTATAACTGGTATTGCCAACCCAGCCAGTTACCCGTGGTTGTAAGATCATGCACTCTAGAGGAGAACCTACTGCTGCCAATATTCTAAAGCAATTTGTAATTTCTGACTGCATTACAAATATGTGACTCTATACCAACAGATAACTGTAGTATTTCTCCTTCATCAAAGAAGCTTCTTGAGCAGAGACTATTTATTACAGAAAGCCATAACTGGTCAAAATAAAAAGAACAACCAGCTCTGTGGTGCCAAGTACCAAGTGATTAATCAGCATCTCAATGCATAACAAATAAGGCTCAGAGAACATGACAGGAAGAGGGAGAAAGATGTCAGGGCAGATGACAAAATGTCTGCTGAGACAGAATCTTCTATAAGTTACAGGCAAGCTGCACACCTAAAGATCTAAAGAATATGGTCACCTAAACAATTCCTACACAATGGCCATTATCTTTAACACTAATGTGGATAAGAATATCTCCCAAGTTTTGACCCCAGATGAAGGATCACAGTCACTTAAAATAGCTTCTGAAGGAGGCAGAAAAAGTATTCACTGGGAATGATGTCCTAATAGGTTATGCAATACCAACCTGTCAGATCTAACTATGTATACACATGAGCAACAACAATTAGATACGGCTTTCTTTTTCTCTCTTTCTTTCTGAATGGTCTCTCTATGTGTGTATTGCATATGTAAAAATATATGCATTATATTTATAACAATAATTTTAAAAATTCATAAACTCAAAAGATTGTGGAGAACACAAGAGGATTGCAGGGAATTAAGGAGCAGTGGAAGTGATGTAAATAAAATACTATTGTATGAAATTCTATAAAATAAACATTTAAATATAAAAATAATGTATATATATATATATATATCTTCTAAATAAACATCTGTTGATAAAATTCTAGTTGCATAAAGTGTTTCATGATAGCAAATAAAACTTTCAGAAAGATAATTTTGTCATTGCTTCTCAACAGTGAGGCTTATGAATGTAAACAAATTTTAGCTATCATTCTGATGCCTTGAATATATTTGAATTTGGTAAGTAAATATTTTGATTTTTGTTATATATTTGAATGATGTGATTCTGCTCATTAGTTCCATTCTACACTAATTTGAAAAGATATAAATGGGAAGGTCAATTTTAATTTATGGATCACTAAGTGAAGTTGACAACTTTGATTATGACATTTAACCTGCAAGTGAATAACATATTGGTAGGCTAAAATGATAAATACTTCACCATAAACAAATTACAAGTGTGTTCACAAGAAATGTAGTAGGTGGTATTTCTTGTGTCTTGTCAAATTAGAGCACATTTTTAATTGCTTTTAATTTTCTATTTTCCCATGATTTCAACAGTGCCACAATTAAGTTTAGATTTCAAATGCTAAATTGCTAAAGTGTCAAAGTACTCTTTTCATATTTCAACATGAATTTATTTTTTGTTTACCTTTGAGATGGTATTTTAATTACATGTCTCCCCTCCTTTTCCTCTCTCTAAGCGGTTCCTTATACTGCTTCCCACTCTCCTTCCACATATTTTAAGATTTTGACATTCATTTTATTTATTGTTCAACATTATCTGCATGAGTACAGCATTTACATCAATTCCACCCCATTCTCTACCCACACATCTACTCTTATGACCCCTTCCCTATCAACTTCATCACTTCTTTTGAAAATTATTGTTACACACACACACACACACACACACACACACACACACACACACACACACACACACACACACCATGCATTGTGACCACAAGGTGGTTAACCTTTTTTGTCAAGTTTACTTGATTGTATGTATAATCAACTAAACCCCAAGCTGCTGAGCATATAAGTGAGTGATTTTCTTTCTTGCTTCATTTGAGCTGGGAAGACACACCCTAAGTCTAGGGCTACAATTCTAGCAGCAGTCCATATAAAAGAGCATTGAAGAAGAAATAAGCTTTTGCTTTTTGCCTGCCTTCCCTTGCTCTGGATGTTCATCCAAAATTATTCGAAGCTCTTCCTTCCCTCGTGTTATGACCTACTTCTTCAGAATTCCCATGTAAAGTGAAGACTAGCTGGGACATTTAGCCTCGTGGAGTGAATAGCTATTGGATTCTTGGCCTTTCTGTTGGGGAGACAAGCATTGTTGAACTAATCAGACCACAGCATGTAAGACATTCTATAAAAATTCCATCTCTTGGCAGCGACTTTTCTTGCAGATTTTCAAGATTTCATATGTTTAACAACTTCCTAGCATATATAGCAAACACTTTCTCATAGCAGAAGTCTTGATCAAATGGCACTTAGAGTCTGTCTGTCATTGCTTTGTGACAATACTTGAGATTTGTGTACAGTAGCTGTGCTGTAGATATGTAACTTGGGGATGAACACACCATAGTTCATCTTCGTCACCATGAACACACCATGTCAATCATTCCTCATATTTTAACCAGTGTGGATTTCCATGATAGTCCCCATCTGTTGCAAATACAAGTGTCTTCAATGAGAAGTAGTACCCAGTGCCAGCAATAGGATACTTCTCTTTGAATCACTGGTCAGAACAATCTATGAGACTCCCACAATATTTGTTTTTACCATAGAAAACATGTATTATTTATTACATAGACTTAGAAGTCAACAGAAATTATTGTCAGGCATTTCTTAAGTACACACTATGAATGTCTACCAAAGATCCACACATTGAGCAGGCAACAGCAAGGAGACTCACTCTTCCATTTTAGGAACAGTATGGATTTAGAGAATTGAAGATGAAATATTGCATAATTAGTCCAATTGTATCCTCTTACATTTCTTCCCAATGTCAAACAATTTTAGGGTTAAATACAAGCACCCCTTCTTAAGCATCCAGAGTGTTAAATTCTGCTTTTTCCCTTACTCCACTATCACAGTTTTAAACAATTGCACCTGCTTTGAGGAACGTGGCACAGAAGTTTTATTTCAAGTAGCATCCTGAATCTTTATTTTCTATTACATCTGATTCTACAGAAACACATGACTGCTCATTGTTGGCTGTTTTTCTTCATTGCTTTCTTCTTGTGATAGCCATTTGTTATGTAGTCTTGGTGGCTGATCCTATTTAGCCCAGGTTAACCTTGTACACCCAACAATCCTCCTCTCTCTCATTCTTGAATGCTGGAGTTACAGACTCACATCACCACGTTGTTTATTTTGTTATCTTTTAAAGCTGGTTTCAGCAAGTTCATTTTGTAATACTATGTTTCAAATTACAAATTTCTTTAGACATTTAATGCTGAGCTTTGCTGTTTAAACCAACATGAAGAAAGATGGAATGTGGGAAATTGTTTTAGGCTGTCTTCAGGTTCAACCCTATATACAGTTTTGTATCTTTTCCATCTCAAGCCAGCTGAACTGGTGTTCTCCAAAACATCAGCATTCTTGTGATGTAACAGTGGCCTTTGGTCACGACTTATACCTCAAGGACCTGAAATGGTCTATGTACTTTTCTTTCCTTTCTGAATATAGTTATCCGCATAATAATAATAATAATAGAATTAGAATATAATAATAGAATTATATTATTATGATAGAATAATAATAATAGAATTAAGGTGCTAAGTATAGTATAGCATGTGATTATTCTACTGGTATCTATACACCATAATATGAATCAAGCCACCTGATAAACTCAGAATCTCTGATGATGCAAATGTCCAGAGCAGTGAGTCAAGTCCCTGGTGGGCAGACAGACGGAAGTGGTTGCTGAAAACCTAGTGGTCTGGGAACAATGGTTAAGGGCGGGGTTTAGAATACCTTTAGATGAAAAGGAGCAACCTTCATTGGTGGTGAGCAAACATCCAGCACAGCAAGGTCTAGCTGAGCTGGGGAAGCTGCTCCTGAGCAAGAAATTCCACATTGTGTTTTGAGAATGGAAGCAGTCAAATCTGTTATGTAAAGAAACCCTCTCTACCTTACCTTGAAAATAATACCAGGATACCAAGGGCAATTAGAAGATCCTAAAGTTCACATACGATCTAGGATGTACTGTATTCCACTATTAAAAAAGTAGAACAGACTATAGATGCAATCCCAAAAATGCCTACAGAGAAAATTAGACAGCTGTCTATGATTTTTCTATTTACACTAACATAAACAGATTGTGAGGTTGTCTGTACTGTATGTGATTGCTGTAGTTACAGCAAGAAACATAAAGTGACTGTAAGAGAAGATCAATACCTTCCCTCTTCTAGGCTTCTTAATACCATACACTCAGACAAAAGGAAAAGACAACTTTGGGACATTTTGTCTATCCTCAAGCTCCCCAGATTTACCTGTAACTTCCAGTAACTACCTACATGGAACTTATTCAAGGCCAGGAAACCATCTCTTATTCCTTTTATCTCATGCCATGTTTATGTAAGAATAGGTTTACCCCCTGCATTCAAATGCCAACCAGCAGTGCTAATGTACTTTTTTATTCTTAAGGCAAAATGTCACAAGAAAATGAATACTCATTCCCCACTGCCCAGCCCACTTGCCTTCTCTGTATTCTTTGTCTACTATGATGGCCAAGGTATGCTAGAAATATAAAGGAAACTAAAATTTTAAAATGAAACTCTCAATATAATGAGAAATATACATTTCATAAATGTTATGACAAAATCAAATCTATTAAAATGATTTATCTTATGGCCACTTTTACCAAGGTATCAAGAGAAGTTAAACATCTTTCAAAATTAGTATCAAAACAGGACACAAATCTATCCACCTGTACAGAGGTATAAATCTTTGTTCTATTCAGAGCTGAGCACAGTCAGGTTAAATGAGATGTTTGTTTACACCCAGAATCACATATTAACATCTGAAACCACAGGACTTGCTGAGTTCTGTACCGTGACATGTAAACTGCCAGCATGATGTCAAGGGGTAATGTGCCAAATTATGTCTAATGCTATTTGACAGTTTTGCTATTTTCCTATAGTAAATCTCTTTTCATTCACTTATAATTTTGCTTTTATGTACAAGTGCACATACATCATTTTATTTTTTTGATGCTTAGCTTAAAAGAGTTAAAAATCAAAAACATCAATTTTGTAAAAGTGGTAAAATTTCATGCTTTCTTATGACATGTCAATAACTGACTATAATACAGCAACCTTAACAATAAAGCAAACACTTTAAACATCCAATTAAGAATAAATTTTAGCCAGTGTCTTGGCAACACCAGAATGTGCTGACATGTGTTGAACCGATGTAACAGTGATCCAAGCAACAATGCACATGATTAATTAATTCAAAAATAAAAAATAAAAAGCTAAAAAGCTGTAGATCTGGGAGTGGAAAGCATGGGCTGGGCTGCATTAGAGGCTATTTGTCTTAGACAAAACTGTGAAGTCGACTTGAGTCGTTAAGGAGATTTTTTTTTTAAATATACAAGAGGAAAATTTTCTCGTGATTTGAAATATGAGAACTCATGACCAGGACTTAGCACTGTAAAGCCCAGTGATGAGGGCCAATTTTCTCAGAGCAGGTGGGCAAACATCAAATGCCAAGAGTGTGCTGGGAGCCTTACAGCAGATTACAAACACAAAGCATCCCCCCGCCCCGTTAACACTCATCTGCACCTGATGGGTTTAGACAGTAAGTGTCGTACATTTTACTGGAAGATTTTTCAAAGATTCATCAATGCTTACAATGTGGACTTCTACTTCTAATCAAAATCTTTAGGAAATTTTAAAATCTGATACTTCAACTACTTAAATCTTTTTTTTTATATCCCAAATCTTGATAGTTTTGACTAATCTTCAAATTTCCAGGGCACAATGATAAACATGAGACACCTATAATATCGATTGTCGCATTATCTTTGTTTGCACCCCAGAATCTGAAGGTAAGAACTTATTTTTGAAGATAACACATGCTTCAGACACAGGATTTCAAAGAACTGAACTAGAAAATATCCACAGAATCCATCTTCCTGAGAAGTAGTTCTCACAACATCTAAGGTAAAAGCAATTAAAATCTTATCCAGGTGTAAGCTTAGGAATAAGAACAATGAATAATATGCAACACACACAGGAAGGTGCAATAGGGGCACTTACATCCCCAGGGCAACCAACGACCACTTGTTTGATTTAAGACCCACTGAATAGGAGAGAATTCATTCCTGATGCAGTAAATCTAGACTACCTGTTGTGACTCACGATACCATGGACCCTAGAGGAGATCTTACTGCCATGTTCCTAAACCAGTATAATTTTCACTTGCCTTCTAAATACCTGTATTTAAAGATTTATTTAAGGCTTATTTTAAAAAATATGAGAAATCAGGTAGCCAAATATAAACACTACTAGAGTTTTTGATAGTACTCCTGGTAATATTGTCAACTCCTCATTAAATATTTCTCAGTACATTTTCAATTTTTGAAACTATTATTTAGACACTGGATTCCATCATTTGCCTTAGAAGTCTTTACAGACTCTCTGAGATAAAATATTGTCTATATTAAAACTCATGAAATTATATGCAAAGCCATCTGCTTTCAGAGTACATAGTCCACACGTGTGTGCACATGTCATTCCTTCAGCACTCCCTGAATTTCTCTAAATGGCTCCTGCTTTAGTCCGGAAATGCCAAGGTTGCCATATCCTTTACTTTGGTGGCACAAACCGCATTGCAACACCTATAGGATGCATCGCCAATGCAACACTGGCCCAGCACATTGCAGCTCCATGGACTCATAGTCAGAACTGCTTCTCTGAGACATGGCCCCCAAAGGAATCCACACCAGGCTGCTCTTGGATGATCTGATATTCCTAAGCAAAGAGGAATGAAGCAATAGGCACCCTGCTGTGATTCCACGCTGTGATCCAGCGATGCAGTCTGTCTCCAGCAACATCTTACCACTGTCTAAAAAGCCCTCCGAGAAAATATTTCCAAATGCAATACCAAGGATGTTTTTGAGTTCGCAGGAAGATGACAGAACATAACCTGCAGAGGGCCTGCCTGATCCAATAAAGCACACTGCCAGACCAGGATGGGCAAGGCCAATGCTACACCCAGGCACAAAATGTCCTGTTTCCAGTGCACACACTACCACCACATGATCTGAAGGGCAGGCAGAAAGGCCCATCACTGAAGAACTTTTCAAGTGTAGGGGGTAGAAAGTGTGAATAACAATAGTTCTGTTTAATCTTTTCTTAGCATTATTGTTTTATTATACTAATTAGGACTGCTTATATGGTGTTTATTACAAGTTAAAGATATTGGGTACACTAGTCTAATTGCTGATTCTAAAATGATTTTGTTGATGTTGCTGTTGTTGTAAGCATTGTTTGAAACAGTTTTTGCATAGTCCAGGCTGGCCTAGAACTATGTAGTGGAGGTTGATCTTGAATTCCTGTCATCTTGCCATTAGTTCCCAAGTGGTAGGATTGCAAGTATGTGTCACCATGCTCAACTCCCAATGTATCTAAAAATAAAATAAAAAAAAACATTAAAAAAGAATTTATGAAATTATAACCTTAATTCACTCATATAAGCTACTCTAACTTTTGTGTCTTGATTAAAGTTTGGTTATCATGATTCATTTTATTTTCATATGTTAGTCTTGAAGAATTTACTTGTATAATGTAAAAGTTCTATACCCAGTTTTTAATTAAACTAATTTATCTACCATGTGAACCTGACCATATGTTATTTGGCATTGACATACAGTGTATTTATGTTTTAGATTAATATTCACAGTATGTACATTTTTTTAAATAGAGCCTCTTGTACTTCAATAAAAGTGTGTCATCTGTGCACGCACATTCTTCTAATCCCTTATTGTATGGGAATGTTTAAGTTGTAGATCTCCTCTTGGTTTAACTTAAAATCTAACAAATTTAAATTAATTTTAAATTTAACAAAATTTAAAAGAAACATAAATATTTCTAGGTTAATTAAACTACCAATTTCTTTTAAACTTTGTAGCTTAATGAAACATAGGTTTTTAAACTATTCCCTTATAATATCCTGAATTTTTTGGTAACTCGTTTATTTTCTGATTGTGTTAAATTCAATCACCTCTTTCTTACTTTTAGTTATATAAAGCAAAGGTCCCTTTGGTTTATTTTCTCTATCTCTCTTAGATTATATTATGTTTTCTGTTTCTATTTCATTAATTTTTGCTATAATTTTTATTATTTCTTTTTCTTTACATGATTTAGGTTTGGGTTGTTGTTTTACCACGTTTTCTGAGTTCCATAAGTATGCCATTTAACTCTTTCTGTTTTATTTTTCTGTTTTTATATAGGCATGTAGAGCTAAAATTTCCCCTTTAAGACTGCCTTTCCTATATCACAGAGACTTTGTTTTGTTGGAGTTTCATTTTTCACTCATCTAAGAATGTTTTGATTTTTTCTCTGACCTATTTTTCCTTCATTGTAGATTACTTAATTTCCATGAATATGGTTACTTACTTAAAATTCATTGCTGATTTTAAATTCCATTGAATTGTGGCCACATCTTTCTTACATGGAACCATTTCAATTTTTCTGGTTTTGTTTAAATTTATTTTCTATCCCAGGATGTGCTCAATTTACATAGGCATATAGGCAGCTGAGTATAATGATGTATTTTTGTTGTTTGAGTGGAATATTCTGTAGATATCTGTTACATACATTGGATGCATTATATCATTTAATCCTAACTTTTCATTTTTTAATGTATTGTCTACATGACCTGACAGAGAAATTAGGGTAAGGAATTCACCCATTATTATTAAGTAGAAGTTAGTTAATATGTAAGGTTTTTTGTATTTTTTTGATAATTTCATATAGTGCATTTTCATAGTGTTCACCCCACTACAACTCCTAAATCCCTCCTGCTTAATAACTTTGTGGATCTATTTTGTTTGTTTGTTTGTTTGTTTTGTTGGTTGGTTTTAAGTCCAATTTGTGCTACTCATATATTTTTCTATGGGATGATAGTTTACTCATCAAGATCAACACTTTTAAAGAAAATGAGTCTCCCTCTTCCAGCACTTACAAATAGCAAAGAGCATCTTAGCTAAGGGTGGAGCTTTGTGTTTCTCTTCCCCCCACGTGCTGGGATTTGATCTGGTGTGAGCTGCACAAGGATTGTGCGTGGTGTCACAATTGCTGTGACTTCATGTGTGTAGTTCCTTTCTTTGTATGGAGGTTGCTGTTTCCTAGAATTTAGCCACTTCTCCAAGGCAGGGTACAATTACAATCTTTATTCTACCTTCCACAAAGATTGCCTGATCCCTGGGAGGAAAGGATGTGATGATGTAGATGTCCAATGTAGGTTTGAACATTCTCAAGTCTCCTATTTTCTGCACATTGGTCAATTGTGGGTCTCTGTGTTTGTCACTATCTATTGGGAAACAGGATTCTTTTATTATAGGTGAGAACTGCATTAATCTATGGGTATAATGAATATTCATTAGGGGCAAGCTTAATAGTATATCTACTTAGCAAAATAGTAGTAATAGGTCTTTGCTAGGGCTTATGATCTGTCTAGTTACAGGTTCTTTGCCTGGAAATGATCACATTGAAGGCTTTCATCTTCCAGAGAAGGACATCAATATAATCACAAAGTGATTGATTACTCCTATGATGTTTGAACCACTTTTGCATCAGTGGGCAATATCTTGTCATGCTAGGCATTATTGTCACTTTCAAGGTTCACAGTTGTGTAGCCCATTCTAGGAACAGGGCTTTTTATTTATTTAGACTGTGATATTTAATAGGGGCAGTTAGGAAGCTTATGCAATGGTGAATAAGTTCCCATATCAGCTATGCATAAAAAACCCTTTAGTATTATTTATCATTTTTCTATTTCCCTCCTCCATTCTTCCTTCCAATCCCCAATTCCATTCTTAAGCTTTTACATATCATTAATTCTCTATAAACATTTATGCCCTTACATTCTATCTCCTCTCCCTTGAAAGCCCTGCCAATGCTCATAATTAATATCCTATGGTTATTCCAAATGAAACATCCATATCTGATGATTCAAAGCTAACATCCACAAAGAAAATGGATCACATGGCCTAAATCTTTCTGGATCTATGTTATCTCACTCATAATGATTATTTCCAGCTCCACCTATTTAACTGCAAATTTTATAATTTTGATTTTCTTAACAGCGGAATAAAATTCCTCTCTGTAAATATGCAATTTTGTTATTCATTTATCACTTGAAGCTTTCTCTATTTTCCAAATAGAGTGTCAATGAACATGAAGGACCAGGTATGTGTATGCCAGGATTCAGAGTCCTTTGGATGGATTACAAAGAATGACTCCGCTAGGTCATATGGTTATATCTACTTCTTGCTTTCTAAAAAAACTCCACACTGATTTCCATTGTAGCTGTACATTTTTGCAATCCTACTAGCAGCAAATAAGCATTCCCCTTTCTCTGTATCTTCAGCAGTATTTATCTTTAGATGTTTCTGATCTGTACCATCCTGACTTGGACAATATGCAATCTCAAAGTAATATTAATTTATATTTACCTAAAGCTTTTAGATGATTTGTCATTCAATTTCTTTCTGTTCTGTTTATTTCTAGTGAGTAAACCTAGAGATAGGTCCTCCTGCATAGCTCATGATTGTTTAAATTTGATATGTAAATGCAATTTCATTTAAATCACATTTCTCACATCTCAGCTATATTTAAATTAAGTGTGAACACACATATACACATATATCAACTATACATACACAGAACTCAATATTACAGAAACATTTCCTATATAGGGAAGATTCTGAGCAGTAAACTCATAAGTACCATATTTTTAGTTCAAAAGCATGATTTCATAGACTGCTTTCTTACCTTTCTAGCCTGATTTATGGAGATTCAATTCAATATGGTTTTATTTGTGGTTCTTTTTGTTACCTTGCTTCATTAATTCAACATAGTAAAATTAATAAGTCTAATTATGATGAGCCTTTAGTTTTCTCCATCCTTTCAAGACAAGGCACTATTTGTCTTTTACAAATAAGGAAATTCAAGCTCAAAGGTTAGGTGTGTAAATTACATGAGATGAGAGAATCTGTTAGACCCATGAGGCCATAGCTGCTGGATAAATCTGTTCTCCTATTCTTCATGATTCTGAAGACTCTTTAAAGGACTGCATTGTGCTATTCTCAGTGAAGATTCTATTTATTTTTTTAGCTGACTATGAAGTAGTTTAGTTAGAATGATTACTTTAGGGAATATGTTTTCAGCATATGTCAACATAAAAAATGATGGTGCCATAAATAATTTTGATAGATTGTCTACATGTTTGATTTTGGTTTCAAACAAACTCATCTTTCTGCTATTATATTTGGGGAAATGTTTAAATTGTTTGCAATATGAGCTATTTGTAGCCAGCTGTCTTACTAAGTGTTGATAAAGATTAATTGCTTTACCATTTTTCATGTTTAGCCCCACCTCACTCACTTGCAATCAAACATATCACATTCCTGTCAGTATTACTGATAATTAGCTTTAGGAGACTTAATTCACTGATTTTTTGTTATCTTTTATTAAACATATTCATTTGTTAACAATGTTTTATGTACTGACACTTTCAAAACCTCATTCATCTCACTTGTGTGTGTGTGCACATGTGTGCATGGGTGCACTTGTGTGTGTGTGCACATGTGTGCATGGGTGCACATGTGTGTACACATGTGCATTATCTGTGCTTGTGTGTGTGCATGTGTCTGTGTATATTTGTGTATGTATGTGCGCAGGTGTGTGTGTGTATGTGTGTGTTTGTGTGCATATGTAACCATATGTGCCATAGCACAGGGTATGGAGGAAGGTCAGAGAAACAGAAAACACAGTTTCTCACTCTCTATTGTGGTTTCTGTGTGGTAAACTTAGATTGCCTAGCCCTCATTACTAGTGATCTTATCTACTGTGCTATTGTCCCAGTTCCTTACTTTATCTTTTCTGTCTTCCAGATGTAATTTTTCAAAGTATTTAATGACATCTTCCTTTTATGCCACTTTACACGTCTTCTTTAAGTATGCATCTAGTGATTGTCAATGAAATTACTATTTACTTAACATCTTTCTGTATTTCTGTATGGAATTGTGTAGAAATTTTATTACAATTTACTATGTAATAGTAAACAATTTAATTCAGTATTTTCTTTATCTATGTGTTAGAGGTTCAAGAAATATCAGATTCACACTTACATTATTATTACCCTCCTTAAACCTATGACGTGATGTCAATCTATTTCTAAATTTTCATTTTAGGAAATTCATAGCTGCCTAGTCTCATATTTTCTTTTTTCCTATAAATAATTTTAAATATCCTAGTTGATAATTCTTTATTAAAACCGAGTCTCTTCAAACATGTTTAAAAATATGTACCGCTCACTTTTCATAGAGTTGAATGAAAATACTGCAGGTAGTTTTGACATAGGCTACTGTCTAACTCTAGTTTACTACTATGTACTGTTTCAAACTGAATCCTACTGTTCCTAACATAAATTTCAATCTTACCTTTTAATCCCAATAAGCCAAAATATCAAATTATTAGAAATGATATCATTATAATATGAGTTATTTTTAAATTATTGATGTGTATTCATTTCATACACTGATGTGTTCCATAAAGTTATTTCCATGCAAGCACAGCATGTACTCTGGTCATATTAATCTCTACATTATCAATTTTCCACTTCTTCTACTAATCTATTGATTTCTCCAGACAATCTCAAATTATTTCATGTAAATATTTAACATTCAGAATTTAAGTAAGAAAATAGTTATATTTGTCTTTCCATGACTTTTGTTTATTTCATCTATTATAATAATCTCTACATGTATTCATTTCCCATATATGGCATAATTTAGTTCTTATTTATGGATGAGTAATGCTGAGTTAAATAGTACTTCTTGTTTTAGATTTTTCAGGAACCTATAAATCAATTTTCATCCATATCATTATAAAATATATGCTGTATGTATTTATCTGTTGATAGATACTTAAGCTGATACCATAACTTCCCAACTGGAAATAGTGCAGAAGTAAATATGGATGTTCAAATTTCTCTTTGATACATTGCCTTAGACTCTCCTGGTTATTTATCAAGGGTAGAATATCTTGGTCATACATTAGTCTTGTTCTTATACTATAGAGTAAGCTAAAAATTGATCTGTACAGTGACTTGACTAGTATGTGTTCCCACTAACAGTTTATATGAGTTTCCTTTTCCCAACGTCATCCCCAGATTATCATTGCTTGGTTTCTTAATGATACCTATTCTGCCTAGAGATAGATAGCATCTCAATGTCAATTTAATTGCATTTTTGTGAGGGCTAAGGATGTTGAATACTTCTTCATATATTTGTTGCTGATTTATACTATATTTTTTTCAGATCTGTGTGTTAATCACATATCTCTGGTAAATGACTGAGTTGTTTAGGAATATTTAACTTGGGGATTACATATATTCTAGATATTAATCTTCTGACAATTTCTTTCTATTCAATACACTGTATCTTCACTCAGTTATTGATCTCCTATGCTGTATAGCTATTTAGTTATCTGTTTTTATTTCTAAAAGGAGGTTTTTAAAATAAAGGTTTAAAGACATCATATAATATGAAAGCTGGAAGGAAAAAAAAAGGAAACAAAAATAAAACCCAATTTGTTTCTTCACATGGCAGCTGCTGCTAATGAATTGTAAGTTCTACCAACAGCTATATTGGGTATTTCTTTTTTTGTTGGAAGCTTCACTGATATTAGACTGGTCTTACATTCTGTTTTTTGAGCATCTCTTAGCCAAGATATGTCTAGGATAAAGATGACCCTGGTGTCATAGCCTTACTGGAGGGAATCTGTCCCTTTCTGAATGCTGCTGTTCTGTCAATAAACAGAGGTTATTTCTACGGTCA
This sequence comes from Peromyscus maniculatus bairdii, assembly GCF_049852395.1. Taxonomy (NCBI): domain Eukaryota; kingdom Metazoa; phylum Chordata; class Mammalia; order Rodentia; family Cricetidae; genus Peromyscus; species Peromyscus maniculatus. The sequence continues at coordinate 7,817,378 of NC_134865.1, read as the reverse complement.
GAAACTCCGTCTCATGGCACAGTTGCCATTTCTGGTTTGCCCTTCCGCATTTGCCCCAACCTGTCTTGATTTCTTGCACTATTCAAGTGATGATACTCCTCTAGGGAAGAGAAAGTTGCAGAGAATGATCCAAGGAGCCTTTGACCAGACACATCCTTCTGTGATCTTGGGAGTCTTGGCTGGGAGAAAACATGGCTATTTATTTCATGCCAGACACATGCCAGACACTTACTACTTGACTTCTGTTGAGACCCCAAGAGTAGCCAGCATGGATCTTTCCAGTTTAATGCCTAGAAATATGCTAGGGCACTCTAAAAGAAGACCTAAAACCTCGTATTACACAAGCTGTGAGGTGTTAACGCATGTGAAATGAACAGAAGAGAAATTCTACTCACTGAAAGAAATCCCCATTGATGTTATAGGGAGACACAATCTCTAAAGCCCATGAGCTCTCAGCAGATCATCCTTAGCCAGGTCCAGTGCTGTGAGGAACTGTCATATATGCCTTGGCTGGTCACCTTGCAGCTTCTCCATTTTCCAGATGTTCAAACACAATAGCATTGCAGGCAAATTATTTATTAAGCGCCTTCACTAGTTTCTTTTTATTGTAATCATCAGCCATCCTTGGGGAAGAGGTCTTCCTGTCCTTTCTGTGTTGAACTCTTTATATAATTTATTTTGAGAAAATAGGGACAATGAAAGAACCAGAATGATATCTTTACTGTTCCAAAGAAACAGATAGGGGAAGAGTAGATGGTCAGACAGGCATGGTCTTATCCAGATGAATATCTAAGCATCAAGTTTGCCAGTTAGGTCATAAATGTGGGGATTCAGCACATGCAAGAGTAACTCTGAGGGCACTCCAGGAATTTCAGATTTCAGGGACTCCGTCAGACTTCAAAACAACCAAGTGGGTCTTATTTACTAGCTCTTGCAGAGAGCTGGTCTAAATAGCTGTGTAGACATGGTTCACACTAAATTGTTCTGGCACTTTCATAGGAGACCTCCAATAGAGCCTGTCCTATGGCAGTCATAAATGGTTTCCAAGACGGTAGATCCTAGACTTTCCACATGGTGGCCTCAGGGCTTTCGCCACTCTCATTCAATCTAGCGTAAAAAATCTATTGCTTGTGATTGCCTTACGGGGGCCAGATAAACTCTTACTTGGATAGAATTCTCAGTAAAAGTAGGAAGCAGGTCATCGACTTTAGTTGCATCAGCAAAAGGGTCAAGTGGATATTCTGACAGTGGCCATGCAATAGGATTCCTTTTCCTCTGTAGAAAAGAGCTAAGCTGCAGATAAGACAAAGAACACCTGGAAGCAAGGGGTGCATAAAGGGAGGCAGGGGAGTGTTTGGTGATAACTCAGGCACTGAAGCCTCTGAAGCCTTTTCATTTCAGGCAGGCCCATTAATCACATCTCACTATTGTTTCCTGAGCTATTGGACTTCTTTCCGGAACATCTTTGTTCTAAATACTGAAAGTAAACTCAAGATATGCAAATTTATATGAATACTCTCACTGGTCCTTAGTATAATGTTATACAAAGGCATTTATTAAAATGGGAAACTGACAAAGCAAGAGATTATAGACTGGTGGCATGTTCATATAGCTGATTAAGTGCCAGGTTTTCATATGATGAAACCTTACTATGCATAACAATGAAGCAGAGTTCTCAGCTTTGTCTTTGGTCATGATTACTTTGAGTGATTAAATCAAGCTTAGAACTAGTAGGATTTTAGTGCAGTTAATTTAAGGTATTATCATTATTGGAGTAGGTGAGATGGCTCTGCACTCTGTACCATAAATTTAGGTACTTCCTGTCAAGTCTAATGAACTGAGTTAAGTCCTGCAAAATCCTCATGGTAGAAGGAGACCACCAACTCCTGTAGAAAATTGTCTTCTGACCTCTACACACACACATACACACATACATACACACACACACACACACACACACACACACACACACATACATAAAAGTAAATAATTGAAAAGTATTATTTCTATTACATTTATTTAATTGAATTGCAAGCATAACAATCGCTATATTAGGTTAATATTTGATACTCAAATTAAAATTTTTTTGAAATTTTGATATAGTTATATCATTCCTCTATTTTCTTTCCTCCAAAATGTCTTATGTACCCACATTATTCTCTCTCAAATCCATGACCTCTTTTTTTTTTGGTTGTTTTTTTTAAATATATAAATACAACCTTCTCTGAAATTACAATGTTAAAATTTGACATATCTATGTTCTCAAATATTTATCACTTATAGTAAAAATACTCAAAATTATTTCATTTTTATTTTCATGTGGTGCTAGGCACATTTTATTTTATGTGGTGCTAGGCAATGATATCTAAATACAAAATGATGTGATTGCATCCCAAAGCTTCTTATTCCTATCTAGTTATTCTTAGGAACTAATAAATGGTCTTTTCTCCATTACTGCCTGGTCTGTTTCTCCCAAACTCTGGTAGTCAGCAGTCTTCCAACAGATATGTGATTAACTTTCAGGTTCTAAATGCTTTCAAATTCAATCATGTTGTACTTGCCTTTCCGTGGTTGACTTACTTAACTTGAAGTAGTTATCTTCATTTGAATCCATATTGTAACAAGTAAGACAATTTTATTCCCTTTTTTCTGGAACAATGTTCCAATGGTTAACTAGTCTTATTCATTCGCCAGTTGTGGACAGTTATATTGCTCTCTTCTGAGACTGCTGTCAATAGAATTGCAATAACCACAATAGTACAGATTTTTTTTTTTTTTTGACGTACTGATTTCACATTCCTGGGTAAGGACCCCAGAGTGGAGTTGCTAATCATATGGTGGTGTATTTAGATCTTAGAGAGAATTTACAGTGTTTTCCATCATCATACATTATTCTTTCAACAATGTTTAAGTGTTCTTTTTATTTAAAAATATTATATATTAGTGCTGTGTGTGTGTGTGTGTGTGTGTGTGTGTGTGTGTGTGTGTGTGTGCGTGCGCACACATGCACATACATTTTGTGGAGCACTTGTGGAGGTCAGAGACAGTTTTTAAGTGTTCTCTCTTCACTTTCACAATGGAAACCTGAGGTCAAGTTCAGATTCTTAGCCTAGGGTCACAAGTAATGTTCTCTGTGTCATCTCATAAGTTCCAGGGTTCACTTTTCTTTATGCCCTTGCCAACATTGTGACCATTTATTTCTTTAGAATAGGTATACTTACTGGAGTCACATGACCATTTGTTATGTATTGATTTTGCATTTTTTTAAATAATTATTGATATTGAGTACTTTTTATAAAACTATAGTCAGTTTGTATACATTCATTTAATTTTTTATTTGATCTATAATTAGGTATTCGATAAATGTGCTAAATACATGCATTGATTTGAAGACAGGTGAATCTTAAATAATTGTCCTAGAAAAATGAATTTTTGTGCAGAAGCATTGAAAATAAAGACCTATATTTCTTGCTTCTTAAATTTATAGTGATTTCTGATTGCATGTCAAGTGTCTTATACATGTGTTGTAAGGATGGTCTGTTATCTCAAGTTCTTTTTAAAGATCTCAGATATTTTAAGTATTTGATGGATCATTTACACTGGTAGTTCTTCTCAAGACAAGTCTGTCCTTGATTTGAATTAAGTGTAAGGACCCATGGTATAATCTGGATTGCTATAATTGCCTTTACTGAGTTTCCATCTAATTTTATGTGGTTCTTCAGTTCTTTATACTTGTAAGTAACTGGAACTTGAATGTTGCCCAGCATTTTATGGCTTCCACTATTCTTGCCTAGAGCCTATCTTCACTTATAGAATCTCCCTAAGTATTTTGGTGATGGTTTACATGAAATTAGCCAACATGTGGCTGTGATCATGTGATAACTCTCCAAAATGATTTCCAGGAATCCCTTTGTCATTGCTCCCTCCTGTCTAATATTCTACCTCTAATGTTCAAGTTCCAACAGCTAACCAAACTCCATTCTATCTCTCTCTTGATCTGTGGGCTTCTGCCATTTCTCTATGTCTTGACTCCAATACTATCAGTGAACAATATTTTTAAATCAGAATGAGACAGAATGAATTTATTTGAGGATATGTTTTCACAAGAACCAAAGATAAGTACTCATTGGTAAATCAATGAGAAGAGTTCTCATATTCAGTCTAGTAAGATGGTTATTTCACTTTGAACAGCAAGAATGTTTATATATTTCAAAACTCAAAAGAGAAGACTAAGAATAGTTTGGATGTAGAAATAAACATTTTAAGTTATAAATAACTAAAGCAATTAAATCACTCAGGAAGATTATTAATTGTTCTCTATCTGTTCAACACATTATATTCACACCATGCATTAGTTTTTGGGGGCATTTTAATACATGACATCAGACTGAGTGGTTCAGATAAGGCTTCATTTTGTCACCATTTCAGAAACCAAAAATTTAAAGTGTCTGCAGGAATAATTTCTCCCTAGGACTTTCTGTTCAACCAACAAATATCATTGATGCCCTCTGTGATGTCACATGTTCTTCCCTTTGTATGAATCCAGGCCTTAAGCTCTTTTAACAACATTGGCTATTGGATAACCCGGAGACCTAAAATAGAACCAAAGACCACTGAGGAAAATGTCAGTGAAATGATTCCTAATGACATTCTGCTATACTCATAGATTTCTGCCTAACCAGGTTGTCATCAGAGACACTTCACCTAGCATCTGATGGAAACAGATGCAGAGACCTTCAGCCAAACATTAGGCAGAGCTCAGGAAACAGAAGATGGGGAGGAACAGTTGTAGTAACCAGAGGAGACAAGGATGTCATAAGAATATGGCCCACAGAATCAATTAATCTTGGCTCATAAGGGTCACAGACTGTCCAGACAACCAGAGAGCCTACATGAGACAGACCTGGGCCCTCTGCATATATGTTAAGTTATGTAGCCTGGTCTTCCTGTGGGACTCCTATCAGTGGGAGAAAGGTTGTCTCTAACTCTTCACCTGCCTGCTTTTGGGACCCCGTTCCTTATACTGGGTTGCCTTGTCCAACCCTAATAAAAGGGAAGGTGCTTAGTCTTATTGCAACTTGATATACTATGTTTGGGTGATATCACCGGAAGCCTGACCTTTTCTGAAGAGAAACAGAGGAGGAGTAGATGGGGGAGAGGCAAGACAGAGGGGATGGAGGAGAGGAATGAGGTGAAAATAAGGTCAAGATATAATATATGGAAGAAGAACAAATTTAATTTAAAAAAATCTTAAGAAAACATTGAGTAATAGCCCACAACAACAACAAAAATTCATTTAAACTTGCTTACATCTAAGATAATCTCTATAAATATCTGTCACATTCTCAAGACTACAGGAAACATATTTCCAGATGGGTCTGATGACCTGGGGTGGATATGTAATTGGTACAACAAAGAAACTGTGACCACCTATTTCAAACAAGTGGTCCTACATAGCATGGGCTGCTTTTATTTATATAATTTCAATGGTTTGCTTGAACAGTTTTACAATCATATTTGTTCTTTTAAGTTACTAAAAATGGTTACAGTAATTACTAGTTTGTTCCTCTGCTTCTTGCCGCTTCCTTCTCCCAACTTTCCCATTGGTAACCATTACCTATTTGATCCATAGCTCTCATGTTAGAAGCATAAGCAGTGTTGCAAACCACAAAGGAAGTTTCTACTAGGCACATCTACAGGTAGAACAGTGAGCCCAGTTGGCCAAATTTGGGGTTACAGTAGCATGCAAAATGAGGGGCAGTTTTATCTTTAGTGTTTAATATTTAATTCTGGTAGAGTCTCGGTTCTCACAATCAACTCACCTGCCAAAGGTAGATCAATTCATTCTACTTTCTGTACTACATCTCTTCTGGGGAGACACCAGGTTTTTCCATTTATCATGTAGGCAACAAAGCTTGGACACTTACTCTTAAGAGTTGGCATGGTTTATCCCTTGTTTTCATGTCCTTCTCCCTTAAGTTCTTGGGGGTATTGGCACAGTTATTGGAAATGAGAGAACTGTGAGTTTCTATGATTTTTTACTTCATTCCCTGTCTCTAGACTGTTCCCATTAACTTGCTGATATCATCTGTGTATTAGCATTTCTCCAAGACTGTTGTGATTAAAATCATTCTCTCCAGAATAGTTATGCAAATATGCAATAATAAACATCACGAGCCGCTATGACTCTTTCAGGCTAGTTACAGGGTGTTTTGGAAAGGCAACATTTTGTTCTTAAAATGACTGAACTCATGGTCACATTTGAAACATCAAAGAATTTAAAGGGCTGAATCAGGTCCACTGTATATTTATAACAATATTCCCTCTGGCTCACTCATAGGAGAGTCATCAACAGGAAGTTTGCCTTTTATAATAGCTATGTTATCCATGACTGAGAAAGATAAACTAAAGGTAGCCAGCAATATGGTTTGTATAGCAAAAGTAAAGAGAGCACATAGCATATACGCTCCTGGGGTCATGCCCAGAATTATGCAGAGAACTGTCCACAGGCTTTCCCAAATGGGTTAGGGACTCCAGGGCCTTGCCACATGGTGACCTTATTTGTGTTGTACTCAGGCCTTGTTCCCCAAAAATGTCACAAGGCTCCCACCATGACTGGACACTAAGATTTCAACATAGTGGTGAGTTTATAAATTTTCACTTATTTTGACATGATCAACAAAAATTGATATTTTTATGTTAAAAAGAAAACAATGCTCCCAGCCTGCCCCCTACTTCTCTTATGGACCAGGGGGGTGAGTACCTGGGTCCAACTCGGACCCCATCCCTGGGCACCAGCCACTCCGCGAAGACCTGCCCAACTTGGCACCAGGTTCTGGCCACCGGGCAGCTCCCCTTCTAGCCCCACCGGGAGGGATCCCCTTTTCCAAGGCCCCTGGCAGCCCTTGCAATCTCCACGCCCTGCCCCCACGCCCATCTGCCTGAGACCACAGCCACTTCCTGAGACTTAGAGACCGGCCCCCAGCTCCCAGCCTGTCCCCAACTGCCATTCTGGACCAGAGCCTGCCCCGGACTTCCCTTCTGGACCAGAGAGTTGGACAAGAGAACTCCCTTTTGGACAAGAGAGAGAGAGTCTTCCTGAATCTGTCAGCTCTTTGTGAAACAAGTACACTGATAAGACCAAGAAGGAACCACAAGGAGATGGGCAGACGTCAAGGCAGAAGTACATACAACAAAATGAAGAGCAATACAGCATCACTAGAACCTAGCCCCCCTCCAACATCTAGACCTGAACACCAAAAATTGGAAGAAGCAGAAGAAAGTAGCCTTATGAGTAACTTCATGAAGAAGGTAGAGGCTTGTGTAGAGGAAAAGACAAGAAAATTGGAAGAACGCTGTAAACAACTAGAGGAAAGGGCAAACAAATTAGAAGAAAACAATAAAGCCCTCCAAGAAAACAATAAAGCCCTCCAAGAAAACAATAAAGTCCTGGAAGAAAACAATAAAGTCCTGCAAGAAAACAATAAAGCACTGAAAGAAAATCATGAAAAAGTAATGAAACAAACAAAGGAAACAGTCCAAGAACTGAAAAGGGAAATTGAAAAAATAAAGAAGACACAAACAGAGGGAATGCTGGAAATAGAAAACCTGAGTAAAAGATCGGGAACTTCAGATGCAAGTATAACCAACAGAATGCAAGAGATGGAAGAGAGGATTTCTGGCATTGAAGACACAGTAGAAGAAATAGTTTCATCAGTCAAAGGAAACACTAATGCCAACAAAGTCATGAACCAAAATGTCCAAGAAATTTGGGACACCATGAAAAGACCAATCCTACAAATTATAGGGATAGAAGAAGGTGAAGAATACCAACTCAAAGGCACAGAAAATATATTCAACAAAATTATAGAAGAAAACTTTCCCAACTTAAAGAAGGAAATGCCTATGAAGATACAAGAAGCCTATAGAACACCAAACAGACTAGATCCCCCAAAAAAGTCCCCTCGACACATAATAATTAAACAACTAAATGTACAGAATAAAGAAAGAATATTAAGAGCAGCCAAGGAAAAAGGCCAAGTGACCTATAAAGGTAAACCCATCAGAATAACACCCGACTTCTCAATGGAGACTTTGAAAGCCAGAAGGACCTGGTCAGATGTAATGCAGACACTAAGAGACCATGGATGTCAGCCCAGACTAATATACCCAGCAAAACTTTCAATCATCATAGACGGAAGGAACAAGACATTCGAAGACAAAGCCAGATTTAAACAATACCTATCCACAAACCCAGCCCTACAGAAAGCACTAGAAGGAAAATTCCAACCGAGGGAAGTCAGATACACACTTGAAAACACAGGCAATAGATAAAGCCACAACAGTAAACCCCAAAGAAGAGAAGTACACACACACTACCACCAAAAATAACAGGGATGAAGAATCACTGGTCATTAATATCCCTTAATATCAACAGACTTAATTCACCTATAAAAAGACATAGACTTACAGAATGGATACGAAAGCAGGACCCATCTTTCTGCTGCATACAAGAAACACATCTCAAATTCAAAGACAGACACTACCTAAGAATAAAAGGCTGGGAAAAGACTTTTCAATCAAACAGTCTTAAGAAACAAGCAGGGGTAGCCATCCTGATATCCAACAAAATAGACTTCAAACTAAAATCAATCAAAAGAGTTCAAGAAGGACATTACATCCTCGTCACAGGAAAGATTGACCAAGATGAAGTTTCAATTCTGAACATATATGCCCCAAACACAAGGGCACCCACATATGTAAAAGAAACATTACTAAAGCTTAAACCACATATAAAACCCCACACATTAATAGTGGGAGATCTCAACACCCCACTTTCACCACTGAACAAATCTCCCAAATCGAAACTTAACAGAGAAATAAAGGACTTAACTGATGTCATGACCCAATTGGACCTAATAGATATCTACAGAACATTCCATCCTAACAAGAAAGAATATACTTTCTTCTCAGCACCCCATGGAACTTTCTCTAAAATCGACCTCATACTTGGCCACAAAGCAAATCTCAACAGATACAAAACAATCAGAATAACCTCCTGTGTTCTATCAGACCACCATGGTTTAAAGCTAGATTTCAACAACAACAAAAACTACAGAAAACATACAATCTCATGGAAACTGAATAATGCTCAACTGAATCACCAATGGGTTAAGGAAGAAATAAAGAAAGAAATTAAAGACTTCCTAGAGATCAATGAAAATGAAGACACCACATACCCAAACTTATGGGACACTATGAAAGCAGTGTTAAGAGGGAAATTCATAGCACTAAATGCCCACATAAAGAAGTTGGAGAAATCCCACACTAGTGAATTAACAGCACATCTGAAAGCTCTAGAACAAGAAGAAGCAAAGTCTCCCAGGAAGAATAGACGCCAGAAAATTATCAAAGTGAGAGGTGAAATAAATAAATTAGAAACTAAGAGAATAATACAAAAAATTAATGAAACAAAGAGTTGGTTCTTTGAGAAAATCAACAAGATAGACAAGCCCTTATCCAAACTAACCAAAAGACAGAGAGAAAGAATCCAAATCAACAAAATCAGAAATGAAAAGGGGGACATAACAACAGACATTGAGGAAATCCAGAGAATTATAAGGTCATATTTCAAAAACCTCTACTCCACAAAACTGGAAAACCTAAAAGAAATGGACATTTTTCTGGATAGATACCACATACCTAAGTTAAATCAAGACCAGATAAACTATTTAAATAGTCCAATAACCCCTAAGGAAATAGAAACAGTCATTAAAAGTCTCCCAACCAAAAAAAGCCCAGGACCAGATGGTTTCAGCACAGAATTCTACCAGATCTTCAAAGAAGAGTTAATACCAATACTCTCTAAATTGTTCCACATAATAGAAACAGAAGGAACATTACCAAACTCCTTCTATGAGGCTACAATTACCCTGATTCCTAAACCAAACAAGGATGCAACAAAGAAAGAGAACTACAGACCGATCTCCCTCATGAACATTGATGCAAAAATACTCAATAAAATACTGGCAAACAGACTCCAAGAACACATCAGAACAATTATCCACCATGATCAAGTAGGCTTCATCCCAGGGATGCAAGGGTGGTTCAACATACGAAAGTCCATCAATGTAATACACCATATAAACAAACTCAAAGAAAAAAACCACATGATCATCTCACTAGATGCAGAAAAGGCATTTGACAAAATCCAACACCCCTTCATGATAAAAGTCTTGGAGCGATCAGGAATACAGGGAACATACCTAAACATAATAAAGGCAATATATAGCAAACCAACAGCCAACATCAAATTAAATGGAGAGAAACTCAAAGCAATTCCACTAAAATCAGGAACGAGACAAGGCTGTCCACTCTCCCCATATTATTCAATATAGTACTTGAAGTTCTAGCCAGAGCAATAAGACAACATAAGGAGATTAAGGGGATTCAAATTGGAAAGGAAGAAGTCAAGCTTTCCCTATTTGCAGACGACATGATAGTATACTTGAGTGACCCCAAAGATTCCACCCAGGAATTGATAAAGCTTATAAACACCTTCAGCAACATAGCAGGATACAAGATCAACTCAAAAAAATCAGTAGCCCTCCTATATACAATGGACAAAGAAGCTGAGAAGGCAATTAGAGATACATCACCCTTTACAATAGCCAAAAATGACATAAAATACCTTGGGGTAACACTAACCAAGCAAGTGAAGGACCTATATGACAAGAACTTTAAGTCCCTGAAAAAAGAAATTGAAGAAGATGTCAGAAAATGGAAAGATCTCCCATGCTCATGGATAGGCAGGGTTAACATAGTAAAAATGGCAATCTTACCAAAAGCAATTTACAGATTCAATGCAATCCCCATCAAAATACCAACACAATTCTTCACAGACCTGGAAAGAACAATACTCAACTTCATATGGAAAAACAAAAAACCCAGGATAGCTAAAAGAAACCTGTACAATAAAACAACTTCTGGAGGCATCACAATCCCCGACTTCAAGCTCTACTATAGAGCTACAGTAATAAAAACAGCCTGGTATTGGCATAAAAACTGACATGTGGACCAATGGAATCGAATTGAAGACCCGGACATTAACCCACACACCTATGGACATATAATTTTTGACAAAGAAGCCAAAAGTGTACAATGGAAAAAAGAAAGCATCTTCAACAAATGGTGCTGGCATAACTGGATATCAGCATGTAGAAGGCTGCAAATAGATCCATATCTGTCACCATGCACAAAACTTAAGTCCAAGTGGATCAAAGACCTCAACATAAATCCAGCTACTCTGAACCTGCTAGAAGAGAAAGTAGGAAATAGTCTTGAATGCCTTGGCATAGGAGATCACTTCCTAAATATAACACCAGTAGCGCAGACACTGAGACAAACAATCAATCAATGGGACCTCTTGAAACTGAGAAGCTTTTGTAGAGCAAAGGATACGGTCAACAAGGCAAAGCGACAGCCTACAGAATGGGAAAAGATCTTCACCAACCCCACATCTGACAGAGGACTGATATCCAGAATATATAAGGAACTCAAGAAATTAGACATCAAAAGGACCAACTGTCCAATTGAGAAATGGGCTTTAGAACTAAACAGAGAATTCTCAACAGAGGAATCCCAAATGGCTGAAAGACATTTAAGGAATTGCTCAACTTCCCTAATCATCAGGGAAATGCAAATCAAGACAACTCTGAGATACCACCTTACGCCTGTCAGAGTGGCTAAGATCAAAAACACTGAAGACACTTTATGCTGGAGAGGATGTGGAACTAGGGGAACTCTCCTCCACTGCTGGTGGGAATGCAAGCTTGTACAACCACTTTGGAAATCAATATGGCGCTTTCTTAGAAAATTGGGAATCAATCTCCCCCAAGATCCAGCTATACCACTCCTGGGGAAATACCCAAGAAATGCTCAATCATACCACAAGAGCACTTGCTCAGCTATGTTCATATCAGCATTGTTTGTAATAGCCAAAACCTGGAAACAACCTAGATGCCCTTCAACTGAAGAATGGATAAATAAATTGTGGCACATATACACAATGGAATACTACTCAGCAGAGAAAAACAATGACATCACACGGTTTGCAGGCAAATGGATGGATCTAGAAAAAATCATCCTGAGTGAGGTAACCAAGACTCAGAAAGACAAATATGGTATGTACTCACTCATAGGAAGATGCTAGATGTGGAATAAGAATGACTGGACTGCTACTCACATCACCAGTGAGGCTACCTGGAAAACAGGACCCCAAAAAAAGCTACGGAGAAATGGACGAGATCTACATGAACAGCCTGGTCATGAGTGGGAACAATGAAGGGCGACAGTCGAGGGAAAGAGAGTGGGAGATCCTAACTGGATCAAGAAAAGAGAGGGAGAACAAGGAATAGGAGACCATGGTAAATGAAGACCACATGAGAAGGTGAGAAGGGGAGGAAGCAGAGAGCTAGGGAGGCCCACGGAGATCCACAAAGATACCCCCGCAAAAGACTGCTGGCAATGGTCGTGAGACGGCAGGAACTGACCTACTCTGGTGATGGGATGGCCAGACACCCAGATAGTGGTGCCATAAACCCCATCCAAGGACTGAGGAATCTGAAGACAGACATCCACGGCTGGGCCCCTGGTGGAGCACTGGGAGTCTAATTAGCGAGAAAGAAGAGGGTTTATATGAGCGAGAATTGTTGAAGCCAAGGTTGGATAAAGCACCGGGACAAATAACCAAATGAATGGAAGCACAGGATCTATGAACCAAAGGCTGAGGGGCCCCCAACTGGATCAGGCCCCCTGAACGGGTGAGACAGTCATTTGGCTTGATCTGTTTGGGAGGCAGCTGTGCATTAATGCCAGGTCCTGGGCTTGTTGCATGAGTTGGCTGTTTGAATCCTGGGACTTATGCAGGGACACTTGGCTCGGTCTGAGAGGGGGGAATGGACCTGCCTGGACTGAGTCTACCAGGTCAACCCCGGTCCTCGGGGGAGACCTTGATCTGGAGGAGGTGGGAATTGGGGGTGGGCTGGGGGGAGGGGTGGGTGAGAGGGGGAGAACAGGGGAATCTGTGGCTATTATGTTGAACTGAATGGTGTTGTAAAATAATAATAATAAAAAAAGAAAACAATGGGAAATATTAATCTTGTAAAATATATAAGAAAATATTAATCTTGAGTTCCATATATAAAATTTAAAACCCAATGCTTGTCTTTTACATAAGTAGTAGTGTTTTAACTATAGGATGTGTTTGATAAGAGATTTTTTTTCCCTCATTCACGGAAAGATGTTGAAAAATCATCTGCAACATTGGGAAAGAGAAAGCAATTATGTTTTTATTTGCCAATAGTAGCTATGCTGAAAATATACACTATTCCTTAGTATATTTTATCTGGAAAAATGGTAAGTTAGATTAATATTTAATTCTAGAATTATATACCATACATAGATTTTTTTAAAGACAAATGACCGAACAAACATTTTTAAAATGAAAATGTATGTAATACTTACTTTTGAATGTTTTAATTGAAGTAGAATTATATCATTTCCCCCTTCCATTCTTTCTTCCATATTCTCTTAACTATCTTTCCTCTAATCCCTTCCATGACCCCTCACAAGTAGATAGCCTCTTTTCCTATGATTATTATTATTACATACATGATATGTGTGCATAAGAGTATGTGTATGTGTGTATTTTTGAGAGATAACAGGAAGCAGGAAGAGATAATGTAGATTCACAAATATACATACAACCAGCTTTATCTATTTTTGTTTTAAGGCAGATTACTCTGCATTTGACAACCAATAAGGGGGCTCATGCCTGTAAGAGGCTAATTTTTCTTCTTTCCACAGTCATTAGTTACCTGTACTTCTGTGTCTGCTGTGGGACCTGTGCAAGTTTCCCCCTTACTTGTTAACATATCCCTGTCATTGCCGTTGTTTTATTCTTATTTATACAGCAATTCTTGGAGCTCCTGTTGCATGGCAGCCTTCCTGGTATTCTGGCTCTTATAGTATTTCCAAGCCCTATTATGTGACTTGTCCTGAGTCATAGATGCAGGAGCTATGATGTGGATGTGTCTGTTGGGGCAGAACTCTCCACATTCTGTCTATCTGCATTATTTCCAGTTGTTTTCTGCTATGGTCTTTGCTATAAAGGGAGGCTACATTTATCCATGGGTGTAAGAATAAGATTTGTAACATAAAAAAAAATTTACTATTCTAGCAACGTGGCAGAAGTAGATTCTTTTCTAGTGCTCAGGACCTCACTAGCTCTACAAAGCTTGCTAGTTTCCTAGTGTCAGGCATGATTTCCCTCCTGCTGACTGAGACTTAAGCCCAAACGAGAGGTGTTGGTTGCCAACAACTTGCAATTGCCACTTCTTGTACCTTTACAGATTACTTGCCATGCTAGTAATTGTCATGGTTCATAGGTGCTGCAACTGGGAATGACTATTATTTGTTTCCCTCCATCGACAGATTACATAGTATTTTTGGAGTCATGGAAACTAGAACAGAGGACCTCATAGCCGAAGTTAATATTTTAACTTCCAGTTACTTCATACTGCTACCTTACTGTTTACTCAGCCTAGTGATTTAACCTATCTTTAAAACAACAATGAAACAAACATAACTTGCCTGGGATTTCCCATGTAACCAACTTTTACAACCTAAACTAATGCATATCTGTAATCATAAGTCATATGCTTCTATGCCTCTGACCCAGAGTAAACCGTGTGTACAATTTATTGAAAGCAGAAAAAATAGTGGTTGAAAGTAATCTCATCAAATGAATAGCCTTCATAAATGCTGAACACATGTATATATTGCTCAGTAAAGAGTGATGCTTATGATAGTATTTGTTATGTGTGTCTGTTTCTATCAGGAACTTAAACTCTCACAAAAGTTTTTAAAGATTTCTGTAAAGTATCCCTCCCTCATGGGTTGCTGTTCTGTGCTGTTCCATAAATACAGGGCAAAGTTTTTTGTTAGTGAAAGGCACACACAGAAACATTTACAAGGAGAGCCACATAAGCCCAAAACAGACAGACACACAGAGACACGGGCAGACAGGAAAATAAACAGATACATGGACAATTTCACAAGACAACCTACAGGCAACAACAGATTCAAACTCATGCAACAGACAGATGTGGAACAGAAGACACAGGGAACATGAGGTAGAAAATGCACATCTGGATTCACTCTTGGTAAAATGACACCAAGAAGTACTTGGATTTCTTTCCTTAATGCAACATCAATGCATTGTTGATAAGTTGGAATTAATCACTAATGTATTTATTTCACATGACTTGGACTACTGTCACCAACCTCTTTAAAGGTTTCTGAAGTTTTCTTATTCTATGATTCTTGTGTAGAGAATTGTTCAGTCAAGTGTCTTAACTTCCATATATACATTTATGTATATGTATATATATATATATATATGTGTGTGTGTGTATGAGTGTATATGAATACATATATACCCATACATACACATATATACACATACATGATTGCATTTATATGTATTGTATACGATATTAAGTAAGCATACAATATATGCCATTCCTTGAAGGTTTATAAAACATCCTTACTTTCTCACCAATGTCAAGGAAATAGAAACCCCAATGTTACTCAACAGAAAAAAAACAAAATTAAGTGCATGTACACAATATGATATTATTCAACTATAAAGAAAAATGACACCATGGAAAGCCAGCCACTAAATTAGACATAGAGGTCAGGCAGTGGTGGTACACACCTTAAATCCTATCACTCAGGAGGCAGAGATCTGTCTGGATCTCTGTGAGTTCAAGGCCACACTGGGCTACATGAGGGAAACAGAACCAGGCAGTGGTAGCACACATCTTTAATCCCAGGAACTAATGTAGCAGGGCACAGAATGATATATAAGGCAAGAGGAAACAAGAAATTTCTCTCTTTAGGCTGAGGATTTCATAGAGGTAAGAACTAATGGCTGGCTGTTCTGCTTCTCTAATCTTTGAGCTTTCACCCTGACATCTGGCTCTGGGTTTTTTATTAAAAGACCATCTAAGATTAAGACAATACTCCCCAACTGAGGAGAAGAGATTGAGGTCCATACAAAATGAGAAGGTATAAAGAAGGACGAATAACAAGGAGTTTGTTTGATAAAGTCTCAAGGAATCATATACATCATAAAAGTTTCAGATAGAATTTGGTATTAGATTAAATTAATAAATATAACAGTATATTTCTATTAGGGCAAAATTTTATTTGTTGAAAAATTGATAAAATGTATTTTCTTCCTTATGTTTAGGAAATGATACAAATGTCTCTTTCCCTTACAGATTCATAGCTTCCCCATTGGTAAAATCTCTCTAGGTATAACATTTATTAAAATCTATGAGCCTACAGTGACATGCCATTAGTCAAAGTCTATAGCTTACATCGTAGTTCACCCTTGGTGCTCTGGAGTTACATAAATGTGCATGGACTTTTTCTATCATATTACAACACAGAAGAACTTACAGCCCAGAGGACTTCTGTAGTCTGTGTTCTCCTGTTGAGCCTTTTCCTGTAACTCCAGGCAAACACTAAAATTTTGCATTTACTTTCCAGAAATCCATATACTTGAAATTAAAGAGCATGCACTCTTTACAGAATTGCTTTTTTACAAATATATCCTAATAACTTAAAGTGCATTATGCCACTGATGAGCTGGGCGGTGGTGGTGTATGCTTTTAATCCCAGCACTAGGGAGGCAGAAGTAGGCGGATCTCTGCGAGTTCGAGGCCAGCCTGGTCTACAGAGCAAGATCCAGGAAAGGCACAAAGCAACGCAGAGAAACCCTGTGTTGGAATAAAAAGAATTGAATGTTAAAATTGAATAAATTTAATCATGAATACAACACAAAAATTGTACAAAAGTATAAAATGTCACATTTCATCCACTGATATCTTCCTCAAAATTTTATTCCTGTTTACCATCTAAAGCAGAACCCAGACAATTATTTTTCTGTGTCCATTTACTTACTTATTTTTGGAATTGGAGATTCTATTAAGATATTTCTATTTAGTTTGATACTTTTGAGGTTGGGTGTTGTTGTGTTACATCTACAGACAATTATCCAGCCCACTCCACTATGCCCAGTTGCTGGAGATATGCAGCACCATGCTAGGATAGAGAGATTTATAATACAAAGAAATCACAAACACAGACTATGAATATTTGCAATGCATTTCTCCTTCCATGAAAACACATTTCTCCTTAAACTATTCAAAAGAAATGCACAAGATAGTTCTTTATCTATTAATAATAACTAATTTTTCAGATAATTATATCTCCACACTAAGAGATATAATTATCTGAAAAATAGGCAGGGTTTGGGGATTACTTTTTTATTTTGATTATTTTCTACAAACCAAATTAAAACTGTGAGCATCAGCCTACAACACTACTCATACTTTGTGAAAGCACTTTTCTCATCTGACCCTTTCTTCTGTTTTGTTGTGAAAGATGAATTTCGTGTAGTTTTCTCTCTTTTATTTTTGATATTATATTTCTATTTGGTTTTGGAGAATTTCATACCATATTCACTCCCCAAACCTACCGTCAACTCTTCTTAGATGCTCTCTCACTAATGTCCACATCCAAACCTTTTGGCCCCTTTTTATTTTTAAAAACACACTAAGTCCAGATAGCACTGCCCATATATGCATGGTGTGGGGCTACCTCCACAAAGTGCTCATTGTACCAGAGATGACACTCCTAAGAAAGACTAACTATTCCTACTTTAACAGCTATCAACTGTTAAAAGTTCTTCAGTCAAGGATAAGGGATCATGTTCCCTTATTCCATCCACTACCACTCATGCTCAAAGGGTGACTGGCTTGATCTTGTGAAGGATACCACAGATGTGTGATTCCATGAACACCATGGTTCTGTCATGTCCAGAGGATACTGCTTTGCAGAATTTCCCCAAGTTCTATCTCTTATGATCTTTCTTCCCTTTTTTTCTAAGATGCTTTCTGATCCCTGAGGGGAGGTAGCAGAACATCCAAGTGCCACTTATGACAGAGCATTCCACTGTATTTAATTCCACTGAAGTTAATGTGGAACCAAGGAAAGCTAAGAATGATGACCAGATGCTGAAAAGGAGAAATATTGGCACGTTTCCGAATGATGCTATTTCTCCACTGCAGAAAAACCATAACAATCAGGGCACTGTAAGTTGGTCTTTTGATGACATTGTTAAAGGCATAACCAGCAAAAATACATAAAGCCAGTTCCAAACTACTCAAGCTGCTCAGAAATTGCTTTCCAGAGATAAGCAGCCTCCTCTAGACAACATCTTCCAGGCTGGTTGGGTATCAAAATTTGTGTCCTTCTTGAGCAGAGCTGATTGTAATCCCATTCAATTTGAATCTGCTCGGGTGCTCACTAACATTGTTTTTGGAATATTTGAAGAGACCAAGGCTGTACTGGATGGAGGTACAATCTAAGCACTCATTTCTCTCTTGGCATGACTGCATCCTCACATCAGCAAGCAAGCTGTAAATATTGCAGGTGATAATTCAGTTTTCTAAAACTAAGTTATCAAATATGATGCTGTTGGCACTTCTTGCAATTTCTGACCTGCTGCTGTCCTTGGCCCTTGGTTACTTACATAATTTTACCTAGACACTTTTAAACCTGTGTTGAAACAAGAATCCTGTAGTACCTTAGAAACCGTTGAACAAATCCTTTCTACTATAGTTCTTCTGCATCGCAATGACACAGACGCACTAGAATATTAATGCAGAGCTGTTTCCTACCTGGCTGATGATTCAGATGAGTGCACTGAAATAGAAAGACTGAAGTTATGCTCAACTTGTGAAGTTTTAGGAGATGCTAAATTGACACCTGTAACTTCTGCACTTACATCCATTGGAATCTTGTCACTAGGACTGATAAACAGATTCATATCATGGTAGACACATGAGCACTTGCAGTCTTCCCCAGCCTGCTAACAAACTCCAAAACTAACAATCAGAAGAAGGCCATATGGATAATGTGAAATATCACAGAGTGGTGTCAGGACGAGATAAGCAAGTTGTAAACCAGGACTTAGGCCCATTTTTCATTGGTGCCCCGTCTAAGACAGACTCTAAGACACAGAAGAAAACTATATGATCTGTAACCAACTATGCAAGTGGTGGAATGTTTAAAGGGATTGTGCACCTTGTTCATTGTGGCATAAAGGAAATTTGGTGAGCCTCTTAAGTGCAAAAGAAGTCAAAATTATTGTGGTTAATATTGATGCCATCTTTCACATTGCTGAGAAACTTAATGAGACTGAGAAACTCAGTAAAGTGATTGAAGAGTGTGGAGGCTGAAACAAAATTGAAGCTCTACAGAGCCATGGAATGGAATCTGTACACAAGGCCTTGTTAAGCTTGATTGAGAAGTACTTTTCAAGGAGGATGAGGAAGGAAAAAACATAGTGCCAGAAACTAACAAGTTCAGGGATGGGGCTCCTGGGATTTTTAACTCCTATATGTCCAGTTGAGGCACAAATTTGCTAGTTATGTTGTGTTCCTCATAAATTTGTCTTATCATTTCTCTACTAAGAGCTCTTTATAAATGTGCTTTGTTATTATAGCACTTTTTACAAAGAACTACTTAAACAGATGTAAATTCACATACTGTATGAAACTACCCTGAGTTGCTTCTTTGTGTGTTTAATTTCATATCCTACAGCGTAGTGCAAATATATATTAGGTGTATTTTTCTTTAAAACCAAACAAATGAAAGTACTCTCTGTACTTTGACCATGTGTGAGTCTCTGTGTTTACAAATATCCAGTTCAAAAATAGGTTTGTCTGATATGGACTGAGAATTTTAATGCTCTGTGGATCCAAGGATAAGTAGTGAGAAGGAAGTTTGATGCTATATTCGTTTAGTAAAATAATAGTAGTAAGTTATTCCCTAGTGTCGGTGACCTCTCTAGACGTAAGTTCTTGGTGAGCTTTGCTTTACCAGATAAGCTCTCCCCTTTTGAGTGAGCCTGAAATCTGGTTACAAATCTGTTGGTTATTGTCTCAGCATTCATGTCACCTTTGCACTGTGGGAATATCTTGGCAAACTATTTTTTTTTTATTAGAACTCATGTGCTTTACATCTGGAAAGTTGATGACTTTTCTCCCCCAACATCCTGCATGGTACCTTCTGGCCCTGGGAAAGCTAACCAGAAATCCCCAAGCTTCTGTGTCAATCCAGATTGACTTCTGCATGTCCTAAGAACCAAGCCTGTGCTATCTTCAGAAATAGATTCCTACCATAATGTTCTGGCAGGCAATCAAGAGCGAGGACAATAGCCTGAATTGATATGGGAGTCACTGTGACTCCGCTTGGTCAGCATAGTGTATACTTGGCAGTTGGATTTTAATGTGACCATAAGACATCTAACAGCACTGTTGCCTGTGTAGGATAATAGCATTTAAACTTTGTGTGTGTGTGTGTGTGTGTGTGTGTGTGTGTGTGTGTGTGTGTGTGTGTACATATGCATGTATGTATCTGAGTAAACATAAAATAATAGGATTCCATGTGGTTTTTTTCAAGCACCATCAGTGGCATTTATGCCTTTTTCTCACAGCTTCCCTAATCTCCTATGTCCTTATTATTCCTTGGGCATATTTTTCTTCAAATAAAATTTACTTGAGTTTGGAATTCACTAATGTTTTTTCACTTGAGTTTGGAATTCACTAATGTTTTAAAATTTTACTAGAAATCTATCTATATTGTTATTCTTTCTGAAAATAGATATTCACATAAACTATTTTTGTGTGCCAATAACACAAATTAGAAATTAATATTAACAACTGCTATTACTCATGAAGTCATGGTAAGTCGTAGTAATGTAATGTACTAATTATAGAAACAAAAAAAAAAACATTTGTTGCAAATTTCCAGTATAAGGAAAAATAAACAGTATAGAAACACTAACCTATAAATGTGGTGGTATTATGTTCCCCAAAATATTGTGCACCCTAATTAACTTATCTGGGGTCAGAGACAGAACAGACACTAGACACAAAGGCTAGAAAATGGTGGCACTCACACCTTTAATCCTAGCATTCCAGAGGTAGAAATCCCTCTGGATCTCTGTGCGTTCAAGGCCACATTGGAAACAGCCAGGCATGGTGACACATGCCTTTAATCCCAAGAAGTGAGCCTTTAATCCCAGGGAGTGAGGGATATATAAGGCATAGAGACCAGAAACTAGAAGCATTTGGCTGGTTAAGCTTTGAGGCTTTGCGCAGCACAGTTCAGCTGAGATCCATTTTGGATGAGGACTCAGAAGCTTCCAGTCTGAAGAAACAGGACCAGCTGAGGAACTGGCAAGGTGAGGTAGCTGTGGCTTGTTCTGCTTCTTTGATCTTCCAGTATTCACCCCAATACCTGGCTCCAGATTTGTTTTTATAAATAAGAACTTTAAGATTCGTGCTACATATAAATTACTTACAAAAAATATTCATGGCCTAGAGAGAGAGTTCAGTGTATAATATTGCCAAATGATCTACTAGAGTACCTGAGT
Organism: Peromyscus maniculatus bairdii; assembly: GCF_049852395.1. Classification (NCBI taxonomy): domain Eukaryota; kingdom Metazoa; phylum Chordata; class Mammalia; order Rodentia; family Cricetidae; genus Peromyscus; species Peromyscus maniculatus. The sequence goes on along the minus strand of NC_134865.1, from coordinate 7,795,804 downwards.
TCAATTGTTTCACCCAAGACATTTGACACTCAACTGCTTGTAACTTGAACTCCATGAGATTTTACACTTCCTATGGTCCTTGTGGGTATCCACATACTTGTACCATATAGTCACACATACTTATACAGATGCACACAAAATATAATTTAAAACATAAAAATATTCAGATTCAGAGATAATTTATTATAAAAAAATTATCCCAAGCCCCACAAAATATGTGCCTAGTATACAACTATAAACATGTAAGAATTAGACACACATATATGCAAGTAAATTCATTTTTGTGTTGTATATGAATTGAGATTTTATATATATGCATATATGTAAATGATTAAGACTAGCTACTTATAATTTCTCTTTTCATTTTGGTTGACAATACTTTTAAATAAAAGAAAATGATTAATAGACACCTTTGGGATTTGTTTTGGAAATTTTTAAATTGAAATATTTCATGCATTTGCACGCATATTTATATTTAGTGTTTTCATTTTATACTTGTATTAATCTATTTTTCTACTTATTTACAGTCTTTCCCCATATATGTTTCAAAAATGCATATATAAGAGACATATAGCTTCTTCTATTTAAATTCAGAGTCTTACTGTGTAGCCTAGACCAGCTTCTAACTTGTTATCCTACTGCACCAGTATGTCAAGTTCTAGGATCATAGGCATGTGACATTACACTGTTTCCTTTATATTTCTTTCTAATTTTTTTATACTTTTTTATACAATTATAAGTAGTATACTCCCATTTAATGGTATTTTAATAAATAGTAATATATATGTATATGTACATATATATATTTGTGTGTATGCATATAATATATGTAAGAATAATATACAGTGTACTAATGTTTATATTATATGTAGTAATGTATATAATATATATGATTCATTAGCTGTGTAGCAATCTGAATTACAATTTCTTTTTCTGTTTCTTGTTGTGGGATGTTCTCTATGCTGTGAATGTATTGCTATGATAGATTCATAAATAAAACACTAATTGGCCAATAGCCAGGCTGGAAATATAGGCAGGACTAGCAAAGAGGAGAATTGGTGGAACAGGAAGACAGGAAGAGACTCTGTCAGCCACCACAATGAGGAATGGGATGTAAAGTACCAGTAAGCCACAAGCCACATGGCAAAGTATAGTTTAATAGAAATGGGTTAATTTAAGATAGAAGAACTAGATAACAAGAAGCCTGCCATGGCCATATAGTTTGTAAGCATTATGAGTCTCTGTGTGTTTACTTGGGTGGTCTGAGCAGTTGCGGGACTGGTGGGTGAGAGAGATTTGTCCTGACCGTGGGTCAGACAGGACTGGAGAAAACTCCAGCTACGGTTTCTCTTGGTTTCTTTTGGTGCACACACGTTGCTCCTTTTGTTTCTGGGGTTGCAAACTGAATCTTACTTGTTTCATGTGCTAGCAAGTCTCTTGATGGAGACTGTTGTAGTTTATTTTATAAGTTAATTTTATGCTTACCAAGAATTTAATGTAGGTGCTGATTTTCTAAATGTCCTCCATGCCTTTCACAGTGATATCTGTGGTGTCTTCTTTAAACTTTCTTTTAAAACCAGAGATACTGTGAGACATTTCTTTAGATAAAGTGTAAAACAAAACAATGGTGCTTTAATTAGTACAGACAACTTGTAGAACTTTAAGTGAGACATTTTTTCCTCATTAGCAATACTACTATTACTGTGCTTATCAGTGATACTTTATGAAGAATTGTCTTATATTATCCCATGTGATCATTTTAGGCAGCTAATTTCCTTTCTCCCCAGGATATAAAGATAAATCATATCCATAGTCTTTATCCTATTCTACTTTGGCTTTTTTCATTTAAGGATGATAGTTGTCATTTTCTCAGTAGTTAGCTGTCCTAATCGCTGAGAGTTATTCTATACTCTCTGCAGCATTTTTTAGAGTCACCTCTACACATGGCCCTACATGATTTCTTACAATTTTTATTTAACAATTGTCTTCCTCTTTTATAATACAATGTCTTCACTTGAACATACTTTTAATTTTCTGCCCTTCAAAATAGATCATTGAAAGTTCAAATTTAATAAATTGGTGAGATGGCACCCTGGGCAAGGAAGCAACACAGAACCAGGGCCAACCCGTGGCGAGACAGGGTCCCCTTGATGAGTGTGGGTGCGGAGCTGGGGGTCTGACTCCAACCTGCCTCTGCAGCTTGCCTCAGTCCCAGCCTTTGGCACTAGCCCCCAGACCTGTACTTCCTGTTTGCCAATTCCCTATTTCCCAGTGAGGATGGAACTGTGGCTTCCTCCCTGGACTGCTCTGAAGCCCCGCAGCCTGGCCAGTTCTGGCAGGTTAGAGCTGGCCAATCAGGAAAGGGCAGATCCTGATACAGATGCCTCAATGTTGCAGAGGAACTTTGGCTTACTGTCCCGGCAGGCAACTCTCTCTTTTGTTTTCAAATTTGGAGTTGCTTACAATGTGTTTCCTGCTTACTTAGGTAATCTATTCTTCTGGGTTCTTTTATGTAGTTGAAGACTAAAAAGTTATAATTATAATTTTCCTTGCTTATAATAAAAGATGGATTTTTTATGAAACTTTAGACTTACAAATATATGATAGATAGAATATGTTCTTTAATGTTGTGAAATACAAATAGAGTGGATATTGTAACTGTAATTATTGCCTGATAACTTCTATTATATGTAATTTTACTATGTTAAAGTTAAAACCTTCCTTTTTGATTACAAGGAAAAGGGGAAATGCTGTGGGATAATGCCCTTGTACACTGGCTTAATAAAATGCTGATTGGCCAGTAGCCTGGCAGAAAGTATAGGCGAGTAAGCAGACAAGGAGAATTCTGGGAAGAGAAAGGCTAAGTCAGGAGTAACCAGCCAGACACAGAGGAAGCAAGATGTGCTGAGAGAAGATACCAAACCACATGGCTAAACATAGATAAGAATTATGGGTTACCTTAAGTGTAAGAGCTAGTGAGTAATAAGTCTGATCTAATGGCTGAGCAGTTATAATTAATATAAGCCTCTGTATATTAACTTGGGGTATGCAAGTGGGATAGATTTGTCCCAACCGCCACCCAGCAGGGACACAGCAAAACTTCTGACTACAGTGGGGTGATTCATGGACCCTAATAATGGCATTGAGAATAGTATCATGTCAGCAGCTGATCATGATAAATTTGTCAAATTAAACCTTCCACTTCCACAGCACTCATGAAGGATTCCCTTGAAGCCAACTTTAGAAACCACTTCTTTGAGTCCTCTTTGTTGTGTTTGTGACTCTGTTTTTATGTGTGGACGTGGTTCATTTTATTTTCTTCATTTAGATTTTATAAAGAAACAAAAACAACAAATAGTCCCTTAAACTATATGAATAATACATAACTGGGTTTTTACTGAGAAAAAATTTCTAATTGGATTGATCAGTATTTTGATGTCTAGTTTCTTAAATTCTTTATACATTTTGGAGATCAGCCCTCTGTCTGATGTAGAGTTGGTGAAGTTCTTTTCCCATTCAGTAGGCTTATTTACTGTGTCCTTTTCCTTACAGAAGCTTCTCAGTTTCAGGTGGTCCCATTTATTAATTGTTGCTCTCAGTGTTTGTGCTACTGATGTTGTATTTAGGAAGTTGTTTCCTGGGCCAATACATTCAAGTCTACTTCCTGCTTTCTCTTCTATCAGATTCAGTATAACTGGAATTATGTTTAGGTCTTTGATCCGCTTGGACCAGTAATCAGATTGGTGAATACCCTAACTTATAGAGCCTTCATTCAGTAACTGATGGAAGCAGATGCAGAGATTCACAGCCAGCACCAGGCTGAGATACAGGATTCCAGTTCAAAAGAGAGAAGAGGGATTCTATGAGCAAGGGCCATCAAGATCATGATGACGAAACCAACCTGGACAACCAATCTAAACTAGTGGGAACTCATGAACTGTAGACCAACAGCTATGGAGCCTCAATGGGACTGGACTAGGCCCTGTGCATAGCGAGATAGTTGTGTAGCTTGATCTGCTTAAGGGTCCCCATGGCAATAGGATCAGGACCCATCCCTGGTGCATGACCTGGCTTTTTAGAGCCCACTACTTATGGTGGGACACCATGCACAGCCTTGAGGGAGGGGGAAGGTCTTGGACCTGCCTCTACTGAATGCATCAGGCTCTGCTGACTACCTACGGGAGGCCATACCTTGTTGGGGGAGAGAATGGGTATTGGGTTGAGGGGGAAGGCTGGAGAGGCAGAAGGAAGGAAGAGAGTGGATCTGTGTTTGGCATGTAAAATTAATAAATGTATTCCCTAATAAAAAATTTAAAAAAGAAAAAAAAATTCTGTAAAATTTACATTTTTAGGGTTCTTGACAGAACTGAATATGACCTATTATTAAATTATATTTTGATGTTATTAGTTTTATTGAATGTGATTTTCAAAGTGTTTCCCGTTATGTAGAAGGGATATCATATTCTTTTAAGATACATGCTGAAACCTGAAGACTAAAATTGAAAGTTTCTTAAAAATCACCTTCAATATTACAGAAAAGTAAGTATATACAGATATCTAGACTAGTAAATATGGAACACGTGTGAAAGGGAGTTTATTTCTCTTGAATTACTGAAACTTACTTATCTTTTATGGGCTTGTAATTTTTTATGAATATTATAAAAGAGAATGAAAGCAGAAATTCTCAATATTAAAAGTATTTATACCTCATAACTTAAACATTTAACAATTATCTCTGCTCTAGAGACTCTCCTGCATTTGGCAAGTAACTTACTTTGTATTTCCCTTTTAGTGTACACAGAAATATTTTAGTTGATTAAAACAAAACAATCAGAAACACTTTTTAAGGAGATCTGCTCCTATTTCCATGAACACACTTCTGAACTAATCTTTAACCACATTCAAACTTCTTGGAGGCTGCACACAGCAACAGATATTAATAAGTCCTCAGGAGCACTACTTGGTTTACAAAATGCCCACTTCATGTGGTCCTTCTGCAGACTTAATTTTCTCAATTTTTTTTTCCACAATATATCTTCAGGTTCTATATTCTTTCAACTCTTGTCATGTAAGAATTCACATCTTACGTAGTTTTATAGATTAACTTCTTTATGGTATCTCATCTTCTCTCAAGATGTTTATGAAATATTTCTCACCAAATGAGAAATAAAAGCTTGGAAAACTGCAGCCACAATCTTGAGGAAGATGGCCAACCAGTACTTTTTGGGGGCTAAAGTGACTAAGTAGCAAAGGATAGCATCCAGAAGAGAGAACTTAAAAACATTATTGTTGGAACTGGGAAGACGTGATGAAGTAAGTTTCAGTTTATATTCACTTTCAGATCCATTGAACACTACACAGAAGACAAAGAATAGAACCCAACTATCAAAGCCTGAAGGTCACAACCCAGAGAAGCAGCCCAGTAAGCTTGTTGACATTTAGCCTTAAATAAATTTGTTACATGATTCAGATGGACAAGGCCAGTTGTATCACTTCTCTGAAAGAAAACTTCACATTCCAACATTTGCAAAATTTCAAATTCAGAAAGCTACTATTGCTCTTCATTGTCTAACACATATTTTATCCTGTTTCGCTTTGTTTTATTTAGAATATGTTATTGTCTAGAACATTTGATGAATAATTTCAAAAAGAATAGATTTGCAAATCCGATAAATAAAATGATGTGAAGAAGAGATGAAAGCTTCAGCTTTAATTGAAACATCTTCATAAACCCCTCATCCTCTTTCAAGTGTTTGGGAACATCACGGAAGAAAAGGCAAAAAGAATTAGAGTTGGAGGATAGGAAGTGGTACATTGCCTTTCGGACTAACATGGCTATTGTAATTGTTAGGGTCTGAGAGAAGTCCCATAAAAGACCACCAATCATGCATGCAATCAACAGGAGTGTTCTTTATTTCCAATATGTTGAGGTAGCAAATGGCAATCCCCAAAGAAGGTTGCAAGCTCCCTTTAAGCAGAGTTAGGGGAATTCAAGGGAAAAGGGATTAATCTGGTGTTGATTGTTGGAGGAAAGATTAGACTGGTAGCTGATTGGCTGGAAGTTGTAGTGATTAAGGGCTTGTTGGCTGGAGCTTAAGAAAAGCTATCTTTAGCTAGCAGAAGTCTAGAAGGAGGGGGATCTGCTGAGCCAGCAGAAGGCTGTGGGGAGCCTGCTGATTGGATGCCCCTGAGTTGTGGTATTCCAAGACCTGCTTGCTCAGCTCCAGCCAGTTCCATAAACTGAAACTAAGGCCTAGTCCCTGGCAGGGCTATCAGAAACCCGTCATGGCTCTGGTCTGGATCTCCTGACCTCTCATAGTCATGAACGCATCATGGCAGCTTGTGGTTGCCTGTAAAAGATCTATGCATGATCTAACACACTACAATTCTTAAATATAGGGTGTCTGTGTTCTCATGACCCAATCTTATATGGAGGAACTGTTAGCCATTGATAATTCATGCAGATAGGAGAATCATTGTTGGAGGGTATGGTCCCTGGCAAATTTCCAATAGTCCAGTAGATAACCTCACACACGTTGACATGAGAGCAGCACTCACTAGACTTAGTGGGTTACCAAAGCAGAAGAAAGATAATAAGAGGAGGGAAGAGGAGGAGATCACATTAGGTTGGGAGCAGGCCAGGCTTGGGAGGCATACAGGAAGTTGGAAGAGGGAAGTGTTCATTGTATATAGTAATATCTCATTGTATACATATATAAAATTCTTATAGATTAAAAATATTTTGAATCATAAATATCAGAGTGCTTTTGTGTGATAATTTAGTTTGATTCTTAAATATATTTAGATCATGAACTAAGATTTTAAACATATTTGTGTTTTTTTTTTTTTTTTTTTTTTTTTGGTTTTTTGAGACAGGGTTTCTCTGTCTAGCTTTGCACCTTTCCTGGAGCTCACTTGGTAGCCCAGGCTGGCCTCGAACTCACAGAGATCCGCCTGGCTCTGCCTCCCGAGTGCTGGGATTAACGGTGTACGCCACCAACACCCGGCACATATTTGTGTTTTAGAACAGCTAAATAACATGTTCAAGTCATCTATCCAATTTTACAACTTTTCTTATTTCATGTTGTTAAGTCTACTTTTAAACTTCACAATCTATCTCATATAATGTTCTCACTTGAAATGCTTTCTAATTAAGATTGTTTTAATTTATTGTCCTGGGGTTTTTAAATCTAGAAAATTAAAGCAAACTCTAACATCAAGTTACTTACAAATAACTGCTTGGAAAAATTAAGAATGTGGATTTATTTATGATCCCTTGTCCTTAAGTTCAAGCAAAACTCAACAAAAAGTAATTAAAGAGAAAAATGCAAAGCCTATTTCTTCACACTGCATACATAGAATTAAAATAATATGTCTTTCTTGAAAGCCACTGAATTTTTTTCAGAGGCTATCTCAGCACTGTAGAACTAAAGATTCTCTTAAATGAGTCAATTATGAAATGAGATGTTTTACTTACTGTGGATATCCCCAATGGGAATTGGATTGAACAAATATCCATTTCTTATTTATTATCCAACAATAACCCAAGATCATCCTGAATGGAATATATTAATTTGATGTATTAATATCATGTTATTAATAATTTAATATGATATGTGAATAGTCATTTGTATGGAAATTTTTAGGCTGAGTTGAATTTAAATCATTCAGATATATTTTCTTGCCTTCAAAATAAATGGAAACTATTTCAATGTCTAATCTGAGAACTCCCATTATCAATAACTTTAAGAAACCTTAAACATTGTTGTTTGCAACATGTTCAATTTCAGTGTATCTACTGCCAGATGAGGGGCATGCAGTACATTGCTTGCTTTAAGATCTTACTTTAAAAACCAGTATATATTTTAATGTAACTCTGTTATTTTGAGAATATTTATTTCAATTTCAAACAATGTCTAGTGAACTGTTTACATAGCAAAACAAAAAGTCATTACTGTGAAAAAAGGACTTGGGGAGAAGGGAATTTGACAGTTTTGGGAAGGAGTTAGTAGAGTTACATGATTGAAATTGTTGAAGAACAAATTTAAAAAAGTTATTCACATACTGATTCACTTTTTTAAAAGTATCATTTTTATAGCTATTAAATCTATAGAACAATATTAAATAAAAATTACAGAAAAAATTAAATTTTAGAAAATAACTGTAAGATGCATGAAATAAGTGCTGGGAACCTCGCTAGTACCTGCCATTCTGTGTCACTACCTATTGTGTAGTCACAGTGAAGGTCTGTTATTTCCCTGATGCACAGTGACCCACACAAACAGACCCATGTGTGTTCACATACACACAGACACACATAATAAAACTTTTCCTGGACAATCACAATGGTGTGTTGTATGACCTATCACAAGGTTAAATGGCAAAGATGGAAAGGTGGATTGGATTGACTTCATGTGAAAATTCTCCCCTTGCCTAACAGCTGGCTGCCTCTCTTGATGTGCTCTGTCATGCCTTTCCTCTGTGCATCTCTGTTTTTGAGTCTCAGTCTTTCTCTATTTCTTCAAGTTGTTCTTAATTAACTGCGATGACTATTGTAGATCGAATCTCCAAATAATTCCACATTCTAAGATCAGTACATTATAACTCATGATATGAATGGCTTGCTTCATTCCAGCCTGTACAGAAGAAAAAGACACACATATTAAATCCTGAGGTATCAACTTTAATAGTAGACATAGCTAAATGAAAGACATCTTGTCTTCCCAGACTTAAATTGGTGTAATCTCAATTTACTAAAATAATATCCTTACCAGTATTCAACACCACTTGAAACACACACACACACACACACACACACACACACACACACACACACACAAACTGTATCATATTCTATTATAAAATTTAAGACTATCAAAAGCTAGCATATTTTTCAAAAGAAGAAACAACCCTAGAAAATTGACATTTCATGATTTCAAATGTATTATAAAATATAGGAACTTAAGATGCTGTATTACTATATTGATCAGTATAGAGATGAATTAAATAAATTAGAATATTCATCAATATACTCTCTTATATGGAGCAAGCACTAAGTTAATTCAGTTCAGTATCTTTAACAAATATAAAGGTGAAGTTGGATCATAATGTACAAAATAAAGTTAGATCTTTACATACTACCATGTGAAAATTAATTCAATAATATGGACCTGTGGCCTAAATGGAAGAAGCAAAACTATGATATGTTTAAAGAAAATAAAAACAAATTGCATCGCAATATTAAATTGGCATTGCTCTTTCAATATCACATAAAAAACACAGTCCACCCCCCAAAAATAAACAATCAAAAATATTTGGACATCATGGTACAATTTGTGAATGTATAAACACAAACTGAGAAAAAAGGAAAGCACATATCAAGAGGAAATGCTTGCCAATTAACTCTCATATAAAGGAACAATATCCAGAAGATATAGGGGACTCTTAGAGCAAACAAGTTCAAAATACACAAAGAAAATGAAAAACATGTCTCCAAGAAAATGGAAGGTAAATGAACATTAAAAAGTGTAGTAAAAAAAACAAAGATACTGAAATATTTGTGCAGAGCTAGCGAGAATGTAACAAAGGAAACTTTCAGAAAGTGGCTTTGTTGTTCTTCACAAGAAAATGATAAATTTCATGCAGAATTCCTAAATAACCCAACCACTTATTGCTAGGTACATATACAAATAATCTGAAGGACCGTTTCTTTAGTAAATGTGTATGACCACTACTCAGACCAAAAATTAGAAGTGTTTGCAATAACATAATGGAAATGTAGTATTATTAATAGAGGTGCATTTTTAACAAAAAGAATGAAAATTAAATTTTGATAATTTTACAGTATGGCATGAATGGACCTCAAACATGTCATGTTATGTTACATAAAATGAGACAGACTCACAGAATATGCTAAATGACTCCTCTTTAATAAAGTTTCTAAAATAAACAAATTTATACACAATAGAAGTAGATTTTAGAGTACCAGGCACAGAGAAATGAGGAAATGAGATGAAGAGTTACAATTTAGAACATATATATGTATATGTATGATAATTGTCTTTAAATAAATACATGATTTATATTTATGTTTTATTTTCTCAAGTGATAATATTTTATTCATTTTTCCTCAAAATGTACCTGAAAAATGGTTTATACTTAATTATTGCATTGATTCAGGTTGCAATTCTCTAACATTAAAAGAAATGAGCATCAAAAGTTTTATCTCTCTCTCTCTCTCTCTCTATATATATATATATATATATATATGTACATATATATATATCACATATGTATATGTGTGTGTGTGTATAATTTCAAACTGATCAATCTAAAATAGGATATTTTTTCATTGTTCAATCACAAAAGAAGACTAGGTCAACAAGTTAATTGCTGTTGTGAATTATACAACTAATGATTTCTAAAATGCTATGGATCTGTATTTTTTGGATTCTCTTTTTGTGGATACAGACAGTGATTATTTCACCCAAATCTTGGAAGAGCTATGAGCCTAGTGGCCTTGTGATCTGATCTATACTCATCACTGTGGCTGTTACTGGCATCTGCACTCTCAGGAAGGATACTACTGTGAGGCTTCCCTCACATATGTGAGCCTCAGTCTCCTATTTGTTCCTTCCTTGCTCAAGTACATTTGTTTTCACTTAGATAAAGAAAGTAGTGTATCTGGTCTCTAATAGGTGCCATCAGTCAAAGGGTCCTTAATGCCACAATCACAGTCCCTCCAAAAACAACAACAAAAACAAAACTGAGCAACCCTTTGTTTAAAATCTCCAGCCAGTGTCAGCAGCAGGACTCTGTTGTTTCTTTGCATTGATTTTCATTATTTTCATCAAGTATCCAAGGAAAATTAGCAAGCTAGGCAATCAATTTCAATTCTGAATCTGAGACATTCCAGGTACTATAGTTCTTCCACTGTTCGAAAGCATATTTTAATCTTCTTACTTTTTTTAAACTGTTAATAGTATTTAGCTGTAATATAGATACAACAGTGATGTGATTAGTTTTTTTTTCCAATTTTTCTTTTATTGAAAATTATTTTCATACAAAATATTCGAATTACTATTTCTCTTCCCCCAACTCCTCTGAGATCCTCCCCACTTCCTGTTCCTTATAGAGCCATGTGTTTTCAGTCAATCCCTAGAAAACAAGCAGGTATCTAATGTAGAGCAATAAAATAAGATAAGATAAAACAAAAGCAGAATGGAACAAAACAATAAGCAGAAAAACATCAAAAGAAAAAGAACAAGAAACACATAATAGACAAAGAGACACACACAGAGTAACCCCATAAAAACATAAAACCAGAAGCTATAACACATATGAAAAGGACCTGTAAGGTTAACAAAAAGCAAAAAAATGCCTGACAAAACATTATGATACAAAAGACTTCCAAGGAAGCCATTGAGTTAGTTTTGTGTTAGCCATCTTCTACTGTACATGGGATGTGCCCTTAAGAGTGGTATGCCAAATGAGACTTTATTGGAGAAAACTAAGTTTTCATTTGCCTATATCTCTTGGAGATAGCTTCTGGATTAGATAAGGGTGGTTGTGTCCATATCCCCTCTCAGTGCTAGAGCCCCATGTGGTGCAGATTCATACAGATCCTGTGCATGCTGCCGGAGTCTATGTGAGTTCTTATGAGTGTCAGACCAGCTCTGTTTACAGGGGCTTGTTTCCTTGGTGTCCATTTTCTACTCTGGCCCTTACAATCTTTCTGCCTCCTCTTACATGGGATTCCCTGAGCCTTAAGGGAAGAAATTTGATGAAGACATCCCACTTAGGAGTGAATGAATATTTCAAGGTATCTTCCTCTCTGCCCGTTGCCCAGCTGTTGGTCTCTGTGTACTTTTTCTTGTCTACTGTAGAAAGAGGTTTCTCTAATGATGGGTGAGCAAGGCACCAATCTATGTTTACAGCAGAATGATGTTAGTTATTTTATTATTACAGCGCTTCAGAAGGGATGTAGTAATGTTCTTTTTGAAGAACTTTGATATTTGGTTTTCTGTTTTGTCCCTGGCCTATCTGGTCACAGGTTCTTGATGAGTTGAGTGGGATTAGGGATGAGTTGCATGTGATGGAACAGGCCTTAAATCCAATCAGGTATTCATGAGATACTTCCTCCAACTCTGTGCCATTATTGCACCAGCACAATCTTGCATGCAGGTCACTATCTTGACCAAAGGTTTTGTAGCTGAGTTGTTTAACGTTCTCCTTTGGTTGTGAAGAGTACTTTCCAGTATCCTGAACACTAACCAGTAGGGGTGAAGGCTCTAGGTAGGAATCATCTTGACTTCTCCATGTTCAGTGAGATGTGTAGCTGTTGTCTTTGCCAATAAGGCCTTAATGTCAGGGTATGAAGAACAGCAAACACCCTCGACAATAGTCAGGATGTCTACATGGGACCCCTTTGGCCAAAGCTTAATTGGGTGTCACACATTCTGGGACATCGAGGCTTCATTATGTGACAATAGATGCACAGTTGGGGCTCCGACACCCACCTCACTATTGGGCAATCTAATTTAGTTTGACATCATACAAGTATATATGTTAGGAAGCTTCTAGTGTGTTAATTTTTCATGTGACCCCTGAAATGCGCTTTAGGTATAGCTTCACCCCCCCATGTACTACCTCCCTTTCCCTTCTTTTTTCTCTCTTCCCTTTAAACTCCCTTCCCTGTGCTGCTTGTTCATCTATAACTATCCATTCTATTTCTCTGTTATTAGGAGATCCATCTCTGCCCTCTATTCCCTACCTACCCACCTTATTTACAAAGATTGCAACTTGCTTTAATTTACTCAGCAACTAATATCCATGCCAGGAGTCATGAAATAAGTACAGCAGATGACAATTAATATCAGATGTCAGATCACCAGAAGTTCAACACTCTGGTGGAAATACCTTATTCAAGGTTATAAGAATATAGACTCCAGAATATCTTTTGTTTATGCTGTGATTTCACACTATTGCTGCTACATGCTTTTCTCTGGTATTTGATATGATGTATTTATTTATGGCAAGTCCACCCCTCCCTGCTTTGTAGTGTGTTTATCCCATTATTACATCTCAATCTAATGGGCATTTATCTGTGGATTACCAGGAAGATGCTATATAATTTTGATACAGTCGGGGCCTATTGACTTTCATTAAAAAGCTATTATACATCACAGATCAGGTTGATATAGGAAAATAGTTGATTTTTCCACAGCTGTTAAGACAGCTGTACACCATTAGTTGATTTAAAGCTTCAAAGTAAGTTTAGATTAGACCAGGTGACTTGCTAATGGTTTTTAAGATAAACTGTTCCCAGGAAAAGAAGTCCATTTCACAAGGATATACAGCCAGGTGTCTGATTTGTGGAACCAAGGTTAAGGGTGCAAAGCAACTTAAGTGCTATACCAGTTTCTCTTAGTAGGTCTGGTGATAACATAGGACAGCAATAAATGCTCTGCACAAATTCCTAATCTCAGGTTTATGATACAAGCATCTAATTTGAAGACTCAAAATTCAAACTACTAACTGTTCTTTATGTTGTGTCCTGAAATTTTGTAGCAGGGAATAGTTAACCGAGATCTAGAGATAAAAAACAACTTTTTCTTAGAGACACTGCAGGGGAAAATTTTCCAACTGGCCAGGGCTACAGAGAAAAATATGACTTCATAGCCCTGAGAAAGAGTTTCAAGTTTTTTTTTTCCATCACAGGCAATTTATTTTGTTCTATTCATTCACAGTTAATACAGAAAATACTTGGAAACATTTCCATATAATGTTTGACACAGAAATCATCAAATAGAAGTATACAATGTTGACAGGAGGCAGTACATTTATAATTAATAATTTATAACCCCAAATGTATTTATAAATTAGAAATGGAAAGATCTACAAATGAAATTATGAAGGTTCACCAAAGTCATTTAATCTGTCAGTTTCTCATTCATTTTTATATCTTAATAATATTCTATTGTATGAATAAGCCACATTTTATTTCTCTCCAGTATTTGATAGCTATTTGAGTTGTTTTAACTTTTTTACTATTAGCAACACACTGCTGTAAACTTTCATGTACATGTTTCATAGGTGCACATTTTCAGTAGTTTGAGGATATATTCCTAAGGGTAGAATTGTTGAGTAACAAAGTAACAATGTTTCGCATTTTGACCAACCACCAAACTGTTTTGCCAAAGTGGCACACCATTTTACAATCTCACCAAATCCTTGTTTTTAAGGCTCTGATTTTTGTACAAAAGCATTCAATCATTCTGTCAGACCAAACCAGGAAAAGTAAGCTATAGTTCAGAGCTGTTCTATTCCATTTACTATGCAAAGCCATTCTTGGCGTTTGCAAATCTCAGCCCTTTTGAGTATTCTTGCAATGTTCACCTTTTCCTCCACCACTTTTTTTTTCTTTTTTCTTTCTGGTTTATTTCTATCTATTACAAATGTATAAAAAATCCTCCATCAACGCTGCTGTAAGCAGCAGAACCTTGAGAAATATACCTTTGGTTTGCCTCAGAAAAGGAACACATATTGCACTGTAAAGTTTATAAAATTGGCACAAAATATTGTGATAATGTTACAATACCAGTTTTAAGAGTTCAGTGACTAATGGGGAGCTGATGGGATACATGCAGAACTGTGAAAGCGATCTCACTTAGCCAGATGTACATGTAGACTGTAAATCTACATTCAGATCATTTCTGAACTAAGACTATCATCTCAGTTTATCTGTTGAGGTCAACCAGGAAACCCTAGAATATACCTTGATTTTTGCAAAAAACAAAATAGGAGGAGGGGTTTCTTCAGCATTTCAGTCCACAAGTAACACTATCCTAACAGGCGAAGTGTTCTCTCACTGTCAACATAGAATGAACTGCTGCTGGAGGTCAACTTGGGTTTTAATTTGCATTAGCACTTACATGCATAGTAGTCCAAGTTGTTGACCTCATGACTTTAAAAAGTAACTCTAAAAAAGTAAAATGGCCCTTCTTGGAAGACTAAAGAAAGACATCCAGCCACAGTTGTAAAAAGTCTCATCAAAACAATATACCCTTTTATGAATTACACCTCAATTAAAAAAAAAAGTAGCCCCAAATAAGAAGCAGCTCTGAAAAAGAAAATATAACTTAAGATATTTGAAAAAATACTTGCAGCTTGATCTGCACTGACAATGATTGTCGAAGCCTAGAATTCAACATTTACAAATTCTCATTCACACACACAAAACACCACTATTATCACACAACTTGTGTCTTGAGAGAATCTTCTGCTTTTTAAATCTTTGGCCTCCCAGTCAATCCCAAGTTCAACCAACTTTAACTAAAACTTCACTCAGAATTTCACCAAGCTTTTCACCCACACATTAATGCTTGTCGTATCTTTCATCAACTGTCAAAATCTGAAGCCTGCTCAGAGATCGCCAGGTAAAAGAAAATAAATGAAATACACAGAGGTTATTTCAAAACAGAACATGACCATCATCCAAGAAAAAAAAAATGTCACAATTCCCGATTGGGATCATCTTTTGTTTCCCACGTTAGACTATTTCACACTCCGGCATTGGCCAAAGGACACGAGAGCTGGTTCTGGAGCATACAGTTTCTCACACAGATGTCCCCAGAGGAATACCAGAGACAAAGTCATTTGAGGCCTCTCCCGTACAGGGGCAGTGAGGGAGGACACCCACTAGTTTGTGGAGATCCCTGAGAGAGTATGATTCTTAAAATCTGGACTGTACATAATTCACATCAGCCCTGTTCAGGTACTTACTGGAAGAAAGATGCAGCTGTTTGCCAGAACTCAGCACTCCACTCTAGATCTCTGCTGCCTTAGTCTCCATCGCGGATTTCCGAGTTCTGGTAGTTACCTGGACCACTGAGGCATTGCCAAAAGAATTCTTCTCTTTTGAAACATCCTTTTTCTCTAGATATTAGGATAGCTACACCAGCTTGTTTCTTAGGTCTATTTGCTTGGAAAGCCTTTTCCCAGCCCTTTACTCGGAGGTAGTGTCTATCTTTGAAGTTAAGGTGTGTTTCTTGTATGCAGCAGATGGATGGGTTCTGTTTTCTTATCCATTCTGTTAGCCTATGTCTTTTTATAGGTGAGTTGAGACTATTGATATTGATGGATATTAATGACCAGTGATTGTTAATTCCTGTTATTTTTTGTGGTTGTGTTGTGTTGTCCTTCTGTGGTGTATGTTGGTGTGGGATTATCTATTGCTTGATTTTTCATGGATGTGTTTAGCTTCTTTGGGTTGAATTTTCCCTTCTAGTGCTTTCTGTAGGGCTGGGTTTGTAGACAGGTATTGATTAAATCTGGTTTTATCTTGGAATATTTTGTTTACCTCGCCTATGGTGATTAAGAGTTTTGCTGGGTATAATAGTCTGGGTTGGCATCCGTGGTCTCTTAGTGTCTGCATGAGATTTGTCCATGATCTTCTAGCTTTCATAGTCTCTATTGAGTAGTCTGGTGTTATTCTGATGGGTTTACCTTTATATGTTACTTGGTCTTTTTCCTTTGCGGCTCTTAATATTTTTTCTTTGTTCTGTGTGTTTAGTGTTTTGATTATTATGTGGCGAGGGGACTTTTTTTTTGGATCCAGCCTATTCGGTGTTCTGTAAGCTTCTTGTATCTTCATAGGTATTTCTTTCTTTAGGTTAGGAAAGTTTTCTTCTATGATTTTGTTGAATATATTTTCTGTGCCTTTGAGTTGGTATTCTTCTCCTTCTTCTATCCCTATTATTCTTAGGTTTGGTCTTTTTATGGTGTCCCAAATTTCCTGGACGTTTTGTGTTACGACTTTTTTGTCTTTAGTGTTTTCTTTGACGAATCTATTTTCTCTATCGTGTCTTCAGTATCAGAGATTCTCTGTTCCATCTCTTGCAATCGGTTGGTTATGCTTGTTTCTGTAGTTCTGGTTTGTTTTGTCAGGATTTCTATTTCCAGCATTCCCTCAGCATGTGTTTTCTTTATTGTCTCAAATTCATTTTTCAGATCTTGGAATGTTTCTTTCATCTGTTTAATTGCTTTTTCTTGGCTTGATTTGATTTCTTCCCATTTTTTATTCGTTTTTTCTTCCATTTCTTTAAGGGAGTTTTTTATTTCCTCTTTAAAGGAGTTTTTCATTTCCTCTTTAAGGGAAGTTTTTATTTCCTCTTTAAGAGAGTTTTTCATTTCCTCTTTAAGGAAAGTTTTTATTTCCTCTTTAAGGTAGTTTTTCATTTCCTCTTTAAGGAAAGTTTTTACTTCCTCATTGAGGGAATGTTTTATTTCTTCTTTAAGGGCCTCTATCATCTTCTTAAAGTCATTTTTAGGGTTGATTTCTTCTGTTTCTTCTGTCATGGTATGTTTAGGTCTTGCAAGTGTAGAATCACTAGGTTCTGATGTTGCCATATAGGTCTTTATGTTATTGCCTGTATTTTTGCGCTGGCGTCTACTCATCTTTTCCTCTGTGCGGTGCAGGTGTCTGTGTCTGAGAGTGCCTCTCTTGTTCTAATTTTTAGTCTTGGTTTAATAGGGGTTCTTGGTTAAATTGGTGCTATTGGGCTGTTTCTTCAGGGACAGCTGATTTCAGTCGGTGAATTATATACTCATGATTCTGGTGATCTGGTTTGGTGTATGGGTAGCGCCTTCTTCTGTGTTCCCAGGTCACGTTTTGTTCATTTGTCAACTCCTCAGCTGATCTTGTTTCTTCAGACTTCAAACTGTAGGCATCTGAATCCTCTCCCAGATGGGTTTCAGCTGAGCAGGGTAGTCTCACCAACACCTCCAAGTTGTTGGTTTTCACAGGATCAGCAGTTGGGCCCTGGGTTGTCCCCAGACGGAGTGCCCAGACTCGCCCTGGTTCCGACCCACGGAGATAGCCTCCTCCCCAGGGGTTGGGGCCAGGGGCGTCCCCGCTCCAAGATGCATCCGCCCCTCTCTGTCCCCGGGCCTGTCCACTCCTGTGGCCCGCCGCCACAGGCCCACCTGCATCCACTTGTCTCAACCACCGGGCCTGTATGTCCCTGTCAGCTGCCGCTGGGTCTGTCTGCCTCTGTGGGCCACCAACGGGCCTGTATGTCTCTGCCGGCTGCCACCACGGGCCCAGCTACCTCTGCTTGTCACCACCGCCGGGCCCATCCACCTCTGCGGGCTGCCACCGGGCCTGTATGTCTCTGCCGGTTGCCGCTGGGCCTGTATGTCCCTGTCGGCTGCTGCCACCGGGCCCCTCCACCTCCGCAGGTCACAGACCTGTCCACCTCCGTCTACTTATCTCCACCGCAGGGCCTGTCCACCTCCGTTTGCTTATATCCGCCGCAGGGCCTGTCCACCTCTGTGGGCAACCGCTGGGCCTGAATGTCTCCGCCAGCTGCCGCCGGGCCTGAATGTCCCCGTCGGCCGCCGCCGGGCCCGTCCACCTCCGAGGGCTGCCGCCACAGGCCTACCTGCATCTGCTTGTCTCCGCCATCTTCTCAAGTTTTGTTTTTTATAGTTTAAAGTTACACACAGAACAGAAAATTAATTTTAAGATTTAAAGTGCTTTTAGTGTCACTGTGCCTTGGAGAGTGCTGAGTTAGCTCATCTGCACTCATCCCTGGGCATGGTGGGGTGCTTCCAGCTGCAATGCTACTTACTCAGGGCTGCACTCTCCCTGACAATACATCCCTCTCGCTGTAAACAATTTAAGTTCAACAGTGCCTGACATTTTTATGATTGTTAATCACAAAATGTTAATTTTAAATGTTTTTATACTGAAAAGTATAGGATATAGTACACAATTTCCTTATTTTTCTTAGACTCCTCAATAGTTTCATCTTATAACGTCTTTAAAATCCTTTATAAGATTATCTGTTACCAAAAAAAAAAAATTATCTCTTACCATAGGCACTAAGCTCCAAAAAGCCAGCTTATGCACTGGGACAGGTCCTGATCCCACTGCATGGGGGCCCCCTAAACAGTTCAAACTAAACAAATGTCCTGCTTATCCAGCAGGCCCAGTCCAGTACCATGGGGGCATGGGGGCTCCTCAGCTATTGGTCCACAGTTCATGTGTTTCCACTACTTTGGCTAGTTGTCTCTGTACTTTTTCCAATCATGGTATCTACATATCTTGCTCATAGAATCCCTCCTCTCTCTCATGGATTGGACTTCTGGAGCTCTGCCTGGGACCCAACAGTGGATTTCTGCATCTGCTTCCTTCAGTCACTGGATGAGGGTTCTATGATGACAGTTAGGGTATTCAGCCATCCAATCACCAGAGTAGAAAATACCTAACAATCCAATTTAAAAATGGGCTACAGAGCTAAACAGAGAATTCTCAACAGAAGAATCTCAAATGGCTGAAAGACATTTAAGGAATTGCTCAACATCCTTAGTCATCAGGGAAATGCAAATCAAAATGACTCCGAGATACCATCTTATACCTGTCAGAATGGCTAAGATAAAAAAAAAAAAAAACACTGAAGACAGCTTATGTTGGAGAGGATGTGGAGCAAGGGGAACACTCCTACACTGATGGGAATGCAAACTGTACAAGCACTTTGGAAATCACTATGGTGGTTTCTCAGAAAATTGGGAATCAATCTTCCTCAAGACCAAGCTATACCACCTTTGAGCATATACCCTAGGAATGCTCAATCATACCACAAGGATAAATGTTCAACTATGTTCATAGCAGCATTATTTGTAATAGTCAGATCCTGGAAACAACCTAGATGCCTGTTAACTGAAGAATGGATAAATAAAATGTGGTACATGTACACAATGGAGAACTACTTAGTCGAGAAAAACAGTGCCATTATGAGGTTTGCAGGCAAATGGATGAAACTAGAAAATATCATCCTGGGTGAGGTAACCCAGACTCAGAAGGACAAACATGGTATGTATTCACTCATAAGTGGATACTAGATATAAAGCAAAAGATAACTAGACTGCCACCCACAGCTCCAGGAAAGGAGGACCCATCTCAACGATGCAGAAATGGATGAGATCTACATGAGCAAACTGCGGTTGAGTGGGAGTAATGGAGGGCAAGAGAAAGGGGATGAGAGCTTAGAGGAGTGGGAGGTTCGAGCTGGAAAGGGAAGAGGGTGGGAGAGCAAGGAAAGAGATACTATAATAAATGAAGACACCATGGGAATAGGAAGAAGCAGAGTGTTAGGGAGGTTCCCAGGAATCCACAAAGATGACTCCAACATAGACTACTGGCAGTAGTCAAGAGGGTGCCTGAGTTGATATGAATTTTTTAATTTTTTATATATTTTGATATCAGCTGTATATCAAATAGGTAATTTTTAAAAATCTTTACCCATTCTGTAGGCTGCTGCCTTGTTCTAATGATACTAACCTTTGCTATGCAGAAACTTTTCAGTTTCATGAGGTCCCACTTATTAATTATTGATCTTAGTGCCTCTGCTCATTGTGCTCTGTCCATGCACTCTTTTTCTGTGCCAATGAGTTTGAAACTAGTCCCCTCTTTCTCTTCTATCAGGCTCAGAGTATCTAGTTTGATATTGAGGTATTTGATTCATTTGGAGGTTAGTGTCGTGCTGTGTAATAAGTATGGATCTTTGTGCATTCTTCTACATGCAGTCATCCAGTTTAACAAGCACCATTTGTTGAAGATTCTGTCTTATTATCATTGTACATTTTTAATGTCTTTATCAAACTTCAGGTGTCCATAACTGTTTGGATTTATGTCTAAATCTTCTGTTTGATTCCATTAATCAATGTGTCCTTTTTGTGTTAATGCCATCCTGTTTTTATTACTAATTCTCTGTTGTACAATGTGAAATAAAAGTTATAGATACCTCCGATGGTTCTTTTATTATTCAAGATTGCTTTATCTATTTTGGATTTTTCATGTTTCCACGTGAAGCTGAAAATTAGCTTTTCAAGTTCAGTGAAGAATTTTAGACGAGATTGTATTGAATCTGTAGATTGATTCTGGTAGGATTGTAATTTTTGTCTTATTAATTCTAAATATCTATGCACATAGATGTTCTTTCCATTTTTCTGATACTTTCTTAAATTTCTTTCTGCAAAGACTGGAAGTTTTTTGTTTTGTTTTGTTTTTCTTTCAAACAAGTCTTTTATATGCTTTGTTAGAGTTACCCCAATATATTTTATATGATTGAGGCTACAGCAACCTAAAAATTATATTTGTATTGAGGCTATTGTAAAACATGTTATTTCCCTGATTTTTTTTCTCAGTCTGTTTGTCATTTGTATATAGAGTGGCTACTGAGTTTTATGTGTAAAATTTGTATCCTTCTACAATGCTGAAATTGTTCATCAGCTGCAGGAGTTCTTTAGTAGAAATGTTAGGGTCACTTATACAATCACATCATCTGCAAATAAAGCCAGTTTGACTTCTTTCCTTCCTTTTTGTATTCTATTATCTCCTGTTTTCTTTTTTTCTCTAGCTAACACTTCAAATACCATGCTGAATATGTATGGAGAGAGTGGAAAATTTTGTCTTGTTCCTGATTTTAATGGAAATATTTTGAGTTTTTCTCCATTTACATTGATGTTGGGAATAGGCTTTCTATACTTTATATTTATTGTGTTGGGGTAAATCTATTTTATCTCTAACATCTTTAGGACTTTTATCATTAAAGATTTTGGGTTTTGTCAAAGACCTTTTCTACATCTAATGAGATGATTATGTGTTTTTTTTGTAATCTTTCAGTATGTTTATATAGTGGATTGTATTTATCGATTTTCATATGTTGACCCATCTTTGGGATGAAACCTTAATCACAGTGGATAAAGTGTGTTTATGAATTTGTTTTGGAAGTATTTTATTGAAAATTTTTGTATCTATGTCCATAATGGAAATTGATATGTAATTATCTTTCCTTCTTTAGTCTATTTTTTCCCCCTGAGGGTTTTTCTGTGTAGCTGTGGAGCCTGTCCTGGATCTCACTTTGTAAGCCAGGCTGGACTCAAACTCACAAAGATTCACCTGGCTCTGCCTCCCGAGTGCTGGGGTTAAAGGTATGTGCCACCACTGCCCGGCTCCTTCTTTAGTCTTTATGTAGCTTGTGTATCAGATAAACTATGGCCTCATAATAAATTAATTTATAAAAAAAAAAAGAATTGGGCATTGGTATTTCTGTCTTTATTTTGTGGAACAATTTTGGAGGTAATAATACTAACTCTTCTTTGAAATTATGGAAGTAGTCTGCACTAAAACAATTTGATCCATGGCTTTTGTTGGTTGGAAGACTTTTAAAAACTGCTTCTATTTTACTGAGGGTTATAGGTCTTTTTAAGTTGATTATGGATCATGATTTAACTTTGGTTGCTGTTACATATGGAGAATATTATCCATTTCTTTCATATATTCTAATAGTTATACAGATTTTAGTTATGTCCTTATGATTCTTTGGACTCTCTATTTATTGTAATATGTTCCAATTCCTTTACAATTTTGTTAACTTGGATCTTTTATCTCCATGTTTTAGTTAATTTGGCTAAGGGTTTGTCAATGTTATTGATTTTCTCCAAAACCAAGTTTTGATTCTTTGTGCTTGTTCCTTATTTATGTTTGTATTTTATTGATTTCATTTTTTTTTTTTTATTATTTGGTACCATCTACTCCTTTTTGGTGTAATTTCTCCTTCTTTCAAGTGTACCATTAAGTTACTATTGTGAAATCTTTCCAATGTTTTTTCTATGTAGCCACTTAGAAAATTTGTCTCATAGAACTGTTTTCATTGTGTTCCACATGTTTGGTATGGTAAATATTCATTTGTCTCATAGAACTGTTTTCATTGTGTTCCACATGTTTGGTATGGTAAATATTCATTCTCACTCAATTCAAGAAAGTCTTTAATTTTGTTCTTGACTGATTTTTATTTGTTAGTGAAGATTTCAGTTTCCATGGGTTTGTAATCTTTCTGTTGTTGATATCTAGATTTTCTCTGGTGGTCAAACAGCAAAGTATTATTTTAATTTTTTTTTTATCTCTTGAGACTTGCTTTGTTTTTTTTTTTTTTTTTGTATGTGGCCAGTTTTGGAGAAAGTTTTATGAGCTGCTGAAATTAAAATATATTCTTTGCTCTGCATCCTCTCTAACAAAGACTGTCATTGGTGTTTTGATCATAGCCATTCTGACAGGTATAAGGTGGTATCTCAGTGTTGTTTGGTTTGCATTTCTCTGATGACTAAGGATGTTGAGCATTTCCTTAAATGTCTTTCAGCCATTTGAGATTCTTCTTTTGAGAATTCTCTGTTTATCTCTGTAGCCCATTTTTTAATTGGATCGTTCAGTATTTTGATATCTAGTTTCTTGAGTTCTTTATATACTGTGGAGATCAGTCCTCTGTCAGATGTGGGGTTGGTGAAGGTCTTTTCCAATTCTGTAGGCTGTCATTTTGTCTTATTGACTGTGTCTTTTGCCCTAAAAAAGCTTCTCAGTTTCAAGAGGCCCCATTTATTAATTGTTTCTTTCAGTGTCTGTGCTACTGGTGTTATATTTAAGAAGTGATCTCCTGTGCCAATGCATTCAAGAGTACTTCCTACTTTCTCTTCTATCAAGTTCAGCATAACTGGATTTATGTTGAGGGCTTTGATCCACTTGGACTTAAGTTTTGTGCATGTTGACAGATGTGGATCTATTTGTAATCTTTTACATCTTGACATCCAGTTATGCCAGCACCATTTGTTGAAGATTCTTTTTTCCATTGTACAGTTTTGGCTTCTTTTTCAAAAATCAGATATTCATATGTATAACAGGAATCTTAGAGAGTCTTATTAATAAAATCAAACCCGGGACCAGTTATTGGGGTGAAATGCTAGAAGATCAGAGAGACAGAACAAGGCACAGCTAACCTCACCTGGCCAACTTCTCGGCTGGTCTTATTTCCTCAGACTGGAGGCCTCTGTGTCCTCATACCCGAATGGCTCTCAGCCGAACTGTGCTGCTAGAAGCCTGAAAGCTTAACCAGCCAAATGCTTAACCAGGCCAAATGCTACTAGTTTCTGGTCCTCATGCCTTATATATCTTTTTGCTTTCTACCAAAACTCCCTGTGGGATTAAAGGCTCGCTTTCTGGGATTAAAAGCATGTGTCACCATGCCTAGCTCTTTCCAATGTGGCCTTGAAATCACAGAGATCCAGAGGGATTTCTACCTCTGGAGTGCTAGGATTAAAGGTGTGAGTGCCACCATTTTCTAGCCTTTGTATCTAGTGGCTGTTCTGTCTCTAACCCCAGATAAATTTATTAGGCCCAAAATATTTTGGGGAACACAATACCACCACACATATGTGTGTGGATAAATGTCAGGGTCTTCAATTTGATTCCTCCACTGTTGGTGGGACTTCAAACTTGTACAACCACTGTGAAAATAAGTATGGTGGTTTCTCAGAAAATTGGGACTCGATCTACCGCAAGACCCAGCCATACCACTCTTGGGCATATACCCAAGGAATGCTCAATCGTACCACAAAGAGACATGCTCAACTATGTTCACAGCAGCATTATTCATAATAGCCAGAATGTAGAAACAATCTAGATGCCTGTCAACTGAAGAATGGATTAAGAAAATGTGGTATATATACACAATGGAGTACTACTCAGCAGAGAAAAACAATGACAGCATGAAATTTGTAGCCAAATGGATGGAACTAGAAAATATCATCCTGGGTGAGGTAACCCAGACCCAGAAGGACAAACATGGTATGTACTCACTTATAAGTGGATACTAGATATAAAGTAAAGAACAATCAGACTGCAACCCATAGATCCAGGGAGGCTACATAGCAGGGGGGACCCTAGGATGACTGTGGCTTATAATAAGTTTTGGTTTTACTCAAACACTGGGCAAGCATCAGTGAAATATTTCACTATTAGGATAAGAATTTGTAATGCATCAAGCTGATGATATATATATATATATATATATATATATATATATATATATATATATATATAGTTTGTTTGTTTGTTTGTTTGTTTGTTTGTGTGAAATGTTCTGCAAGTATCTGTAAGGTCCATGTGTTTTATGACATCATTTAGCTTCAGCTAAATGTTAATCTATTAGATCTGTCTTAATATGTTATTTGGTCTTTTACCCTTTCAGCTTTTAATATTATCTCTTTTTTGTATTTGTTTAGTATTTTGATTATTATATATCATAAGTAACTTCTTTCCTTGTCTAATTTATTTGGTGTTCTCTATACTTCCTGTACTATGACAGGTAACTCTTTCTTTGGGTTGGGGGAATTTTTTTTCTATGATTTTGTTAAAAATGTATTCTGTACTTTGACTTGGATTTCTCCTTCCTCTATTAATATTATACATATATTTGGTCATTTCTTGGTGTCCTAGATGATTCATGTCTGGTTTTTTGGTTTTTTTTAGAATTTTTTCTTTGATAACACTATTTATTTGTTCTGTCTTTTCCTCACTGCCTGAGATTATCTCTTTCATCTCTTGCATTTTATTGGTGAAACTACCTCTGAAGTTCTCATTTGAGTTCCTAAACTTTTCCTTTTCAGTTTTCTCTCACTTTGAGTTTTCTTCAGTGACTCTGTTTCTATTTCCATGTCTTGAACTCTTTTCTTCCTTTCATTCCATTATTTGTTTGTTTTCATAGATGTCATCAATGTTTTTATCCATATCACCTTGAAGGTCCTATATCGTATTCTTAATAGCTATTTTGGAACTGTTTATTGTACTTACAACATTAGAATTGCTTGGTTTTAGTGGAGACATAATATTCTGGCCATTCTGGTTTTTGTTTTCATGCTGGTATCTAGGCATCTATTTGGGGGATAATTGTAATTTTAGGTATTGATACCTGGTTTTGACTTTGTTGGGTGTATATTGAATTCCTTGTTTTCTGTTGCCCTCTGTGATTCTTTGGAGAGTATAGTGGCTGTGGGCTGCTTGGTAATGAATACTCCTGAGATCCTGCCAGAGGTAGCTATAAGTGGTGCCCTTGATATGATTTGCTTCCATATATTGGGATCTGGCATTAAGGAATGAGGTTGGGGTAGGTGGGCTGAGAAGGTCCACAGAATGAAAGAAAACTGGGTGTGCCACCAGGATGTAAGCAGACCCCTGAGAAGGGGGCAGAGAAAGAGGAGAGGTCACAGTTGTTGATCTGCTACAAAGGTAAGGATAAGACTGGGGATTGGAATTGAAAGACAAGAGGTAGAGTGAAGATCATATACTTGAGTCCCTGGCAGGTGTGGCTTGTAGGTTTCCAAGGAATGTCTCCTAGAATTGGAATTTGAGACAAAGGGGTAGGATAATGGAGGAAGGCTGTAGAAGATCTGTGAGATCTACTGAGAATGGTGACAGAGAGAAAGGGGAGCCTACAGCATGTGGTCTGCAGCAAGCTCAGAACACAACCTGGAATTGTAATTTAAGGATAGGGAAGAGTGATGGTCACCTATTCCTACTCTTGAGAGCTATAGACCTGGTCTTGTCTAACATGGTCTTTCAGATTGCATTCCTGTATTTGAATGGCATCTGACTAGATTTTGACATGACTTATCCTCACTTATTGGCAAATATTTAGGTTTCTCTAGCAACAGAAATATTTGATATTATCCTAAATAGAAGCATGCTTTTGGTATTTATCCTAGGCAGAATGAGACTTCTTTGGTGAGAAATGCTTTTCAAAATTACTAGTATTTAATATTTTAATTGTATGATATCCCATTTTCTCATCTTTCTTGTAGCTTGTTTCATTGAAGAAGATGTGCCTTGCATTTAACCAGGGTGACCTGTCTAGTGTCAATGGCTAAACTTCTCTATAGTATGGCTACTTTTATGATTAAGTCCTAGTGTGGGTCCTGAGCTTTGTGAGGCTGTAGGAAATGAGATATTTTCATGAGCTGCCAAAGGGGTCCACTGGATTTCATATTTAGTTTTGAATGATGATTAATCAACATCAGGCTTTGACTTTTTCCCCTAGAACATCAATTGCCCCAGGCAACTTCCCTAGCATTCTACTTGCTTGTAATTAAAATTGCCTTCATATTCCAAACCCTACAATGAGAACAGTAGCTAGTATATTTCTTTCCATTAATATAACAATCTATTCTGGTACCTCAAGAACTTTAACAATTGCTTTTTTATTTTGTGCCAGAGGCTACCTATGATTCATCTGCTACCAGAGAGTACCTTCCTTACCCTAGCAAAGGGTAGATGATTAAGAGTGTAGTTAACAGTTTTCTCAGTGTCTACTTCTCAGGCCACTCAGGTACTGACATGCAGACTTTGATTAATTTTTCAAAAATGAAGCTTTGAAATGATATTAGTAGTTGAACCTTCTCTGAGAAGTTTCCTTGGAATTAATTCCTACACTGGAAGAAAAAAAAAGTAAAATTGGATGGTGCTACATTCCAAGTGTGGTGCATACACAACTCTCAATGCAAGAGAAAGGGGTACGGAGGTAGGTGGTCCTCAACTAAGACAGTTAATCAAGGCTGCAAATGTAGGCATCAGACAGGTCTCAGGTAAAGGATGCCTTTGAATGGTAATGAAGGATGTGTGACATTGCACTTGGTACAGGATAATTTCCTTAAGGGTTCAACAGCTGAATGACGAAGCTAAGCACACTAAGCTGGTAAGAATATCAGCCATTGAACTTCAAAAGAATTGGTAGATTGTTATAGTGAATGTTCCTTTACATATTTAAAAAACAGGATTGATTTTCAACACTTCTAAAAGAAAAATATAGATATGAATATTTCAAAAAACCACAAAAATTAGAGAACAAGACATTATATAAAGTGGAGAAACACTGGACCCAAATTGTGGATACTCAAAGTTTGAACAAGAAGGAAATTAAATGCTTCTTCCCACTTTATTGTTCTTGGCCTTGATGTCATACAAAAAAAAATGTGTTAACAATTATTTTTTGCACAAAATATAGGCCTACTTCTCTTTAGTTGCTTATTTTGGTATTGTCATTTATTTACAACAATATATGCTTATGCATTCCTTGCAGTTTCTTTTCTCTGATATCTGATAAGAATATTTTAAAAAGAATATGTTATTAATTCTTTAAGAACTATGTATATTTACTACATAGATATTCTATGGTGTGTGGTCATCCTCTACAGCATGTTCAATACTCCAGGAGACAGACCCCTAAAGAAAACTTTTTTCTTCAGTTAATGGTGAAATCACAACATGAGGAACTGTATTAAAGGGTCATAACACTAGGAAGATTGAGAACCTCTGCTCTGGTGTTTCTCTTCTTGTAGTTCTGAAGAAGCCATTGTGTTGGCTAATTTTATGTCAGCATGACACAGGCTAGAGTCATTTGAGAGCAGGAAACCCCAGCTGAGAAAATGTGTCCCTAAGATTGGACTATAGTCAAGGCTGTAGAGCATTTTCTTAATTACTGATTGATATGGGGGGGTCCAGACAATTGTGGGCAGCCAATCCTGGGCAGGTGGTCCTGGGTTCCACAAGAAAGCAGTCTGAGTTATCCATGAGGAGCAAGCTTGCAAGCAGCACCCTTCCATGATGGCCTCTGCATCAGCTCATGTTTCTAGGTTCCTGCCCTGCTTGGGTTCCTACCCTTACTGGTTGGTGAGGAACAGTGACATGGAACTGTGAGTGGGGAAAAAAATCCCTTTCCTCCTCAAGTTGCCTTGGGTCATGGTGGTTTTTTTTCAATATTTTTATTGATTATTTTGGAATTTCATATCATGAACCTCTGTCACAATCACTTCCCAGTCCTCTCAGGTCCATCCTCCGACATTGTGACTCCCTTCCCCCCAAGAAAAAAACAGAAGTCCCCTTTGTATTGCACATATATTAATGGTAGCATGGTCAAACTCCAAATGCCCAGCCCCTTAAAGAAAACTAAATCCTTCCTTACCTGCAACCTTCCAGAAGCCATCAATTGAGGAGAGATACACTTAAATATCCTTGCCACAATTTTTAAGAGTTCTCTATGATGGCTTTTTGTCAAGGCTGTTACATTTCTGGGGAGGGGACATTTTGGGGTAGGGATTGTCATAGAAGCCTTCTGTATCCCTCTTTCTCAACTATGATCTGCAGTCATCAGACCACTGCAAAAATAGTTTCCTTGACCTTTACACTCAGGAGGAGCATGAATCATGAACTTTCACATGGTTTCTGGTGACAGCCTGTACCACAGACTTAACATGGTTTCCTGTGACAGTACAGACCACAGATTTCAACATAGCCCTCTGCCACAGCACAGACCAGACACCATCATAGCCCCAGTTAGTACCACAGAGCAAAGATATCAACATGGCCTTAGGTGGCTGCAGAGGCCATTCACATCAACAGGGCCACCAGCAGCAGCGTGGCCCACAGGGCATCCACATCATTTCAGGCTGCGGTACAGACTACAGACATCCACATCATCTTTGGTAGTAACATGGGCCACAGACATCAACATGGCCACCAGCTGTAGTAGGAGCATGGACCCACACATGACCCTCCCGGTCTGGATCTAGCATGGATCACAGACATCAACTTGACTTCTAGTGGCTACATATGCCACCTACATCAACAGAACCCCCAAGCTGCTGTAGGACTATGGATATCCACATGAACTTCAGGCTTCCTCATAGCCTGAGACAGCTGGACCACAGATATCATTATGGGCTCCAGTGGCAGCACAGTCCAAAGAAATACTGTTGAGGTGGTCCAATCCAGAAAATGAATCGTTTTCATCTCAGACATTCTGTAATTGCTCAGAACCAGGGTGATAAATGGAGCTAGGCAGTATGTTTGAGGACTGAGTCTGCACAAAGCCCAGGCTAATGCATACCACCATTTCAGCCCTGCTTAGCAAGGACATGTTCTCCAGTCCACTGTAGCCTTCTCTCATACCTGTCACTCCCGTTGAGTCTCGAGTTCCCTGTTCTCCACTTTTCACTCATTACTCAGTTTCTCCATCTTTCCCACCTCCCCCAGAGCATGTGTTCATTTTAGTGTCATTGGAAACTGCAGTATGTATTTCTTTGCAGAAATAGCTTTACATGAACATACTGATTGCAGAGTCTTTGATCTGGTTCAAGATTTCTGGTCTCTGAAGGACCATACATACTGGACCATTGTCAGATATCCTATTGTCAACCAGAGTCAGGGTGATGTTGCTACTGGGTACATCATCTGGAGCTGGTTCAGTGCAAGCTCCTGACTGCCACACACCTCTCTGTTCATGATGTCTGCTGCCCTGAAGCTCACTGGGCTCTCACTGCCTCATGTGGCTCTGTTATGATATCTTTCTTTCCAATTTTGTAAGTTCACTTTTTAAAAGAATCTTCCCATCAGATTTGCTTTTTGTTTTTGTTGTTGTTGTTTTCTTAGTTGTTCTGGAGCTATAGCAGTCCTGGCAAAATTCTTTCCAACTGCCTCTGTCACACCAAGGAGCCTGTATGGGTTTCTCAGACTCCTTCAAGCTACTAGGTGGGTATTGGCAACTGCTGCCATCTTTATTCTCTCCCTGGTCTTGGTGTTTTATTAAAGCAATAGTAACCGTATCTGAGACAGATGATAAGAAAGCAATCTGCTTTCTCTTTATACTGATGTGAGACATTCAAACCTTGGCCATAGTCTTTCTACCAGAACCATCACTGGCCAAAAAATCTAATCACAATAAAAAAAAAAAAGCAGTCTCTTTCTGATGCTCTGCACCATTTCAGATGTGGGATATCTGCCCTGAACTTTCTAGTCAGTCACATTGTATACTGTTTGATTAATATCAAACAATTAGGGAGAAAAGGGTTTATTAGGCTTACACTTCAGCATTGCTGTTCATCGGCAAAGGAAGTCAGGACAGGAACTCAAACAAGCCAGGATCCCAGAAGCAGGAGCTGGTGCACAGGGCATGGAGGGGAGCTACTTAGTGGCCTGCTTTCCACGTCTTGCTCAGTCCACCTTCTTATAGAAGCCAGGACCATCAAGCAACCCAGCAATGGCACCACCCACCCTGGGCTGGGCCCACATCATTGATCACTAAAGAAGCATTTCCTCACCCAAGGCTACTTCCTCTCTGATGACTAGTTTGTGTCAAGTTGAAACACAAAATGACTAAGGATACCACACCGATATTTGCTAGGACTTCCTAATTTTCTGGTATATACACCAGTGTAACTTGGATACTTCTTCTGCTAAAATCAAAATCGCCTTCTCTCAACAAGCAATTTCACTGAAATGGCTATCAATACCAATAGCTCTTTCCCTTTCTTCACAGCAGTTTCTTGCTGTGGTTCCTCAAATCAGTGACAGATTTGCAGATTGTCACTTTACTAAAGAAAGGCAATGGTTATCTTCTGGTGTTACACATATTGTTGTATTCTAACAGTAAGTTTTCATTGGAATGTTCTTATCATTAAGCTTTCCTAGACTCATACTAAGTTCTTCCAGGAAACCAGGTTATCTTTCAAACCTGGGCCATGTGACACTGCTAATTTTTATATAGAAAAATGTGACATGGAAGATTTCAAATAAAATGCCACCTATTCAGTGCAATGTTAAATACAACTGGTCTTTGGTCTCAAAAAATGTAAAATTCCCTTTACTCTGTTTCTTGAGTAGTAGCCACATTTGGCACTCCCACTACATTCTCCATTCACCAGTCTTCAGTCTGTTCTGTATGTTATTCTTTGCAGCCACAGTGTCAATAAATCATAGAAAAAAATAACTGCAAAGTGAACTGGAACCATATTGCCCACATATTGACTGTTTTGCATTGTCATTATTTTGTAGTCAGTAAAATACAACAAGTATTTATATATATATATATATATCATTTTGTGTCTACCAAATGTAAGTATTATAAATTATCTAGAAATAAAGTAATTGAGGGAAATGTCAAAGAATAAAAAAGATATATGGGATGATGTATGTTAAGTTATATTAAAATATTCTCCCATTGTTTTTAAAGGATTTGAGCATATGTAAAATGTGCATCCGCAGCAGGCCCCATGGATGCCAAGGATAATGCTATTCAATTAGCAAAATCTTAACATATTAAATGGACATAAGAATCCTTCAAAAAGTCAGGGACAAGATACTGAGAATAAGTGGGGGCTGAGGGCTTAACTCTAAAGAAAGCATTATGCAACCTGCTCTAAGGCTCATAAGAGGGAACACAATACATGTAATAGCCAGAGAATGGGGTAATGGGCATTATCATCCTCTACACTCTGTACATTTATTGTAATCATGAGATGACAAGTTGATTCCTGTCACTGGGTCTACACAAGACAGATCCTGTCAGCTACAGTCATGGAAGAGAAAAGGGTTAATGAGACTATAGCATTCACTGCTGAACTATCGGCCACTGACAGTTCTGGGCATCTGAGGGAATCATTGTTTGGAGGTGTTTCTCCACTGAGGATCCCACCAGGATCTAATGCATCATCTGCAAAATACATGTCTTGTAGATCGACCTGGTTTAACTCAGTGGTTTCCAAACAAAACACAAGTGGAGTGTAAAGTGGAGTAGTGGAGAGGAAAATATGGGGTGAGAGTGATCAATATGCATTATGTATAGTAAGACTGTCAAATAACAACTTTAATTAATAAAATTGAAATAGTATATCAGTGAAAACAGTTATGGTCCTAGCCTTAATTTTAAAGCAAAGAAAAATTATAAATCAGTTTAGAAAGGAAACAATGTACTCACATTATACTAAGCTTGAAAATGTATAAAAAGTTTAAATAAAGAATAATCAAATTAAACTGTCATTAAAAAATAACAACTTTGCCCTTGGAAGACACATTATTAGGCAGATTGAAACTGAGGTATCAAATGTGCCCCTTGCACATTGAACATTTCAGAAAAAAAAAATGCTGATTGCTTGTGGTTTTATTTTATCCCCAGCTTATCATTGCACATTTAAAATAGCAGTTGTTACTACATGAATCCTCTAGTTACCTAAGGACTTTTAAAAAAGTATGTTCCTTCTTCAATTTGAATGTCCCCATGTAAGCAACTTAAGGAACATAATTTCAAATATAGAGGAAACAAAAGCCTGCTTGCATCTGATAAAATCACATTTCACATGTAAGAATGTTTTACTTACAATTTTTTTATTTCCCTTGTGCATGTGATTTCAAACATTTACAAAATTAAGGCTGCTGGAACACACCATGAAAAATGTTCACAAAAAGAAAAAATCTCTCCACTCACTTCCTCTTTCTGAATTTACCTGTTTCAAGAAAACATGTAAGAGAGATCATGCATTTAGTTTTCCTGTGCCTAGATTATTTCTCCTAACACATGACCTCTGAGTTCACCTATGCTTTCACAAGTGAAATGATGCCTTGCTTTAAGAGGCTAAATGACATTTGTTGGTGATTATAACATTCATCACCCTACATATTCACTCTTTGTTTTTATTTCTGGGCTGTTTTGAATAATGCTAGGACTAATGCTGTGTAGGTGCCTAAGGAAAAGAACCCAAAATGGAGTTGGTTGTTCATACAGAATGTCTTTTTTCCCCTCACTTTAAGGTTATATAAGGAAGTGCCCTACTATTTTCTAAAATAAGTATGGATTGACAGCCACACCCTCAATACACATATTCCCCTTTCCCCATATCCTTACAACAGGCCAGACTGCTATGGAGAAAATGGTCAGAGAAAAGAGAGATGTTGGTTTAATGGACAGGGATTGTGATACCTCTAAGGAGTTGGCTTTGGTTATCTTTGCACAGCACCATGACTGTAGCTAGTAACAATGCATTAAATATTTCAAAACCTTCAACAAAGAAAATTTACATGTTCTTCCCACAAAGAAATTATCTGAAGTCAGTGATATCTTAGCTCTGATTTTATAACTTCAGGCTGTGTACGTGACTGTAGGCATCATATATGCATGCCATAAACACGTCTAGTTTATGTCAATTAAATATATAACCAAAAATCTATCTTCAATGATATATATTTCAGGTAAACTATAAAAATAGTTTAATATAAGCAAATCATAAAATTAAGTATTATACACAGAGGACTTCCTTTTTTAGATTTAATAACTAATCTAGAGCTTAGAGTATCATAATTGTTAGAAAATATTACAAATTTTCTAAACATGGATAATTTCAAGTACATGAAAAAAATCTACAAAAATAATTAGAATGATGAATTGCACATTTTGTGCATTATTAGTACGCTTCTCGTTCTTTGTATGATGGCAAAAATGGTTCATCCATTTATTTGCCATGTGTTTGTTATCATGACCATATGTAGGAGCTATCAAGGCATTAATTATTTGTAGCCTAAAGAGTACATTTCTTAGCTCATTGATAGGAAACAGAAATAAAGAGTAATGGAGTAGAGGACAAACATGCTTGTTTGCATAAACAAACCAGAGAAAAACATGCTCCTGAGAGAGAGTTTCTGGGTCTCAGCAGCCTACAAGCTTTTGAGCTTGAGACAAAAACACTGAAGGGACTAACTACAAGGGCATGCAAATGTTTGCCCTCAGACCTATTTTCTCCAGGGTTCGTTTCCATATCTTATCAGCAATTCTTATTTTAAACAGTTTTACCATTCTAAAGTATATAGTCCCAGTATTGGAGAAGCCAGTTTGGGACAGAGCCGAACACTTATGGATCCATATAGGGTATAAATGATGATTTTTTTTTTGAAGCTGCTTTTGTGGCCTGTTTTACAGCATCACTAAACTAAAGTTCATATAATGGTCTTTCCTTGCTGCCTCTGTTAGATAATTGCTCAGATACATTGGTTATATAATAGGTTTCCTGCTGACTGAAATATAACTTAGTGGTACTTATTATTTTTTTTTAATTTTAACTAATAAAATGCATACATTTAAATTAAAGATTTGGAAGATAGTAAGGATTTATAGCTCTCTATATATTTATTTTTTAACCTAGAATGTTTAGCACTTAATAAAAAATTCAAAAAGCTTTGCTTATATATTCTGTAAAATAAAAAATGAAAATTAAAACATTTAATTATTTTTTAAATTAAATATCCTTATAGAAGTATTCACATGATTTTTCTTCTTTATTTGTACCGTTTCACACACTAAGAGGATTACATTGGTGTTTTCATTAATGCCCTTTCAATAATTTCAAAAAGCCTCGATAAACATTCTAAAGTAAACACAAATTTTGAACATTTGTATATATTTTTAGTTGTTTGCTCTCTGCCAGCTTCATACATGTGTAAAATTTATTTTAATTACACTTAGCCTCTACCCTCTCTTATCTCCCTCCCACCCATCATTTTCCTTTCCAGCTTCCTATATGTCCCTTTCTCACTTGTATGCGTGTCTTTCTTTTATGTTGTGACTGAGTTTAACCAGGGTCATCTGTGAGTTCATGGTTTGCTACTGAATCACCAGAACCTGGTTGGCTCACAAGTGAATAATCAGCTGAAAATACAGGTATCGACTAGTTCAGCCAGCAGAGACAGGTCCACATAACCCCCTCTCACATCTATGACTGAGCATTGACAGGGCCAATTTTGTGCAGGTCCCTTGGAATCCACCTCAGTTGTGTAGGAGTCATGATTACAATGACCATGTCATGTCCAGAAGACAGAATTCTGCAGCTCTTTGCCCTGTCTTTTGACTCTTACATTCTTTCTTTCTCTACTTCTGTGATCTTCACTGACTTATTGAGAGGATGACATAACTTTCATGTTTAGGGCTCAGAACTGAGCATCTAGAACAGCCTTGAGCCTTTAAACATTTTTTTCTTTTTAATGTTCTCAAAATAAATTATTATATTCTGTATATGGAAATGATTAAACAATTATTTATGTTTCTACAATTTTTAGGTTGTAGAGTGTTTATTTAATACATAATTTAAAATGTTAGACTACATGTCATGCAAGCTATTATTTAAAATATCTTTCATTTTAGATATTCATATAATAACTATGTAATATTTAAAGAATATCAAGAAAAATATAAGATAAAACTAAAAATTTAAGCCATTCACACAACTCTGAAGAGATAACTCATTGATTAAAGATTATAGATTATGTACTGGTCTTTCAGAGGATCCAAGTTTTATTCTCAACACTCATTCAGAACAGCTAACAACCATCTGAAACACCAGTTCCAGCAGATCTGATACCTTTAGTTTCTGCCCGCACCAATACACATGCACACACACACACACACACACACACACACACACTTTAAAAATTCTTTCTAAAAAATGACATGCACACAGAACTTCAATGCTTTGAGCATATTATTGAATCATCCTATTTTTTCTATATGACCAAGTTAATAATCTGTTACTTTATTAGCTCACTCTTGTCCATCAAGAATTTTGTAGTGTTATTTCCCTCTGTAGCCTCCTTCAAATGAAGGAGTAAATCACAATAAATTTTTTAGAGTAGGCTCTAACTGGAGGTAGGGAGCAAAGTCAATGCATAAGTAGAGGGAGAGACAAGGGACAAAGAATATCAAGAATGTTTGATAAAACCTCACAGTTTGTACTTGCCTAAAATTATTTGTGCGTGTGTATCTTAAATGAAACTATGCCACTTTTACTGACAATGCTCCCCAGAATAGTCATAGATGATCTAACAAATAGTTACAAGAGATCTAGACCTGTGCATGAGAAACTTTCATTTGAGGTGATAGTCAAGTAATCCAAGTAACTACCAAAATAATGTAGGCTATTGATCTGTTGCTCTTGGTTGCTTACAAAGGTTGAAGGTACGTCACTATTGCTGAAGACACCACACACTTAAGACTCGGGAATCAGAAGATTTCAGCTGGATCTAAACTTAAAGCCTCCTTCTTTTGGTATAAAACTAGACATAATAGCACAAAGTATTATGCAAGCTACCAAAAGATGGAAGCAATCAATAGTCCTACCAAGTTGTGATGCTTATAAACCAAAACAATTACCAGCATGGCAACATATCCCTAATGGTACAATAATGTACTCATATCTAGATGGTAAGTAACAGCTGCTAATTGAACATAAGACTCATTCTAAAGGAAGAAAATTGTGTCTGGTACTAGAAAGAAAGCAGCTATCCAGGGCTAGTCAGTTCATGGATCTTCTTTGTTCTTTAGTTTTTTTTTTTCTTTTGGTTTTTCGAGACAGGGTTTCTGTGTGTAGTTTTTGGTGCCTGTCCTGGATCTCTCTCTCTTGAACTCATAGAGATCTACCTGGCTCTGCCTCCCAAGTGCCGGGATTAAAGGTGTGTGCCAACACGGCCCAGGTTCAGTTCATGGATCTTATAAGAAAACCTACTACTACAATTAGTTTAAGAAGAATTGGGAATAGTAAGCATTGGCGAGGAGAGAGAGAGGGGTAAAGTGATATGTATAATGTATTCGTATATAACATTATTTAAAAATTAAATAAAATAAATAAAACAACTATGTATTGGGATTCCCAATATTACTATGGGAAGGAGGGCAATTGCAAACAACAACAACAAAAACCACATACCAAGTACTGGGATTTTCCAGGAATAAACTGGGGTTAGTTATAATGCAGTTATCCTTTGGGATGGTTGACAGGGAGAAGCTGCAGTTTAATAGAAAAGAAATAAAAAAGGAAATTAAGAAAGCAGGATATGGGAGATTACAGATTCCCTTCAGAATCCATTACCCCTACATGGGGGATGTTTATCTCTGATCACTGGTGGGATGGAGCTGCAAAGGTTTTAAGTCACGGTTTAAACAAGGAATGAACCTAAAAAAATTCCCACTAAATTCACTTTCTTTTAGCCTTATGTGAAAGGTAGTGTTCATTGCATGGACACAGGTACCAATGACTAGGGATGTACCCAGAGGTGGAGAACATGGCTTGTACGTGTAAGGGTGTGGATTTTATCCTCATCGTGACAAAAACAAAATTGTCACCAAGTTTTTCTTTCATTCCCCTTAATTAAAACCTATTTTTCTTTCAATGAAATGCCAATCAAGATTTGTTTTGTGATGTTAGTGTGGAGACATTGAACAATATCTCTGGGTCAGATTGCTCAGTGCAAAGCCCAACCTCTCAGATAATCCAAGGGAATCTTTGGCAAATTCCTCACCTCTTCTCTAATTCTTTATAGATAACATGGCATGTATTAAAAAGTCCTTACCAAAGTATTGTGCACGTTGAATTTACACATGGAAAAGACACAGAACTAGAAGTGCCTGGTAAAGACAGATGTGTCATTCTAATTTCTATGCTTTGGGAAAATAGAGCCTGATATTAGTCCTTGTGCAGTTTCCTCCTTTCTCAACACAGGACAACATAGCAGAGGCACAGTTTTATGTGCATTTGTGGCTGTTGTCACACCAGGAATGAAAGATCACCAGGGGCAGCACCTATGGCAATTTATCACTGTCTCAATTGCAGAAAAATGACCTGCCACATACTAGGTGTTCAATAAATATTTGCCAAGTGAATGGATGGAATTATGGTGCAGCTCTTCCACCCAATATTTCAGTGTCTGGGGGGGCATTTACAGTGATTTCCACTTGTATGATACTGTTGAATTCCTTCAGCATTCTCTGTGAGCACATATGAGATGAATAGACACAGTTCAGATAAACCTCTGACTTGTAGTTTCATTTTCTCTAAACTCAGTTTAATAGTCATCTGTGGTTCACAGTTACTGAATGTAAAAGAATGGATATATGCAAGTCATTTTTTTGTTTGTTTTGTGTCATTATAAGTAGCATGATAAAAATCATCTCTGGGGCCACAGTGACTCAGTTGTATACCCTGCCAGTCATCAAGTAGCCATAGTGTTATCAGTCCCTAATGTACTTTACTCTTTGTGTTCAAGTAAGATTGACAGAATACAATGTTCCTTCACAATGTCATGCTGTTCACCCTACTTGGCCCCCTTATGAGATAATGTATCAGCCAACATTGTTACAAACAATAGATGCCCAACAATAAGGATTTTAGAGACACAGAGCACGTCACATAACTTCAATTGACAAAATGTTGCTATTACTTTAATTTGTATTTAGTTTTCATTTCTCATTTGTCTAATTATAACATAAAGTTTATTGCAGATATACATGCACAGGAATAATAGTAGTACGTGTAGGAATTAACAACAATCTACAGTTTCATATGTCCATTTGCAGCATTATATCCTATTCTCATTTTTTACTTAAATGGTGGCATTTTTCTGTAAGCTATAATCAATTATCTGAATCCATCTGGACATGTTTATGAAGGTCAAGGCTCTGATGGTCTCCATTTTTTGTGAGAAACAGCAGCTGTCATATATAAAGTAGTTTAAATTTTACCTTATACTTTTTTGTTTGCCATGTTTTAATAATTCACTTTATTATTGTTCATTCATTTGTTCATTCAACTGGCCCCTCTTATTCCTTTCAATGTTAAAATGAATTTCTTGTTTTCCTTTAATTATTGTTTCAGATATACATGTATGTAAATACATAAATATAACCTGCTTTATTCCATTACTGTTGCTTATGTTTACATGTTTTTAATGGAGACCAGTGATATTGAATGACCAATTGAAGTGTTTTCCCTGGAGAAGATTGTGTCTTGCTCTTTCTGCAGTCACTAATTGCATTTAGCTTTTCATTTCCAATTGGGACTTTGTGAGATTTTCCCCTAACCCCCTTTTACATTAGGAGGTCAAATGGTGCTGTCATTTAAATGCCATTCTACTAATGGATGGGTAATAAAATTATGATAAATAGACACAATGAAATTATATTCACCTATAAAGATAAATGAAATAGGCAAACATGCAAATAAATACATTGAAGTAGAAAGTATCATGAGTAAGGTAACTCAGAGTCTCTTACTTATGGTCATGAACTCTGAAACTTTACATGGTTGTATATTACATTGATTAACCTCAGAAACCAGGAAAGTAAAATGGGAATATTACAAGGAGCTCTAGAGAGAGGTCTAGTAGGATGCATGTGCTATGAGGGGAGAAATGGCCCAAACGGAAAGGGGATCTAAATAGGGAAGAGGGGGAGCAATATGGAGGGACAGAGAGGGAGGAGAAATAACATTAAGAATATTTGAAAAGCGACAGGGCTCATGATTTTCCATTTATCTAATGTCACTGTCCTATTTAGTTTTATGCCAACTTGACACAAGCTAGAGCCATTGGAGAGGAGGGAACCTCAGTTGAGGAATGCCTCCATAGATGGGCTATAGGCAGGTCTCTGGGGCATTTTCTTAACTAGTGATTGATGTGGGAGGATTCAGACCTTTGTGGGGAGGGGCACCTCTGGGTTGGTGGTCTTGGGATCTATAATAAAGCAAGCTGAGAAAGCCAGTAAGTAGTATTCCACCATGGCCTCTGTATCAGTTCCCGCCTCCAGGTTTGAGCCCTGTTTGAATCCCTGTCCTGACTTCCTTTGATATTGAATAGCATTATGGAATTATAAGCCAAATAAACCCTTTCCTCTTCAACTTGATTTTTTTTTGTCATGGTGTTTCATCGATAGAAACCTTAAGACAATTGCAATATGTGTGAGTGTTTGTGTGTGTGTGTGTTGTATATGTGTGTCTTTGTTTGCATATGCATGTATGTATGTATGTCACAGCTGGATAGTGTAGTGTGTAGCCATTCCAGCTTTGGTCTGGAAGTTCCAACCCCCATTGAGGTTTTGGTAACTATCACACCCACAAGGCGGGGCCAAGGGAGAGCTGTGACAACTATAGAACACAACAATAATCATTATGGCAATATATTCTCAAAGGTGCAACAGTAGAACTTACATCTTGGTCATAACCAACAGCTGTCTAATTGGACTGAAGGTCTACTCAATAAAGGGGAATTTGACACTGTTAAACTCGCCAGTTACCTATGACTGGTGAGGTCCTATGTCTTAGAGGAGAGTCTACCACTGCCCCTGTTCTAATGTAGTATAACTCCTAACTGTGTTCTATATATTTACCCTTATACCACAGATAATGTTTCTGTCCTCCCTGCTCAAAGGCACTTCTTTTTGCAGCAGATCATTAGAGGAAGCTATGGCTGCTCAAAATAAAGAGAACTGTAGTGCACTCTTTGGTTAGCATAGCATGGGTGTGAGGGTGAGATAATTGAGGAACTGTTGTGTACTAGGTTTCTGTTCACTAATGAAAGATTGTCTAACTCTGTTTCAGAACACTTGGTGAGCATGTATATTTGTATAGTGGGGTGGATGATAATTAGACCATGAATAATGAAATTTAGGTAAAAACTATTACATGAGAAATTGTTGGAATATTTTTGCTCACTGGTATTGGTCTCAGTCTCCCTATTGCCTGACTGCTTATCTCAATATCTGGGCGACATGGGGCTCCCTCCCTCTGGCAGAACTTCCGGTCTCTATTTGCCTTTATCTGGAGAATGTCCCTGGTCCTGGAGCAATGATCTTATCTGAAAGCTATCTCTAAACCAGAAGCCTGATGTGTCTGTAGCTTGAACCCTGGCACAGATTCCTATAGGTAGCCTTCTTTGCTACACATGCTAGGAGCCTTATAACAAGAGCATGCCTCTTAATGCAAATTAGGCGATGCCCCAGCCACTGTCCCCAGCCTTTATATTCCCCTTTCTTCCTGAAATAAAGGGTAGTGGTAACATTTAACCATCTCCTTGGAAAGCTGTCTCTGCTGACTCCCAAGCTGCTGGACCTTGCTCACTGGTTTCGGCTCCCTCCCTGCTCCCAGAATGAACTGCAAGAACTAGCCACTTTGAAAAGAAATGTAACAGGATTGTTTGTTTCTTGCTCAAATATCAATAACAACTTAAATTTGAGATTTTTTTAACAGTCCATAAATAAATGAACTTATTTTGGTATTATTGTATTTAAAGTAGCATAAAATTGATATTAAATGCACATTGGTAGGAGTAAAGAAGGAGAAATGATGGAAGCCACCTTAATGACACAAAAAAGTAAGACAGGACTATTGGTGAAATTATTAAGGCCACTCCACATAGTTAAAAGGAAGATTTATTTAGTGAGTGACTTACAAATGAATGAATAGGTAGATTGCGGGGGTCTGGGGAAAGTGTATCGCAGTCCAGCGGTGTTCTCTGGAGCTCTGCTCAGTCAACTTCCACTGTCTAGGGTCCAGGAACAGAGAGAGCGCTCGCCCATCCAGGTTTCGGGTCTCCAGACGCCTCCCTTGGCCCTGCCTTGTAGGCGTGACAGTTGCCAGAGTCTCAATGGGGGTTGGAACTTCCAGATCCAAGCTGGAATGGCTACCCACCACATCTCCCCCTTTTTGTCTAAATAAGAAGGTGCTAAACTAGTACAAAACTATATAAAAAGGAATGGTTATCAAATATTTTCCAGGAATAATGAGGGATAATGACCTAGATAAGATGGAACTACAACCAATGCAAACAATATCAAGCAAGAAACACATACTAAAATCCAGAGAAGTATAGGGCATAGGTAAATGGCATGTTATAAAGATCATATCACTCTATATAAATAAAACACTGATGGCCAGTGACAAGGCAGGAAGTATAGGCGGGACAAAGAGGGAGGAGAATTGGGGAAACAGGAAGAAGGAGGGGAGACACTGCAGCCACGGCCAGGACAAGCAGCATGTAAAGACACCGGTAAGCCACCAGCCACGTGGCAAGGTATAGATTTATAAAAATGAGTTAATTTAAGATAAAAGAACAGTTAGCAAGAAGCCTGCCATAGCCATACAGTTTATAAGTATTATGAGCATCTGAGTGATTATTTTATATGTGGATTGTGGTACTGTGGGGCTTGGTGGAACCTGGAGAGAAGCCCTCCATCAACACAGGACGTACCATGAAAATTAAATTCATAATGAGAAAACAAACCCGATAATATCCTCAATATGTTTGCCATGGCAGAGCAGAATTATAAAAGAAAATTAAGATACTACATAATGAAAAAGTAGTGGAATAAGAAGGATGAAAGGTCTACATTACTTACATCATAGCATGAATAAGTGACAGTCTTTAATTAAGTTTCCCTGTGTTCCAAATTTAATGAGGTACTAAAGAATAATTAAATATGCAAATACAAACAATGATAACTATTATATCTGATGGAATAAATACCAAAGCCAGAATATTTTGAGAGCTTAAAAATTTAAAACAGAGAAAAAAATTAACCACCTGTAACAGATGATAAAAGAACATATGCATAATTTAAAAGCAAATTTTTTCTCATTTTTATTATTTGAAAATTTCATAAAATGAATTTTGATCATATTCATGTTTTACTCTTTCCTAGTTTATCCCCACTTAACTTTGCAGCAAATTTTATGTATGCTTTTTATTTTTTTTTATAATCTATCAGATATACTTTGTGTTGTTCACATACACTTTAATGTATGGATCTCATTGATGTAGTCAACCCATCAGTTGCCACACCCATAAGGAAAACTGATTCTTCTCTCCCAGCACCTACCACCTGCCAATAAGTTCATATCTAGGAGTGGATTTCTTGTCCCCTGACCTGTCTATGAAAGAACTGTGTCCTGCCTATGCCTGAGGCAGTCTAAGATAGGCTCTTTCAACTACTGTTATCAAGGCCAAGAATCTGTTGTTAGACCTAGGACCCAGTGGAGAAACTA
Organism: Peromyscus maniculatus bairdii; assembly: GCF_049852395.1. Classification (NCBI taxonomy): domain Eukaryota; kingdom Metazoa; phylum Chordata; class Mammalia; order Rodentia; family Cricetidae; genus Peromyscus; species Peromyscus maniculatus. The sequence continues at coordinate 7,752,292 of NC_134865.1, read as the reverse complement.
CTACCCTTTCTCTTCTAGTGGACACAGTATTAAACCAACTCCTTTGTCTTATCAGTGTACACATAGATTAGGGGTTTGCTCAACTTTCATCAGAGAAACTTTTTTTTTTTTTTTTTTTTTTGCAGCCAATAGCAATTAACACAGAAACCTAAATCTGGTCAAGTTTCAGACACTGAGAGATTATGGAATACTCAGCCCTAAATGGGATTTATGTATCACATTTCCTGATGCCAAGGCTTGGGGATCATTGTTGAAAGTAGAGTAGAGAGACTGCAGGAGCCATAGGTGGTGGGTGTGGGGGGTTTCAGTGCAAATGGCCCCCATAAGGCTCATAGAGAGTGGCACTATGTGAAAGGATTAGATGTGACCTTGTTGGAGAAGTATGTCACTGTGGATGGGCTTTGAGGTTTTTTGCAAGTCAGGAGCATTGGCTCTCTTTTTCTGTTGTCTGTGGATCCAGATGTAGAAAGTTTAGCTACCATGTTTGCCTGCTTGCCACTATACTTCCCATCATGATGACAGTGGACTAAACCACTCTGAAACTGTAAGCAAGCCCTAATTAAATGCTTTCCTTTAAAAAAAATCACCATTGGTGATGGTGTCTTCACAGAAGAACACTAAGACACTGGGTTACAAGAAAATTTTAATAGACTAATTTGTGTCAGATGGGGTTGTCTTTATGTCAGAGTTGGGTGTCATATTGAGCAACAGGAAGTTGGTAAGATTGGTTTGGGGTGATAAAAGCCTTGAGATCCCTACTGAGTAGAATCAATACACAATAAATTCATCATTGTGAAAACAGTGACAGCATATAATAGGGAAATGACATGCAACCCTCTTCCCTCTTTTTCTTTTCCCCAGAAAAGAATGATGTACTAAGACTAAAAGTTATGTCATCATGAATTTTTTCAATGCATTTCTTTTCCAAATTCTTTATGCATTTGTTAATTATAGGAAGTCTGGGAGCTATAAAAGCACTACAGATGTTAATATATCCTTCTGAATACTCCTTCAAAATGGACTGACTTTCATTTTGGCTGTGTATCTAGAAAAACTATAAATATATTTTTCTTTAAAATGTGTGAAAATTATTTAATATGTTTTCTTAACTTAATATCAAACTTACTTATTTAGTAAGTGTTATAAATATAGGCATGAAAGAGGTTTTTCCTACCACACCATCTGTCATATCCTCTATTCCTTTGCTGTATGATTCAGTCTAAATTATTTATAATTAGTACCTGTATTTCTTATGGGGAGATAATTCCCTCTACCAAACACAAGTTTTCTCAAGCTACAACTTTACTTGGCAACAAAGGTACCTTCATTTTGAGTTCAGATGTATCTTTCTAAGAATGCTTTACTTAAAGCCCCTGATCTGAGTTAAGTGTGCAAGTCTGGGTCTTCTCTTACGTTCAAATAACATATTTTATCAAAATATGTAGACTCCATGAGGATAAAAATTGCTTCTGCTACTTATGTGTCCAATATTATACTTGAACTTTTAATGGTAGCTAGAAAACTGTTAATGAAAAGCAATTTAAGGACCAATCCAAAGCTATGGTGGAGAAAAATACTCCCTCCTCTAACATAAGGAGAAGTCAACATTGTCATATCTAATCTGCTTATTATTCAGTACATAATACTGGCTATAGAATTGTAAAGGTGTAAATATTTCACTTCCTCTGTTTACTGTCTTTTAATATAGTCATGAATAATTTCAAGTTCTATCATTTCAATATGGAGAAACAGGTGCAAGCTGTCTGTTGTCTGTGTTACAATTCTTGAGATCAATATAAACTACGTTGGTTTCTTTTTTTGGACTATATTATTGCCATTTCATATTGACATCATTTAATCTTTTGCTTGAGACAAATTTGGCACGATCATTTCACAGACTGACTAAAAGTAAATTTAATCAGCTTCCACTGCATTCTATTAGAACAATAACAATTTGATGAATGTTTTCATATTTTTACACATGTATTCCTTGTGTCCTAGCTACACTGAAAGCTTTCACAATCATAAAATGAAAATGAAGTTGTCATGTTTTTAGCCATCAATTACCTATGCCCTCATCTTTGGTTCTTAATTTTTTGTCATCAACCATACTTCAAACACAATTTAGGACACACAACAATCCTGCCCTTAAAAGTACAAAACTGTTTTTAATTGTTTAAGAAATAATTATGCTTATTGTACCTTTATAATAGTCCCTTAATTAGCTCAGGTGTGATGCATAGTTAAGTTGTGACCAATTGTTCATTTTGAGATTTGGATGTTACATAATTTCTGTTCCTCATTTATCTCATATATATAATAAGAAAATAGCACCTATTGCACAACATTACTACATTATACTGATTATAGAAAATCTCAGAAAAAAATGAAATCTAAAATTTAAAGCCACAATATTCATTATTTTAATAATTGTTTGTTCTTGCTATAATGATATTCAGTAAACAGGAAATTAGGAGGAATAGAATCATCTAACTTGTTTCACTACTACTTATAAAAAACACTTTTTTTTTCAAAGTCCTGTGAAGATTATAGGGCATGCTTTGCTGTACCATCTAATTTTTTCAACATAATTCTTTATGGTTCTTTGAAAGTTGCACATCATGGGCACCCCAATCCCATTCACCTCCCAGTCCTTCCACAGTCCTTTGTGGCAGTGCAGACGACTCAAATAAGGATGGCCTCGGTGATAGCACAGTCCTCAGACACCAACATGGCCACATGGCCACAGGTATATATATATGTATGTATATATATAGCCTTTGGTGGTTCCACGGACCACGGACATCAACCCAGAGCCTGGCTGTGGTAGGATCATGGAATCAAACATGATCCTCAGTACTTCAGATATTCAGGCTTGGATATCACCATGGCCGAGGCGTGGGGAGATGGAGGTGGTTGGTGGGAAGCACAGACCTTCCAGATTAGCATGTTCCCAGTGGCAGCGTGGCCCTTGGGCACCAACATGGACTCAGGTTTTCCAACCAGGCCCCTGTCACCTGCATGGACTTCAGTGCTTAATGAAACCATGGACTTCAACACGGATCCTGGCTGCTACAGGGCCATGGACCAAGACATGGCCCTAGGCAGCAACTCAGGCCTGGACATCACCCAGGTCCTGGGTGGAAAGCAGGCTGACAACATCAGCCTGTACCTCACCACCCTTGTTTCTTTGGAAATTCCTCTTACCATAACACATGAACCTTTCTTCCTCTCTTTCTCTCCCATTTCTTCACCACATTCTTGCTCATAATTGCACTCATCAGCCTTGGCTATCATAAGGCATCATGCTGGCCTGTGGATGCTTCAGGCAGGCTGGGCCATAGAGTATGCTTCTTCGTCATGTTTATATCCATCTAAATCAAATAGTCTTTCTATAGGGAAGTCATGTGATGATTATCACAAATTCAACCCGATACAAGGCCCAATTAATCTATTCATGGAAATGCTATAATAAACCTACCTTTGTAAATATTGTCCTTCTCATAACCCATTGTTTCTTTGCCAGTACATTCACAGAAAGCACATTCAAAAGGTGGTGCTGAAACATGACCTTATTTGTGATATGTGAAGAGTCATGAAGAAAACTTGAATGAAGACATTAAAGCAGTACAGTTGATTGCTTTCATTAGTGTTTCTACAACAGAAAAGTAGGCAATGGAATTCCATATTTCTGTTTTGCTTTGGTTTTTACAATGGAATCCTTAAGAAGAAAAAATAGAAGAAAGTATAGGTAGCAGCAACAGGATTCTGAGTTAGAGATAAGCCTGGGTAACATTCCAAATTCAAGGATAACCTGAGCTACAAAGAATGAGGCTATCTCAACTACAGGAAAACAGGCAACAAAAAAAAAGACAAAGAAAAAGAAAAAGAAAAAAAAGAAAGAATTCTTTCCATTACAAGACTAGAACCATGAGATTTATTTATCACTGAAACGCATATATTTGTCTACATTTTGTTTGAAAGTAATGTGTGCATGATTCTGGTTAAATTACATCCACAGAATGTTAAATTCACAAGTCTCCTATGCCTTGTCTAGTGTTACAAAACATACTTGTTTAAATCTATTCTCATACTTTTAATGGCATTTTTATCTATTAACATTGAATTTATTTCATCACCTAACTCTACCACACTGGAACAAGTGTGGTGACTTTTTGTACCTTTAATCGGAAAAAGGTGTCCTGGATTTTTACAGAAAAATGTTCCTAGCCTAATTTTGATCCCATTACTGAGAATATTTAATATATATGTCTTAAATAAATGAATAAAATATTGAGATATTCCAAATTAACACCTATGTTCACAAAAGAAAGATAGGGCATGTATGAAATTAAGTATTTCTGCAATATTAATCTTTAAAGCAACACAAGGAAGATGATATATTTTAATTCTGAATCTCAGTTGCCTGATTATGATTTTATGTATGAATATTTTCATACTATACTAGTAATATATCATAAAATAAAAATGTCAACATCCTTATTGAAAACTTTACTTTTTATGAATACATTGTAAGGTGTTTAGTGAATTCTCAGTAGAAAGGTAATAGCAGGTTTTTATTACTTTGTTGATATAACCCATTGCATGTTATTCCCTTGCAGAATTTTCCTTGTAGCTTATTTTTTGCCTTAGGTTACATTCCTGTAATGAAACTACTGGGTCAAACAATACAGCCCCTAAAGGCTTTCTCCACATGCCCACTTCTTGTTAAAATTAAAAATTTGCATAAATTTGTAGCAGCAAATGTGTGTGGGAATGTGGGCTATCCTAGACTGATCAAGGTTATGCATTTCCAAGGTGAACTAAGGCTGGCTCGGCTGTATCACAACACCCATGTACAAACTGACCAAATAACCATGTTAACTTCTCTAGTTCTACAATTTATCATATTCTCTGACTTCTAGGCACCATAACTGCCTTTTAAAAAAAATTCAATTTAAAGCATGTTAAAGTTTTATTTCTTATATTATATTGATACTTATCAAATGATATACATTTTAAAAAATCTATTATATTCTGTCATCTATAATTCAATGATAAACTTAATGATGAAACTGGCACACAAATGATAGCATTAAAACTCACTAATTGAGTCATTATGCTGTTTTATGACCTGAAAAGTTTGAAAATAAAAACTGTAATCATTCCACTATTTAAATGATTTGTATTAAGGTCAGGAAACATGGGTTTTTATACTCTCCTTAGAAATTCAGTTGACTAGGTTTAGAGTACCAAGCAAGAATTTCCTTCAGTTTAGTAGACCTTAAGCATAATTAGACAGCTGTTCATTACTTATGAGATGTAAGTGCCATTACTGTTTTGCAGAGTGATGAACTTGTCATGTTGTTGTTCATTGTTGTGATTTATGTGTGTCAAACTGGGTAGGTGTGTTAATTATTTCCCACTCTTGGCAGTTTGCATAACAACTTTCAATACTACCAGAGCTGTTATTCAGGGATAAATTTCCTCCTTGGTTCCATCTTCATTCTTCCAAGTTCTGTGTGCTAAGTCTATGGTGGCTTTAACAATAGAGTCTTCAAGTTCTGGGAAGCAGTCAAGGGCAGTGGCAATAACCTAGATTGCTTCGTGGATCTCTTGGACTCCAATGACCAGCATCTTAAAAGGAATGTCCCATGCAAAGAAATGGAGTTCTTGTTGATAGTCTATGCCTCTTGCGAGGAACATTATCACCCTAAGTAGTATAATTTCATTTCAATTATTTACACACACACACACACACACACACACACACACACACACACACGCACACGCACATGCATGCACATGCGCAATGTACTTATACTTAAACTGCTTCCCTTTGTCCTTGTTCATTTTAATCTTAATGTTCTCTATTTCTTCTCCCAATCTTCTGTATTTCCCTCCTTCACCCATTCCCACGTAAAGCCCTCTGCATTTTTGCCACTCTCTCCTTCATGATCCTTTATTATATTATCTCCTTTTCTAGAGCTTCTTCTCCTCCTCTTTCTGTTTCTACCCCTTCTGTCTCCCCACTTTTTTTAAAACTTCTCTGGTGTCCTTTCTATTGCTGTGATTAGAAATCTTAACCAAAAGTAATTTTGGATGAAAGAATTTATTTGGCTTATATATCCCAAATACAATTCATCATAAGAAGTCAAGACAGGCGCTCAAGACAGAAACCTGGGGCAGAAACTGAAACAGAGATCACGGATGAAGATGCTTTACAGGAACACTTGACATTACTTTGCTCAGCTTGCTTTCTTATACAACACAGGGCCACCTACCCAGGGATCACAAACTGGCCTGGGCTCTCCAACACCAGTCATTAATAAAGCAAATACTCATAGACTTGTCTGCAAACTAATTTGATAGAGACACATCCTCAGTTGAGGGTCTTTCTTCCCAGATGACCCTACCTTTTATATGTTTGCCAAAGAAAAAAGAAGAAAAATCAGCCAGCACCCATGGTTTCTGTTGTTATTCCAGGTTATATATTTATACCTAAAGATTATGAGCTAGGATCTATAAATATGATAACTTGTGGTCTTAGTTTTTTTGTTTGTTTGTTTGTTTAAAATAGATTCAAGTTGCCATACTCATTGCATTTCTTACTTCTATCCACTTAACTTCAAATTTCATGTTTTCTTTTTAGCTGAATAGAATTCAGTTGTGTATATAGACCAAATTGTCATTACCCAGTTTCTAGTTGACATTTAGGTTGTTTCTATTGTTTAGCTATTGTTAATAGAACAGCAACAGCAAGGAGCATGATTTTGCTAGCACTTAGTAGCTATTTATCCATTGTTTTGTTGATCTTAGCCATTCTAACTGGTATATTATCAAATGTATTTTAATTACTTTTATTTTTGATACTATTCAAATATTGGCTGTGGGAGAATCCTTCTGTATGTTGTGAATATGTATTACTCTCATTGGTTAATAATAAAGCTGATTGGTCTATAGCAAGGCAGGATTAAAGTTAGGTGGGACAATCAAACTGATTACATGGATGAAGAAGGGTGGAGTTGGGAGAGAAGCAAGCCATCCACTGTGGATACAAGATACTAGAGGACAGGTAAAGCCATGAGCCACGTGGCAATACATAGATTGACATAAATGGGCTATTTGTCCAGTGACTGATGGAAGCAGATGCAGAGATCCATGGCCAGGCACCAGGCTGAGTTCCAGGAATCCAATCAATGAAAGAGAGGAGGGATTCTACAGGCGAGTGACATTGAGATCATGATGGGAAGATTTGCAAAGATGATCGGCCACACTAGTGGAAACCCATGAATTGTAGACTAGTGGCAGTGGAGCCTGCATGGGACTGGACAAGGCCCTCTAGATATGTAAGATGGTTGTTTGGCTCCAACTAATTGTGGGGCACCCAGGCAAGGGAATCGGCATCTATCCCTGTTTTGTGGACAGCCTTTTGGGAGCCCAGTGATTATGGTGTGACACCTTGCGCAGCCTTGGTGGCAGTGGGGAGGGGCTTGGACCTGCCTAGGCTCAGTGTGCCGGCTCTGCTGACTCCCCATGGGAGACCTTATCTTGGGGGATGTGGGGATGTGGGATGGCTAGGGATGAAGGGTGGGAGGAAGGAGGAAGGGGGACCTGTGGGTGGTATGTAGAGTGAGTACAAAATTTCTTAATAAAGAAAAATGAAAAAAAAATAGAAATGGGCTAATTTAAATATAAGAGCTAGTTAGTAATAAGTCTGAGCTATTGGCCCAATATTTAGATTCATATATAAGTCTCTGTGTATTCATTTGGGACCAAGCAGTCAGTATATTATAACATCCATTTACATATGGCATCTAACATGGACTGTGGATCCTCATAAGACCTGAGAGAGCTTAAAATGTCTTTGTTTAGGTTGCTGGTTACAAATTGTTATTGGTCATAGTCAAACTCTTTCTAAAAGAAGAAAGGGGGATATGATATCAAAATATAGGATAGAAATATGATAGAATAAAAGGGTAGATTATTGAACCTGCTTTTAAAGAA